>NC_142172.1:35963206-36563206 GCF_029865625.1 Vigna umbellata | reverse complement strand
TTACACACAGATAATGGTGGCATTTTCTTTACTGAACTGGAAATGCTACATTTTGGAATAGTTTATTTCTTCTTTGTTAAGATCTCCATTTACATTGTTTTATTATAAATGATTTCACTAACAAAATTGAGACCGTGTATTTTTTTAATAAACGAATGTATATATAAATTTAAATCAATTAAAAACAAAAATTATTTTTATCTCATTTTACATAGTAAATAAAAGAATTAAATACATTTTTATCCAAAATTATTTTTTAAAAATGTATTTTATTCTAAACTAAATATATATATTTATTTTTCTACATCCTATCAGTCATATAAAACTTTCATAGAATACAGAATATATATTTAACAGTAAAACTTTGGTCATCATATGTTAAAGATGTTTTATAGGACTTTCATAGAGTACAGAATATATGTATATAATTTAAGAACAAAACACAATTATTAAAAATAAAAAATATATTTAACCCTAAATAAAATAATAATTTAGATCATTAATTAGTTTAATTTAAAAAAAAGGTAATCCATTAAAAAATAAAAAATATGGTTAATTAAACTAAAAAATAGTTAAGTTTAATTAGCTTGAATTATTTGTTGGTTGATGTAATTGTAAAAGAATGAATTAGAAATATTTGATATATTAAGGTAAGAGTGTAATAGTGAATGGAGGATTTGAGTGTGGGAAAAGTTGTGTGACAGTGATTGGCAAGAAAATGTGTGTTTGAGTTAGGTTTTGAAAGTTGTTGGAGAGTTGTGTTGAATGCTTTATGTTAGTATGTTAATGGGCTTTATCGAGCATAGGAATAAACTTTATCTTTCTGTTTGTGATCACATACTCAATGTGTCTCTCTTATCTTTTGACTCCTCTTCTCTCAAATCCCAACTACACTTATTTGTGTGCCAATATTCATCTTATTTGCTTCTTCATCATTGCATCCATCACAAAGCCTATGCTGCACCTATCTACTATTTCACTTCCTCTTTATTTTTTCCATCAACATCATCTTTAAATTTTTCTTCAATATTACCCTATAATTTACAATGTTCATGCAAATTAACATATGGATTAACTGTTTTCTTCTCTTGATGTATTTCTGTTATCTTACATATTCAATTCAGGTTATGCAATTTGAGTACAAAAAGTTTTCCCAGCCATGAAGACTTCTTATAATTACAGAAAATAATAAATAGAAGCTGTCCTCAAATAAATTTAAATTTAAAATTAATGTCTGTTAAAAAATTTAAAAGAAAATTCAAAAACAGTGTTTGTATGGTGTGATCTCTTTTGAATATGATTTATCCAAATAAAAAAAATTAAAATTTTACTCACATTCATAATTTCCTTTCCAAATTGTGGTGCAAAAACCTTGACCACCATATATGGTGTGCATTGGTTTCACTGGGTACTATATATAAGGTGATGTCATCCATATTAGCTTACCGAAAGTCAAAGAAACATTTATTTATAACACTCATCATGGTTATACGAGGTATCTCTTCAATGAAGACACTAATTATAGCAAAAGAAATCCGAGTTGCATATCTATGTCTGATTATGTACATAAAAATAAAAATAGCTGCATAAAGCAGTTTGTCGTAGTTTGTCAGACATTTGAGATCATTTTTGTATTTTAAAAGTCATTAAATAATAAAAAAATATGATGATAGATTTTTTCTAAAAACTCACTGAAAAGATGTACTGTAGTGATATGAGTATTTGAGGTAATTTAATGGTATCCTCTTTAGCAGATTTTGCAGTATGAGTGTATGAGGAAAGGTGGAATGAATAAATTGACGTGGGGTGAGGATTGTAGCGTAGAGGATTACGTTAGGACTGAGAATGAGAGGAAGTTGAACGGACCCATATGGTATTATGAGAGTTTGATGAATCATGCAGAGTAGTCTGACCCATATGGTATTATGAGGTTTTCATGCACAATCTATGACCCACACGGCATTAAAAGTTAGGAATGGGCTGAGAGTAAGGCAATGGTTATGATGGCAGTCTTAAGCTTGAAAAAAAGACTAAAATTCAAAGCTTCACTCTAAAAGAACTTCTACCCTACAATTGCAACAAATAAAGTGAAAGGTCTAAATCTTATATTCTTTGCAACTCTCCACAAGCAAACCCAATCGACAAAAATTCAACTTTAAAAAGATAAGCCTCAACTTTTTTACATATCTATTGCATTTTCCCTTTTCAGTCTTCATTTCACACCAACAACTCTGTTTTTCAACGAATTTGGTGAAAACAACACAAGGGTCGGCAATCAGGACCGTGTTTCACATACCAATTCCAAACAAAACTTAATGATCAGCTTTTTGTTTTATTTAACCACATTCTCATTTTCCCTATTACTCTATTTATATATATATCAATAAAAGCAGATTGGATATAGCATTTAAGAACTAAACATAAACAGAAGGACTATAATGACTATTCGAAACATAGAAATTTCACGTTTGACCAAGGAAATTACGAAATGTGATGGACAGACATATTTTAAAGAGAATTTAAACGAAGCCAATCAAGTAATCTTTGAGTATCCAGCAGATTATGTCATAATCCATGTCATTTTTTTTCTGCAAATTTTAAGAAAGAAACACATGAACTTCCGATGAAAAAGATTAGAGAAAAGAGATTTGAACTTACACGTTCCTAGGCAATTGAATTCTGTTGGAGATGAAAGAATGAATATTAAATGGTTAGTCGCTAGATCATGGGAAAAAGAATGAATTAGATTGTTAATGGGAAGATGAGGACAGATACTTTGAGCTAGGGGGAATGAAGCCTGGTCCGAGATCATTCTCTGATACGATGGATGAACTTTGCTTTAGAATGAATGGTCTCGAACCAGACACCATTCCCCTCAACTCCTTCATACGTCTGAGTGGAACAAATTGTGGGAGAGAAAGACTTGGTTTGAGACAGAAGCAGTGAGGACTGTTTGATTTTGATTTGGCCATGCATTGTTTTTCATGGGCCCTTATATACGTGAAGATGGGGAATATGTGGGTCAGAAAACGGTGTGTCCCACATGCCATGGCTCCCCCATCTTGTCAAGCTTTTCACACAGATTTTAAGTGTGTATTACACAATATTTTACCCTGGTTTTTAGTTCAAATGATCTATGTAAGTACTATAACCTTCTTTGGGGAAAAGATTTTTACTGCTTTCCTTCTGTTTTTTTAGTTTGTGTTCTTCTTCGTGTTCTAACTACCTAAACGACTGTTCACTTTCGTTGTTATTATTCATTCCATGTGTATATCAGTGGCAAAGTTATACATCTGACGTAGATCTCAACTGTTATCTTTGAAAATTCAAACATACTGATTATGTCTTGGAAAATGAAAAAAGGAGTTAAATAAGGTCTGTTTTCCTTATTTTGATGGTAAATGGTTTCAAATCAATAAAGGTTAAGGTGGATTAGTGATGCAAAAGTAAACAGATCTTTTAGCATCTGTTAAAGGCTCAGTAGCAAAGTTCCCTTTAAGTCCTACCTGCCTTGCCAATCTCTTACCAAACAACACCGCCAAGTCCTATCACAGACGTGGCCAGCAATAGTATAATCCTATTGCTTGGAAGACTTAATACCATCTACACAAGTCTTGCTGTTGCATTTGACTTTAATAGCTCCGTCTAAGTTCAGAAGATTACCTTAAACTGTTCCTTGCAAAAAACTTGGGTAGAATTACTTGTACATTTTGTAAAATCATGTCAGCAGGGTCCGTGCTCCACAATATTATTCTGATGGAGCCAGTTGTGTATTGTGATCAATAGTGACTTTGGTTCTGTGCATATTATTGCTTTCTTTTTATGCATTATTGTAAAATAAATAATAAGACGTAGTTTCTTTCTTGCTTACGGGGTTGATGTTGTCAGAATGACTTAAGCAGTGAGTAAAAGTGATACAACACAAATTATTGTGTATCATGGTATTGAGATGAGTGTTTAAAGGGATTCTCTTTTGCTTTCCACTTAGAAAAAGGGGCAAATGAAGAGTGAATAGGTTCTTTCATTGATGAATGAAAGAAATACTGTTATTGCCAGACCTATATAATCTTAAGCGTAGGTAGTGGCAAGTGGAAAGTGGACAGTGGACAGTAAAACAGAACGTGTTGTGAAGGAAAAAAAAAATATTACTGAAAAGTGAGGGCAAAAAGTGTAGGTATTAGATACGCAAAAATGTTGTGATTTGAATTTCTTGATAAGTTTTCAGCTTATAATTCCACGAAGCTCTAAACATGCAGAAAGTATTGTTGTGGTCCTAACGGGGGAAAAAAGGAAAGAAAAATGCAGTTAGGCAAAGTAAGCATGATGATGAGATTGAGCGAAAGAAGCCCAAAATTGAGTTAGGGATGAAACCGAGAGTTTGACCTAGTTGTTAAGCAGAAGTAGAAGTTGTTCCTACGTTGACTATTAAGGTTTAGAGATTATAGAATGGCGAGCGAAAAACTGGTCCAAGAAAGAATTTTGGAAGGAAAGTGAGGAAAGTCGTGAAGTGAGGGAATGTAATGATAGAAGCAATGAGTAGAAAAAAAGAAAGAACGAATAAAAAAATTTAGAGCATGCGGGTGATTGATTTAGAAGGAAGGATAGGATGGTGTTTGTCCGCTTTGAAGTGTGTGGGACAGTTAAATTGGAGAATAACAAACGATAAAAACAGGGAGAAGGAAACAAATTGAGTAACTGATGATGCGGGGGAAGATGGAAGGAAATAAAACTCACATGCAAAAAGTAAGAGTTAAAGGACGATAGCAACTTGTCATGGAACTTGAGAAGGACGATGGCCCCTCTAACCCCAACACCATCAAATTGCTTTCTTCTTCTTCCTTCACATTTTCATACTCTGCAATCTGCATTCTCAGTTTCTCAACCCTACAAAAAATGTTATGCTAATAACCCTCTGTTACCAAAGAAGGGTCACTCTCTCACTCTCATCCATCCTTTTCTTGTAGATACTCGAGATTATGCCCACTCATCATTGTAGACTGGACACACAATCACACCCTCTGCATCTAACGTAACACTTCACTATGCCGATCAAAGAAACTTCTCCGTACTTCATCACCTAATATCAATACCATTTTTTTCAATGTGTCGGTGAAAAACATTAACTACATTGAATGGAATCTCGCTATTCTTTTCTCTAAAATAACAAAACCACCTTTTAATATCACTCAAGATTTCAGTTCTCAATAATTTAGCATGTGAAGTGTAGTTAAACTCAGCTGATGAATTATTCACATCATATTCATCGATATTGATAGATATCTTAATATTTTCATACGAATTTCAGATAACATGCCGTGATATCCTTCGCTTAAAAATATCACACCCTTTAAAGAGCTGCAAAAGCATTTTTAATTTAATAAAATTATATATAGTCCTTTTTTTTAGTTTATATTGTAATTTATTTTGGTTTATATTTGTTTTTATAAAAAACAGAGAGACTTAAAAGTTAAAATATTCAATTTTTTTTATAGTGTAGATAGTTATTTATAAACCTAGAAATAGTTAACGTTACCTTCCTTTTAAGGGTGGATCTTGAGTGTTAAGACATTCCTGTATGTTGGGTTCGGTTTGAAATTATCTTTGTGAGAATTAGTTTGCCAAAGTATACTAATATTCTGAGAAAGATGATATCCGTATTATCTTGTATTTAAACTTATTTACTGTAACCTAATTAATTTATCTAAGACATCTTTCAATGTCTGAGTTAAAGAAAATCCTCACAATAAAATATTAAAGAATTTTTTTCTTCAATTAATTTTTATATATTCATGTGTAACATGTCCATGAAGCATTAAGATTAGCATTACACTAATATGTTAAGTAAAATTAACTGTTAAAAATAATTATTGCGATGCTAAAAGTTAAAAGAAAAATTGATTATTAGAAAACTTTATTAGTTTTCAGAAAAATAATTGCAGAAAACTAAAAAAAAATTATAAGTGAATATATTGAATTAGAAGTATTTAGGATAACTAATTTTAAATGTTATAGTAAAATGATATAAAAGGAAATATTTATATATTTTTTATAGATAAATTTGATCTTTTTATGAATAAAAATGCTTTTTAGTAGGGAATTCTTATATTTTTTATTTATAGATAAAATGTTTTATTACATATTAAAATAAATAGTATAAATAATGTAATAATTAACATAAATAAATAATACACTAGTTACAAATAACTCCATGGTTATTACATACTCTAATTGAAAATAAATATATACAAATGTTGAAACAAAAATGTTTTCTAAGGCTGTATGCACTTAAACTAATTGTATAAAGGATCTACATTAAAAAATGTTAAAATGTGGTTTGTTCACATGTTACTTAGACATTTACGTCATTTAGATTTAACTCTATCAGGCGAATAAAATTTCGTGCTTAACTCATACTCAAAATAATAATTTAAACTCTGTATTTTACCACTTCTACTCATTATGACAGTATACAATAATTGTACCAATATCAAACACAAATCTGGTTTGACCTCTAAGAAAACTTTTCTTGATCAGAAAATCCTACAACGAAACAAGGTTTTAGAATATGCTTCCACAAACTAAACTACATGGATAGGAAGCACCATCCCTTAGACCAGAAGTGTTGCTTTTACAAATGGGGTATCCTTTGTTCAAAAGGGTTTCTCTTTTGCCGTGCAAAAACAAAACAATACAAGCAATAGACATAAAATTTTTATTTCTGCTTTCTACCGTAACTACTAGACATTAATGTCCCACCTAAAGGCAGAAAGCACTTGACCCTTCAGCAAAGTTGCACGTTATTCCTCTGGCATTATGGCCATAGTATGCCAATGTGAGTGATGTCACTGAAAGAAAGAAAATGGTCATCTAGACGGATGATCATCTTAATTTTAAACAAGGTTCCTTTTATGTTGCATGTAATGTCCATATACTCCCATAAAGTTGGAGGTGAAAATCATAGCTATGGCACTATCTTATCTTTCGTACACTACTACTAAAACCCCAAACGGCTTTGCTAATGCGAGAAAAAGTAGCTAAAGAAATGGCAACAATGAAGCATAATAATTACTTTACTGCTAATCGAACAGCATTATTTGATGATGACTTCAAACAATCTGATCCTGGACTTCAGGCAGACAAACAAATGCTGAAATTGCTCTTGTGAGCAATAGGATTTAATTTTACAAATAATTTGAAATAAATTACAAATAAACATTTTACTACTTACGCAATGCACACAGCAGCAAGTGCCTTATAAGTTAAAGGAAAAACATGTTTGTTGGGAGAAACAAGACCGCAGTCCCCAGATACATATAAATTAGAAAAATGAGGAACTAATCTCACTGAATATTTCACTGGCTGCCAATCTTCAAGTCTGCTTGTCCAGTTACTTTTGCCATATCAATTTCTTCAATATGATTGGCCTTGTTTTTTGGGTCACACAAGTCATTCACTTCACTCTTAACATCATAGTTGTTGGTCTTCAGTGTGTGATGCTTTCTCCGGATACCAGATGCTTTCTCCTTACCCCCTTCAGATAAATTAACTGCACCATTGTCGCTCTTTTGCCGGCCCAGCTTTGGAGATTTTGCTCGCGTGGCTGGTAGCTGACCCAGACATAATACTCAACTTTTGTCAAGCACAGAAGTTGAAAATATGTCTATGTAATTAGATCTTTCACAATTATAATGAGCAGTTTTTCAGTTACAGTTGAAATTTAGTTCTAGAGCTTAAGATGAACACAACATTTTTTTTTAAACTGCGCCCCATACATGATTTTATAACAAGTACAAGAACATTACATACCTTCTTCAGTTCAACCTTGGGAGGAGGCCCCTCATGGTAAAAGCTAGGCATAGGGCTTGCTTTAAAAGTTAAACTCTTCCTTAGCTGCTTGATAGCTTCCTCCATCTCTTCCTTAAATGTTTAGAAATTGATGAAGGAATTGGAATGAGAAAACAAACTTATGTTGTTAAATAAAGTAACAAGTTGGCAATGTATTCCTAAGTTTTGAATATACAGGATAAAGTGTTGCACCTTGGTCCTTGCTTCACTTTGATTCTTCTCAGCTTCCATTGCTTGGTGCTTTTCCTCCAATTTTGTATAAAACTATGGAAGGGACCATGAACAAATCAATTTGAGGTAGGAAAACCTATTCAAACAAAGCTAACTAATACACAGGTTGTTACCTCCTTCCTTTTTTCTGCACGTTCAGTGGACCGAAACACAGGAGCAGAAGAAACAGTTGCCCTGGATTTGATGGACCTAACAGAAGTTCCGGTTCTTTACATTGTCAAGTAGTAATAGAAATTTCAAATTCTAAAAGCAAGTAGACCCATTGCCAAAATAAGAAAAAACATGACATGAGAATTTTATACTTATCAACTTAAACATTTTTAAGAGGATACATTGAAGCTACGGAGCAAGCATCATCCTCATCAGGATGCTTCTTGTTATCAGGTTGCAATGGCTTTCTTGAAACTAACAACTGCAAGTGAAAGCAGAGAAAATAAAAGATTTAAGACTGACTGTGAATAAATAGTAACAAGAAAAAAGCTAACCATACACAGTTCACCAATGACTTGGTCAAATAAAATTTAATTTCATTTAATCGCGATGTTTATAGCAATCCTTATAAGTTATAAGATAACAATTTTACCATTCTGTGGAATCGCTTAATGGGATAGACGTAAAAAGCTTAAGCTGTCTGGTTCTGAACTTTGTATGAATATACAAGAGATAATTTATAAACTTAAAAAGTTTTTCTTCCCTGATGATATATTTAAGAAATCACAGTGTTAGAAGGGATTATTTTTAAAACCTTTCCACAAATATAAAGATATCAGAACGATTAAAGATGGAAATAAATTTAACACATTAGCATATACCTGATTCTGTTTATACATATTGGGAGATAGCACGCTTTTTTTATTTAAAGATTTTCTCTCATTATTGCCCTTGTCTTCTTCAAAAGCAGGACGAGTTCCAACCGAAGCACGCTTCTCGGTTGCTAAGGAAAACGGCTGTGGAACTGTGGGCTTGATTTGGGCACTGCCTGTACACCTGCTATGAATATTTCCAGCAGGAGGTCGTGATCCATTCTTCACAGTGTCTCGTGGCTTGTGTTTGCCCCGTATTTTGTGGGATTTAAAACTTTTCTCACTGACAACATCCTCAGAATCTGAGGTTAACTTCTCCTCGCACTTTTTAAGATTATTGACATCAGAGACCTTAACAGAAACTTCTGTGGTGCATTCCTTCACCTCATACTCCTTTGCACTCTCCTCTGAACTATGATGTTCAGTTGTCTCGTTGATTTGTTCATAAGACTCTGTAATATTGTGATGCTCACCTCCAGCTTCATGACCTGAATCATGGGAAACGCCATCCGAATATACTACCACATGATCTGGCTCCTTGATGATACAAATATCTGTATCTTCTATTCCCATCGCTCTATAGCAAAGAAATGTGAAAACTATATAAATTGAATTGGCTGAAATGTCACAAATAATAAGGATAGTTTGTTTTACAGTTCTCTGTTACGATTGACATACATAACAGAAAAATAAGTACATGCATAATTGAGAAGGGGCGGAATCGGGATGTCCTTATTTTTTATTTTGTAAGCACCCAAAAAAAGACAATAGTCTTGTAGGATTCATTATTTTTTATATAATGTAGATCAAAACAATTGACTCATTTAAAAGAAAATTTGAGCAATATAATACATATAATAATATTTTTGGATTTCGTTTAGCATTGAGAGACTCGGTTCATTCTAAGATCAATACCTGAAATTACATTACAAACATCTATAAACTTCATCTAAAATATGATAATTCTTACGATGTTGATGGTGAAATTGAGTTTGAAGAATTAAAGTTCATTTGAGAGATTCTAACAATTAAATCAAAATCAAGTTTTATGATATTGAATTCTTTGAAGACATTTAGTTGTTTCCCTAATGCATGGCATACCTTGTAGAATAATATTAACTATTCCTATTATTCTTGCACGCACTAAAAGAAGTTTTTTGAAATTAAAATTGTTTAAATCTTATTTGCAATCTGCTAAAGTAGATTAAATAGTGCTGCTCTAACTTCTATTGAAATATTTAAAAAAAAAAGGTAATATGAAAGAATTATAGGTGTTTTCGCAACAAAAAGAAAATACAAAAAGAACAATATTTATCAGTTTTCCACAAGACACCAAAAATTTGAGGTCAACCCTGAACCTATTTTGGGTAGAAAGATAAGAAAAATTAACCCACAAAAGATATGCGCCAAACCATTTCAAAAGAATTTATTTCTAAAACAATCAAATAAAGAAGTATTACAAAGAACACGATATTTTCTAAAAGTTCCTTCATGAAATCTATAATTACACATTTCTCTGAATTTGTTCGGAGAATTATCTAGATGTTATCCTTGAAACTATTGTTCTCTCCTGGAAATATTCATTAGAACTATTTTCTCCTCACTACAACCACAATTGATTCTGACACTCACAATTTAAACACTGTTACTACTAACATGCCTAAATGTACTTATAAATTTAATAAACACAAGGCAAGATGAGAATATTCTCTAAAATCCTTAATCGTTGCGTTCAAGTACAAAAGGTGAAACCAAGGGGCAAAAGATTATTTTAAAACTCAAGAAATGAGCATGACAAGTCTTTTTGTATGAAAGCATATGTGCATTATTTAACATAAATCATATGGAATAGAATTAATTGTCTACCTAATTCCAGGCTTAAAAGCACTCAGATAAACTAAAACATGCAAAAGGAAAGCCATCAAATTGGTTGGTGGGTGTCTCCAATCAATGATTAAGACTCTAATAATTAAAAAATCAACAATTCAAGTATCTCATAAACAGGACATCATATGTGCAAGAAAAAATATGGGTGTTAGCAAGGAAAATAAGAATAGCCCGGTTTATTTTCTTTTTAAGTGTAACCACGAAGATCATCCCAAGGAAAACATGTTGTGGTTTAGAGAAATTAAAATACATTGAATTTTCTCAAACTCCAAAATGAACGAAGAGAATATCTTACATAAACGGTGTCCACCGACAAATTCAATATAAACATAGATCACACGTGAAGAGCGGTTATAGTATATATTTCAAGTTACAGCAGAAATGGCAAAGTTTAAATCTCGATGGATTCATTATTTTTCCAAAACTGGATCAAAACATGCAAAGATTTAGGTGCAAAATGCTTCCCAGGAAAAGAACCAAAACCCAAAAAAGAGGGGAAAAAACTCAAACTTTAAATTATCTATACATTGCAATAGAGAAACAATAAAGAAAAAGCGAATTCCAAAATTCAACATGTAAACAGATTTGTCTTCTTCTTCCTCAGCCACATTAGACATTTTCTCAACAAGTAACTAAACCTTCACTTAAATTTTTTTTCCCATCAACCAAACAGAGCCCGATTTCTAAAGAAAATCAACCCAAAGGGTCAATGAACCAGAAAACTATAAAAGAAATAATTGAACAACCCATTAAAGTAAGCAATAAAATAAAGAAGACACAGAAACAGGGAGTAGGAGGATCGCAGAAAGAAAAAAAAATGTACATTTTGAATAATAGGAATGGAGAAGAGAGCAGAATGACTCACGTTGTTAGATGGATCTGGAAAGAAATAATGCAACTGTATTGGTGTGTTGTGTTTTGAGTTTGAGTTTATGCCTGAGTTTTGTCCTGTACTGTGTATGTTGTGTTGTCGCGCGTTTATATCAGCCTCGTCGGTCACTCGCCGTTTCTTAACGGTGTTAAATTTCGTCTTTCCAATTTTGAATTTGGATTCACCCCCTTTTGTTGTGGTGAACAATTGTAAATAATTTTTTCCTTAAGCCACTGGATAAAATTATCAACGAATCCCTTATATTAAATTTAAATATTCTACCAAATACTTTTTGTCTTCATCTCTCTTTTTCTTTATAATAATTGATAGTGCAATGTTTAATCAAATAGACAAACACCCTCTCGTTTTTGTCTTTACAATTGGATATTTGTGTACAGATACATCATTGCGTGTTTTTAGTCTTTTCTTTTCTCTTTCATTACCACAAAACCTCATAATTCATACACTTTTTTTGCATACCCCTTTTCCAAGTCATTACTTACTAAAATTACTGAATGCTAAGTTAAAGTTCACAACTTTAATTTGAATTTAAATGAAATTCTGTAGAATTCAGTTTGAAAAAGTATTCTCTTTTTTTTTTTTCATGTCAAATTGAATTTTCAAGATAAAATTAAATATTCGATCTACTTGGTGCGTTGTTATCCCAATCATTTTACTCATCTAAGAATTATTGGAATAATTAAAATTCCGTTATTTAACACCTGAAATTAGAAAATAAGTGGATCCTTCATTTTTTTTATTTTTTTACTTAAAGAGAATAAAGCCGAAAAAAAACAAATAAAAATAATCTATACATATTCATTTTTTTTATTTTTTTTAAATAACCATCATTTTAAACTAAAATAATTACATTTCTATTTTTATTCTTTAAACAATCGTTAACTTAAATTTAAATATTTTTAAATTAAAATAATTATTTTATCATTTTATTTTTTTTAATTAATATTTATTTAAATTCAGTTATTTTTTAATTAAATTAATCATCTATAATAAAAAAAGGGCACACATACATCATGTATTTCCCTTGTTTCCAGTAACATTTTTTAAACTAGCGCTGAATCAACCAATTAAAAACCGACCACAACCTTAGGATTTAAGTTGTTTTTTTTCAAAGGCAACAAAATGAGTTTATTGCTAAAATCAAGATTAGGAGTATAAATCAAACAATAAATTGGAAAGCTGAAAAACACGTTTGACAGGTGCCTGATAAAATTCGTCAATAATCAACAGATGGTCCCCTCCTATATAAAAATGTTAATCTCTGCTATAAGTTTTATTTTTCCAAAAAAAAAAAAGGTTAAATCCCATATAAACATCATGCACAACTCACACTTATATATAGATAGAATTGCATCATAACGTGTATAAGAGTGGCAAAGTTTTATTCATTACTAAATGAGTATATTCTACTAAAGAATGACGTCATGAATCCTAGAATCGCCACTATAAGAAGACTTCTATTTAGTTATTATTTGCACTTAAGGATTGTTCTCACGGTTGAATTTGTATATATATACGGTTTTTAATACTAAAAATGGAAGGTATAATATGTGTCTATAAAATTTACCTAACTAGAGAAATCACATCAAATTGCCTAATAAGATAATCTATCATTGGAAATATTTGTATCAAAATGTTTATTAATCCAAATTTAAATATAAATAAGTTCTTAGACTTTAAGTGTGTAACTCAACTCCCGGTGAAAGTGGTGTATCATTATTAGTCAAATACTAATTACTAATAAGGGTAAGGTTTTCAACAATGCCCCTTGTGCTAAAGTTTGGAAATTTTTAAAATATGACTAAACATTTATAGCTATGGTTTGATTTCTATCTTAGAATTTATGTTTAAATAAAACTCAATTCGAAAAACTAGTTTAAGAGGGACATTTCTGGTGTTTGTATACACCTGTTGAATGAGGTTTCTATCATTTCAACGTGGTATCTCCATCATAAATAAATAATAGTAGTTACGATCTGGTTGATGACATAAAACACTAATTAATTTTGCCAGTAAGGATCACTAAATCATGATGGTAATGTCTTTGCAGAAAAGCAATTAGAGAAAAGACATTCCATCTAATGCATTGCTTAGATCCTATCCATGACTGTTCCTGCGTAACCCCTCGAAAAATGCCCAACACCCTCCCATCATTTATTAAATTGTTAATAATTCATTCAAGTTCTTGAATTGTCTTTAGCCCTAGATCATTTGCAAATTAATATTTTTTAACATCCAGTGCAAATAACGGACACAAAATTTGAATTTCGTGGCTTGGGTTTTTTCAAACGAAAGCTTGAAGCTTTAATCAAAGCATATGCATGAAAAAGTAGCAAAGCTTTCCTGGGATGTGCATGTTTGTTGTTCGGTTTGCATTGATTTTTCATTACGAAAGTGCGTGCATTACATTCTTTAAATATTAATAATGCACTTCACATACAACTCCATCATCACGTAGAAAATTATGGATATTCAAAAAGTAACCAATGTTAGTTAAAATGATAGCTAGATTTTCATGAGAAAAAGTTTGCATTCATTTGTTCGTCTGGCAAGAAACTTAACAGGAGAAATAATGAGCAATTATACATTTCAGCATTCACATCCAGAAGGTAATTCGTGAGTTAAAAGGATTACGATAAACTTAAATTTTAAAAGTTTATTAGTAATTTTATTTAAATTTTATTGTATTAGTTCTAATAATATTTAGTTTAATTTTAATAAAGATAAAATAAGGATGAATAGTTTTAATTTTTCATTAATTTAAATACAATATTTTATTTTTTTAAAATAAGATAAAGATATATTAAATAATTGTTTTTATTTTGAGTTAATTAATATTTTGTTTTTAGTTTTTGTTATTTGTATTTGGTGAAAGTTGTATTTACATTTATTTATTTAAAAGTTGTCAAAATTAAGTAAAAGTTAAAAAAAAAAAATTGAAGAATCCTGTTATGACGTAAGTCACTTTTATTTTCTACAAAGTGATTTCAGATAAGGGTCAAACACTCTCGAGAAAACAATAAATGCTTGGGTGTTTTTGTAAGAAAGATGTCAAAGGCTCTCAACATAATGAATGTGCACAGCTTAAAAAAAAAGCCAAAATAAATGTGCACAGCTTAAAGAAAAAACCAAAATAAATGTGCACAACTCACATATGTTTCATCTCTCTTTCTTTTTTCCTCTCTCACTAAAGTTTTGATACCACTTTGTAAAAAATAAACCTGACACACACACTGTAACAGGACTCTTTAATTCACTGTAATTTTTATTATTTGTATTTAATCTAAAATCTTATTTACATCTGTTTAAAAAACTGTCAAAGTTCAATTATAATTTGTACCGTCCAAGATCCTATTTACACCTATTTTAAAGACAGGCAAAGTTCAATAAAAATTAACACAATGAATAGAAAAGTCCTATTATAACGTGTGTCACGATTATTTTCTACAAAAATTGCTTTACCCTGTTTTGTCTGTTGAAAAGTCATTATTAGTTTAACAGTAGAAAGTTAAGAATATAAAGGCTACATTAAAAAACAATGGTTTAGAGGTCAAATAAATCACAATCTAAGTCAATTGAAGTACAAAATAGTAGGTACAAACCTTCCCACGTCAAGGTTGAGTTTGAGTCATAATTTGAGAGCGAAGAATGAGCGGTTTGTTCTTTTGAATCTCTCCGTAGTTTAAGCAATAAACATAGGCATGGGCGAAACTACCCACCTGGAGCATCACAACTAAAATTCATCCTTACTTTACTAACTTCCTTCTTCTTGAGGAAGATCTTACAACCCACAATATCATTTTCTCACTCAAAGGATCCATGAAGGGCTATTCCAACCACTAAACTAAAAATATGTATTTTTCCCACTTATATTCTAATCACTTTTATTTATTGAATCCAGCTGTTTTGACCATTATAATCAGGTGGGATTTTAAAATGTAATATGGACAATAGAGAAAAGTAAGATGTCTTTTGTCTCCATACAAAGTGGTCCAACTATTTAAGATTTAAAAAGGCTATTCTGGTTGGGGTGTATGCAACTGGGTTCTACAATACCAGTAGTTTCTTTGTCTTTTAAGCAGTTTGGTGAAGTAAAATTCACTCTTGTGAGTCCTTCCACAGGCAGGCAATTATCATTTTACAACATTAAAAAGTGTTTCTAATAAATCTTCTTGTCATATTGAATAGTTCAACCCCTCATCTTGATAGAAAAAAGGGGGGATTAAGTTTTAAATTATTTAATCAGTAAGCCATAACAGTCAACAGTCTAACAGAAATAAATTACGTTTTTTCAACAATGATAGTCCACATGAACTCACTTCAGAAGATGTAACTGACTGGACAATTTAGCTAGGGTGAGCGCCAATACTTTTACACCATTAGACATATCTTGAATGCTGGCAAACTCTTCAGGCTTATGGCTGTACCCTGTAAAAGCAAGAAAAAGAATATTGACAAATTCTTTTCTTTATGAAGCTCTTAAAAACATTTGAGTTTGAGATTTAAGACAGACATCTGAATCTTCAAACTATTAACAAGATAAGGTCAAATTTGAGTTTGAGACAGACATCTGAATATTCAAACCCACTTGGCACCCTCCATTTACTAGTTGGGGAAAACCCAATCCTCAACCAGTTAAATTGGATTTTCCAGTCAAAAGTTGGGTATGGTAGGATGGGGATGGGGATCAAAGGCTATGACTAGAAGTGTTTTTTCCATGTCTAACTTAACATGAAAAAAATTATATTAAATGTTTCTGAATTCTTAGTTCATTCATTAGATGTTTATTTACACAAGATTACAGCTCTACTTTTCAATCACTATAGGTCTTTAAAATAATTATAAGAAGAGCACAAACTACATTTTGTTCCCTTTCTTTTAGCTATGGATTGCACAAGAAATGCTGAAAGTGCAAGTGGTTCGCAATAAGAAAAGTAAATACCTTTGTAACAAGGAATGAAAATCATGCCCATCGGAGACAGCCTGCAATTAAAAAATGGGCGTACATGAGCAGCAGATATTTAATTCATATAATAGCAAACCCCATGTGTTCTTGTAACATAATATAATTGGATTAAATTATGCCAATGGAGGTCTTTCAACTGCTGTCAGAATGTTTGCAAGCATTAAACTTGTACGTGGCTATAGGATGAAAAGAGAGACAGGAGGCTCTCAATAATATTCTTCTGAATGTATGAAATTATATTAAATTCATACAATAAGCATTGAAACAAGAAAAAAAAAACTGAGCATCAAATTATAGCAATAATTAGGACAAGTACCAGCGTAACGCTACCACTAGTACAAGACCACCCCCAACAAGTCTAAAAACATGACAAGACTCCAAGCATAATAAGAATCCCAATATTCTACAAAATTAAAATGTGTGCAGTTTATGAGCAAGTAAAAATTGTGAGAAAATGTTTTGTGGGTCCAAATAACTTATCCAATCCATTCACTAGCATGCTCAAAACAAGACTTCTTATTTTTATATTTCCTCCCATTTGGTCTCCATTCTGATTACCATTATGGTCAAGGTTTAGTCCTTGTATAAAGAGAAAGAAATTAAATGTATTAGAATAAAGCAGTTTTCCCCCAGCTCATGGAAATCACGGAACCTTTGCATGAACATTTTTCTTCTTAGTTAGATCTTAGGATCTTTTCAACATTTGAAAATTTAATAATGGATATTTTGGGGCACTTCATACAAAAATAATATCTGCTCTAGTAAAACAAACTGTCATCTTTCTCTCTCTCCAGCATTACCTGGCCATAAACAATGAATCATGATAGGCTCTACTGATCATCAATTTGCTTGTCAAGTTTAGTTCTTTTGTTGCAATTTCAACTGCCTTTATGACAGCTTCATCAGAAAGAGCCGGTGGATCCTGATTAATGACACGAAAGTCAGAGAGCTTGACACCACGGGTTTTGGTTATTTTAATTGCTGATTGATGAATTTTCTCCACCACTTTGTTTCTTCTTTCCTCATCAATGTCTCTTGTGTCTATGGCAATACAGAACAATTACAATCTAAATATTGTATGAATGATTATAATAAATTAGTAACTGGAATGATCCATAGGTAGTGAAAGAAAAAGTAAACAATCATCTGTAACAAGCACAATGAAACAACTATTGTATGGTAAAACCAGTTGTAATTTAACATTGTCAGAATGCCTGGTACAACTGAAGTTGTCCAGTAAATACACACCAATTTCGAGGTGAGATTTGCTAGGGATGCTGTTGATTGCTCCAGGATGCAGTTCCAGGATACCTTGTAAAATAAAAGAGATTAGTTTAAATGAAAGTTCTAGATTAACCGAGGCACTTCAATAATAACTTACCAACAGTGCCAACGGTATCAATTGACCCAGACTCCAGCACATGCCTCTCCACAGCCAGGGCTAGTTCAGAAGCAGCAAGACCAGCATCATTTCTGCTCAAAAGGATACATAAAGTGTAATTAAAGCATTAGAGTTTGTCCATTAAGAAGTTTCAATTTCAAAAGGGATCAAAATAGTGGACTAGAAAATGTAATGGATTCAAAAGATAGAATGTTACTATTTGGTCTCTCAAAAATCATGGAAAGATATTGAACAACATAAAAAATTCTGAAAACTATAGAAAAAAGATATCTGCATGTTCAGTTCAAGTTACTGCGATAATAGAAAAGGATAAGTGTGTAATGTAAAAAAATAATATCTAATTTAAGATGGACCTGTTAGGCATGAGGACCGCGCCTGCATGACCCCCATTTCCTTCAAATTCAACCTTTAGACTTGCTGGAGCTGCAATGGCAGTAACTATGCCTATAGATATACCTGGGTCAAGAAACATATTACGTCTGATCATTGAAGTTATGGCTATTTTAAGGTTATGTTAGCTCCAAGATGCGTACCTTCATCTTCCAGAATAGGTCCTTGCTCTATGTGCAGTTCTATAAAAGCAGAATATGTTCCTTTCTTTAAAAATACACTGGATAAGTCGTCTCCATTTTTCCCATACCCAGCAGATCTTGCAGCATCTAGGAAGGATATGTTTTGAATATCAGTTGTTGTCTTTAGAGCATTTGCAAGATCCTCACTCCCGGCCAATAAGCGGCTGCACAAAAGTAACAAATGATGAAGCTAGAAGTAGAATATGGACGTAGCTTGGTTATCATGTCAGTGAGACAACACGAGAGGAAAATAACGAATTATGGATTTGTTGATAAAAATAACTACAAAGAGGAATCCTGTTCGAAGACAGTACATAAACGCAGTTCCTTACCTTCCCAAGCAACCTATCCCAAAGCGTGTTGGCTCTTCTGATGTGAATGATATGACTTCCAATGATCTTCTAGGTTTAAAACCAGACCTGTAAAGGTTTACAATCAATATCACAAACATCACTACTCCCAAAAAAAGTGGATAATGAATTATTGTACATTATAAGTCTCATCTTGGCAATTTGGATCTTTCATGCATATAAGCAAATGCAAGGAATTAGTTAATCTGTGGAACATCTCATTTCTCTCCAGTTGTATGAGTTGATATTTCGGTATTTGCCAGAACATAACTTGTTCCTGTCTTTTGTAAAATAGTTTAGAGACATGGTATGTTGTTTAACATCGAGTCATCCACGGACAACACAACAAATCCATTGCTATTGTTCTGGTCAAGCATGAGACTTATAATGTACAATAATTCTAAGGCCAAGATGTTTGAATAGAAAATACAAGTTAGCTTTATCTTGATTCGATGTTTCTAAGGCCAAGATGTTTGAACTTTGAAATTATTGTACTGAAAGAGATGAGTATCTATTTGAACTAACTTCTGCAGAGGCTAATGCAGAACACCAGGACAGTGAAAATACATTAGGAATTAAATGTGCTAATAGACAAGAATTAAACATTCTTGTATTCTGAACATTCAATTAAGTTCTACAAATAATAAGGAAAATAAAAAAAATGAAACCTTTTTAGGACTCTGATGGCTTCAATAGCGCCTAAAACACCAACAACTCCATCATACTTTCCAGAGTATGGTATGGCATCAACGTGCGAACCTGTTGCAACTGCAGCAAGCTCAGGCTCGAGGCCCTCCCTGAATAATGCGATAAAGCGAAATAGAAGGTTACGAGGTTCACATGTGCTTGACGACCAGATGATATTGTGTTTTGAAAGCTTTTAGGAACAATGGGCACTCACCAACGACCAAATATGTTACCAACAGCATCCTCTCTCACAGATAGACCAGCAAGTTCCATCTGGGTTTTTACATAGCTACAGATAAAAAGACGAGTAAAAGTCTATAAAGGCAGATTATGTTCAAGGCATATCTTCATAAGATTGAATAGTTTATTCATGCGTAAAAAAAAACACTTGCACCTCCTTTCTGCACTAACGTAAATTCACCTTTGCATCAGTCTATGCAGTGTTACATCAACAAGGTTCTTTTACACAATACCACAGCCAAAATATAAAGCACGGCCATGGTAATAAAATTAAAAAGAAAAATGGAATTTGATTCACGTACTTGCGACCCAAAACATCCTTGTCAGTGAACAAGACTCTGGTCACTGATGGAGCAGGTGAGTCAGAAAAAGCTGCAAGCTCGTCAATCTAAGAACAATACACAGTCAATAAGACTATAAACAATCATCATCGCCAAAAAAACCAAAAACCAAAAACCCCAGTTGCGTTAGTAGATTACTACCTGGTTCTGCAGAGCTTGAGCATCAACGGAGAGTGAAGTGAGTTGGAAAGAGTGAGGTTCGTTGATTGCGTAGCCAGAAAATTTCTCCATGGTGGCTGTGATAGAAGGGTCATCATACTGATGTTGCTGAGCAGAGACAGCAGTTAGTGTGAGAACTAGAAATAGGAGCACAGAGTGAACCATTTTTTGAGGTATTAATTGATTGGCGTTGCTATCAGCAACCACACCTACCTCATCGGCGGTAATAAAGGATTCCTCTGCACGTGTTCTGTCTATTCACGTGCAGATAGCACTCTTGATTCGTGAAAGTGAATGACATAAGCCCCACAAACCTAATATCTCATGATCTCAAAAAGGTTTTCAGAAAATAAAAATATAACTGTTTTCAAATAAAACCAAATAACATTTTACTTTTTATATATTTTATAGATGTTTAGAAAGGGAGGATATGGTTTAATTTATTTGTTTGCATTTTTATCTAAAACTAGTCTCATCGCCCGTGAGTACGGTTTTTTTTTTTTACTTTTTTTTTTTTTTCTAAGTAGTGACAAAAGATAGGCATGACGAGTTTTCATTTCGAAATCTGATCAGTTTATTCATTTTGGTTAATCGTTTATTTTATGAGTCCGGCTATATGTTAATTTGGTCATTGAGTCCATTCTAGCAAGATCAATTAGTTTGTCTATCTCGACAATTAGTCAGCTTAGATCATCACCTCACTCTGTGACCATTGTTTCTATCTCGATTCGGTAGAAATTTAAGTGTGAATTTAAGAATCATGTTAGTAGAATTGAAAAATATAATAGTATATAAAGGTAGAAGACACGATAACATATTATTTTAAAAATTTTAGTAACGTTAGTAGAGAGAGATATTAATCCAATAGGTGGTTGAACTTAGATGTCTGTTTGTATTTCTGGTGAAAATCTCTTTTTTGATAAATTTAATTATCTAATAAGACTAGTCCATCTCATTCATTTTGATCAATCGGTCATCCCCGTCTAGTTACAAATTTATATAAAAGAGAAAAATTTTAAATGACAAAAAGATAAATAAAAAAAATGTATAATTATGGCTAACCATTTTAGGTAGTTTATATAATATTGCTTTCTTATATAGTCGATAATAAAGAAAAAATGTCAAAATCAAAAGAATAAAATATTTTATGTTATGAAGAAATCTTTTTTTAGAACACGTGGAATAAGAGCTCATTTATTTTCAATATTTGTTAGTACAAAGTTATTGAATATCGTTTTCTTATCATAATTGAGATATTAATAATTTTTATAAATAAAATCATGTACCTAACAAACCGATAATTATTAACGGTAAAAAAATTGTAACTTTTATAGCAGTAAATTTTCCACCACATTATTTATAAAAACTGTAGAGCATCAAAGAAATAATGTTAAATTTCAAAAGTTTGGAAACAATAAATTACTAATTATTAACAACCTTTCGTTTTAAGTCTTGAAATAAAATGGATTAAAGTGCTAATCTGATTACAAGAACTTTTCAAAATACTCAAAATCCCAATTCATTCGCTATAGTAGGATTTTTCTTAAGATGGTTGATATTTCGTGTTAGACATTATTTATTTATATAACAGCAGAAATATAATTTTAGAATAATGAGGAATGAAAATGTTTATGATTAGGTTTAAAATAAATTATTATTCTTTTTACTAAAATTCCATAATTTAAACTTTTTTAGTTGATCACACATTTTTATCAATAAATTATATTTATAAGGAGACATTGGTCATTAACTTATATGACATGTCAATAATAATTTTGGTTTGATAATTTATTTTTATTGCTGTTTTTTTTTTCCTTTTTAGAACGTTAAGTGCCATTTATCATAATCAACTGAGGAATAGAAATAGTAGTAATTTGAATATGAGAAAATATTGGTTGTAGTATTAATTAGAATAAGGAAATATTGGTTACATTTTATATTATTACTTTACAATCTATTGAATTTTGGAATTTTTCACCTCACATGACAGATTATTTTCAGGTAATGAGAGTTGATAATTTTCATACATTTAGTTAATTTGATAATTTGATTTAGATATGTTGAGATGAAATTAATAGACTAGAGTTGTATTTTCCTATGAATTTAAATTATATGGAGTTGTGATCTAATTGGTGTATACTTATTTTGGCATAAATTTTAGTATTTGAATAAGTGAAACATACTTAGAGTTAATCCATATTTGGGTGCATATCAAATTTATTTTTATGATTGAAATATGTTAGAAGGTTGAAAATGATAATTTTTGTCATTTTTTTGTCTGCATATTTTTCTTGAATGTGGGTTAATACTCAAGTGATCGCGTCAAGCAGTTGCAATCATTGTTTGAATATAACAATATTACTTAAGTTCACAGTGGTTGATTAGACTATAATGTTTTTCACTCAAGTTGCGTCTTAAGGTTTTGACGAAACAGATACAATTTTCTCTTATTTGAAACTTTTATTGTTCAAGTAATGAAAAATTAGAGTTTTCACAAGTGTTAATTATTTTGTAAATTGGGTAACAAGTCACTTCAGTGAGTAATGGTGAGATGCTTGAACAAGAAAAAAAAATTAATATTAATGTTAATACTCACGAGAGAGATTATGTCCATTATCACTTGAGTGAAAAGATATGTTATTCAGAAAATAATTTCACAATTTGAACATGATATTTTTTTTATCTAGTAAAGATTATGTTGTTTAAATAGATAAACGAATTCAAGCCATATATACTATTGTATGTTATCATATGATTATTGGTACGTAATTTAATCATATATATGATATATTGATAATTCATTTTATATAGTTGAATGTATGACATATGCGATGAGATGAAATTTAATGAAACATACAACGGATATATATATTGTATGATAGTTAGTAGGAATGATATTTTGAGTAATAGTTGTTATAATATGTTAATGTTTTAAGAATAAGACATTAATAGTTAGTTTAATTCATGAATTATATATAATATAATATATTATATTTCTAAAATAGGAAGATTATATATATATATATATTGTGACGTTGGCGTGTGTGATATTTATACAAGGACAATGATATGTATATGTGTGTTTGTCACAGTAAAGTTAAGTTCTAAGGGAATCTTAAGATACGGTGACACAATTTAATGCAATGCGTTTTATAATTTAAGTGCAATCAATGAACTATAATAACCAAATCACAGTAATAAAAGAGTAATGAATACCAATTCAATGTCCAGCTACTTGATAGTACTGCTTACTAGCATTGTCCAATATTCTTTATTCATAGGAGACAAATTATCTATGAAGAGAGAAATTCGATAAAGTACAATGAATAAAACGAAAAACTTAATATAGTAATTAAGTTTAAAAATATGAAGTAAAATTTTTATTGTAGCCTATTTTTTTTATCCATTGGATTTCAATCATTAATTGAGCTTTTGGACTAAAGTTTACTTGTACGAAAAACAAAAAAATATTGCTCGTAGTCTTTAGAATATATCATCTAAAAATACTGAAGATAATTATCATTCACATTCAAAGAAAAACAATTAACTTTAGAAATAATCAAACTCAAAGAGCCTTATAATTTCTCCATTCACAAAAAGAATTAGTTAGTAAGAACTGAAAACAAAGAAATCAAAGTTTGTCAAACTTAAACATTTTTTTTTAACAAATCAATAGTAATCTGAAAAAAATATTTAGATTTCTTTTTTCTTTTTACTAAATCTGAACTTTATGATGTTTAATATTCATCGAAAGGTGAGATTTATCGATAAATATATATATTTCAATTATTGATGAACGATATTTGTTATAGTAATGTCATGACTTAGGTATAATTCATCCTATAGAATTGTTGAGTTCATCCATAACTAAGCTCTTCCATCTAATATACATACACAGCTAAAAAATTTAATTAAACCATAATTGAGTAAAAATTGTTATTAAGTTCATAATATATAACAACTTTAAAAATTCAAAAGAAAAATTATTGGTAATTAGTATTTATTGATGAATTTTTTTTCTATCTATAAAATTTTGTCCATAATTTTAATAACTTTTGTAATAAAAATAAATAACTTCTTTTAAATAAATTAGTTGGTTTCAAAATGTTTTTTCTAATAAAAACAATTAATTACTTTGTTTTTGTCCTAAAAAAAGTGTGTTGTGGTTAGATAACAAGAGATTAAAACGATTGTAATTAGTGTAATTATCATGATTTAGAATATGAAAAATTATAATAGATTTCAAGTTACAATATTTTTTAATTTGTTCATATTTGTATTTCTAATATTATCTTTTAATGTTATTAATTATTGTAACTATTATAATTATCAATTAATGATTGTAAAATTACTTGTTTTTGAAAATTCTTTCAATAATAATAAAATTAGAATTATATATATATATATTATCTATATATTAATACATTATTCTCTTACTTTCTAACACTTTTTTAATTCACTTGTCTTAATTTAAGTACATGTTTCGGTATTTTTAGAAGGAATTAAGGTATTTTATTGTTATTGAGGAACTTGTTTTAAGTAATGTAGTTTAATTTTTTATTCATAAATAATAATATAAATAATTTTGTATTTTATTTTTATATATTTATTTTGATTTTCTTTATAATCTATATAATTTGTTTATATTTTTTAAATTTTGATTCTTTATCATGAATTTGATGTAATTGTTATGTTTTGTATTATTTTTTATTTTAATAATATTTTATTTGATGATAAATAATTAACGAGTTTTTGGGATGTCAGCTTATATGTTAAATTTGGTCTAAGATAAAGTTGTTTGAAACTTTTTAAATTAGTTATCCTTAATTGATTACATTAATTAATAAGTTATTGGTTAAATCAAGAAGTTACAAGTTAAATTGTACAATTAAATACGATAAATGTGTTAAATTATAACACCTGTAACGTAAATAATTGTATTAAACTATGGACCGATTTGATAAGTTGATTTTCGTGGTTTTAAACACTAGAAAGTAAATTATGACAATGTTGAAATTTCTCTTAATATTCATTTACATTTTCGTCCACAACACCGAGTGATAAGTGTGAAAAATAGTTGTTTTTATATTTATAAATGAGCCCAATCTTGTAATTATTTATGTTGTTCTTCATTGAAAAGTAGTAGATTCTTATGTAAAATATTGTACAGGAAATGGTGTATTATTTACACTCTGTCAGCCAATTTTCGCAAAGCGAAAGCCAAAATTCGCACTGCCAAAAGAAGAAAATTCGCATAGCGCACTAGTACATGTGCGCTGAGCGAATAACATTAGTTAAAAATGCAGCAGTTAAGAAAATTCGCATAGCGCGTACATGTGTGCTGAGCGAATTAATGAATTTAAGTGGCTTTAAAAGACGTGACAGAGCGACATAAACATCTGCTCTTCGAACAGAAGTTCCGGACAAAAGAAAGAAACGAAAACATCTCAGGAACTTCCGGATACTACTTCAAGGCAACAAGACACCATTGTTGCAAGGGATTGCTTCAAATGTGTACGTTTTAGATGAGTAGGAGTAGTTAAATTTCTGTTACGTTGGGATTGGATGCAATGAACTCAGATGTAATTTTCCTGTTATATCGTTGTTCGTTCATATGTTTTTTCTTGAATTTATTATCATTGTATGAAAATATAATGTTATTTGAATGTCTTTGATTACTGGAAAGTAACTTTGAACATGAAACGTAGATAGAGAACACTTAAGTGATTTGGGATCTAGGGATAAACTCAATAACTTGATCATTCTTAACATCGGACTTAATGCAAATTGTATATTAAATTGACTAAGGTATTATCATTTTAATATATTAATTTAGAACTAGTTGCTAAGGGAGTAGGACTAGTATGACTTATGTGAATGTTTGAATGAAGTAATAAAATATTGAAGAGTTTTATATTTATATGATTTATGAAACTCAATTCTAAGGAAGCTTCTCTTAACTATAATCAGGCAGTTGAAAAACATTATATATAACAAGTTTAATATTTTTTTTATTAAAATATATATTTTTAATTTGATCAAACTATTTTAAATGGTATTCCGTTAATCCCATTTTTTTAAAATTCTTTAACTCAAATTTAGAGTGACAATGTTACTATGATAACTCACTATTTTTAAAAGAAATGAAATCAAATGGAAAAAAATAAAAAAACTGAAAGTTATCGTATGAAAGAAAAAAAATTTATTAAACATATGTAACTTTTAAGTTTTGTTTGTTTTTAATATTTTAGAATTTGTTTTTATCTTTTAAGGAGAAAAAAACAGAATAAGTAAGAAATGAAATGAACTTCTTTTGTAAATTAGTATTAACTTATTTACAAGTTAATTTATAATTTTTTATTAATTTATTTGAATCTGATTTTTAATTATATATTAGTTAAAACTGTTTTTTATGTATATTTTTTTTCCTTTGAGAAACAGTTCAAAGATGTATAAATTTTTGTTTGTTATTTATGTGAAAGTCAAACCAGAAAGATGAGATTGACAAAAGAAGACAGACAGAGAGAGGTGGAAGTGCAGGGCAAAGGCATCCATGGCGGAGGAAACAGAGAGGTACTCCTGCTCCAAGCTTCTCATCCCAAACGCTCACACTGCAAAAGAACAACCCATTTTCGTGAAGGTCACTTGGTTTCCCACCCACTTCCACCTTGCCGTCACCGATGGCCTCACCGCCTGGCATTGCCACCGTACATCCCTTTTTGCTCTTTTCTCATTTTCAGCTACCCATTTCCGATTTCTTGCAAAAGCAATCTTCAAGTTCTGATTTTTCTTTTCTTTTTAATTTTAAGCATCGGAGGAGGAGGTGAAGCAGCGCGCCGCTCAGTGGGACCTCGCAGTTTCAGAATACCTGGACTTGTCTGGGCGCTATTTGGGGCTTCAACAACAGGGCTCTGTCTACGCCTTTGACGATGCTGGTGATGGCCATAAGAGGGTTATTATTACTCACTCACTCTTATCCATGTTAATGCTTTGAAAACTGGTGTTTTAATATCTGTTTGCTACTTTTGGTATTGGTTTTGGTACGACTGTTGCAGTTGTCGTGGACGTTTGAAAAGGAAGGAATTACTATGCTTTGGAGATGGAAATGCTTGCTGTCTCCTGATTCCAAGAAAAGTAATGTGGAAATATTGGACTTTCTCATGGGCTCGAACGATAACATAAGTGTAAATTCTGCTTAACTTGTGCAATGTCTTTGCCTTAATGTGTTCTTTATACAAGTTATTTCAGATTCGCTGTGTATGTGTGTGACATTCACTTGTCTGTTTATATTTGGCATTATGCTAGTGATGTCTTGAATATCCTCTGTTTATTTCAGACAAAAGGAAATAAAGGAGGGGATACAATTTTGAAATTTTAATTGAAGAGAAGATGAAAGATTTTTTTTTTTGAACTGTTGTTTCTAGAAGTTTATTTTTTTTCGTTCACTTTGTTAGCCTTATTTGTTTTCTACCACATAAAAGAGAGAGCAGTGTATCACCATTTACATTTCCTTTACTGTTTATTTTCTTTCCTCTCATCCAAACAAACCAACCATTTAGTAAAAGTTATAGTTTCCGCTTGACCAGGAAAGTAAGTTTCTCACAAATTGTCTTTCTGGTATTAGTCAGTAAGTGAAGACGGCAACATATTTTTAGTTAACTAGCTTCTATATACTGGTGAACTTTTAATAGAACTTATGCGTCACACTTTTAGCAACTTGTAGAAAATATAAACACACGAGAAGCTTTGAGAGGTAACAAATAGGACTCTTCAATGTGGTGAAATATGGGGGGTAAAAGGCTGCCTTGTCATTTATAATATTCTTTATTTTAGGAAAGACAGGATGAAATTGCAAAAGTCTGCATGCCATTGTTCCTTGTCATTGGTTCAAGTTACATTTTCTGTCTGTGTGAGGAATCATTGTTTATAGAAAGACTGATAAGCATTATTGTTTGTAGAAAAACTTGGTTCTAATCTTGAGAAGGTGCAAAACAGATAAAGTAGCTAGAACTGAATCAGGAAAGGATATAAACTCTTATTCAGTCTTATTTTGCTCAGATTTCTATCATCTGCGTGACTCTATGAGGGATAGTCTTGTCATACAACAATTGATTTCTTCTTGAATCATTATGGGAGGTTAAAATATCACCTTTCCTTAAGAACAAAATGGGCAACATTCTTTCTTATGTATTCAAACCCTGCATATATTTGTCAATAATAGTTGAATAGTATAGGAATAGTGTAGGTACTCAATGGTGGCCCTGAGCATAATCAAGGTGGGCGACCTACCACAGCCCAATTTATAACAATAGAATGAAAATCAAGTTTTAAGATATTTACTTCTTTGAAGATATTTAGTTGTTTCCCTAATGCATGCATAACTTACATATTAACTATTCCTATTGCACCTGTTGGAAGATGTTTGTCAAAATTAACTATTCCTAAATTTTGTTGATTTTTCTTTTTTTAAATCTTGATTATGAAGCCATTATGGATTATTTTGCAACAAAAAAATACAAGAGCTGTACTTAAATGACTAGAAGGACATTGTTTTACCAGTTTGTGCTGGACACCAAAGTTCTCAGGACCAGCTGTAGATACCTAAGACCTTCCTCCCTTTCCATTAATTTTGAACATCACAATTAGTCGTGTTTGTTTACATCCATGTACAGGGCAAAGTTGTCGGAGAAAATGAATTGTTTGAGAAGATGAAAGTGGAAGCTGAGAAGTGCTTAGCCCAGAGTGAGAGAATTGCCAATGAGAGGCTGGAATTTGAATCTGAAATCTATGCAAAGGTAACTTCTTAACTGTTAGATTTTAATTGTTTTATTGTAAATTCGCATAGCATGGCTCAGCCTTGTGTCAAGAGGGCAGGTTGGTCCAGAAGATGAGTGAGGCTGTTAACTGATTTGAAAATCTTCTTGCTATTTTAGCCATTCTTAAATATATGTTCAATTCCCAAATCCGAGCAAGGCAATACTCGTTGGATGCAAGGTCTGCAAACTTATTTGAGATTACTATATCTCTTTCCATGCTAACCTTTTTGTTTCCCTTAAAATTTCCTTTCCTTTCTTTTCAACAATGATATATTTTTTGTTAAAATATACTTGGAGTTCCTCTATTTTGGGCAAACACATTTATACTTAAATGGTTTTTCCTTTAGTATAATGTAGAGACTAGGTGATGTCACAATAAATATACTAGCATAGTATACGAGCCTTCTGCCAATATTATTTCAGGCTATGGAAAGGGTCAGATGTAACAATGTAATTGTAAAATATTAGTGTTTTGACCACAACACATTGGTTATAAATGATATAGATGTAATTAGTTTTCTCTGAAATACTCTTATACTGTATCTCAAGTATTTTGATACCTTTTTCTTGATTAGGTTGTAGATAATTTCATTAAGTTTCTACAAATACTTAACTAAAAGTATTTGCTTATGACGTTGTCCTTTACGATGACAAAAACTTGAACATTGAGACTAAAGATTAATGTACTTCTTCTACTGAATAGGGTCACTTCCTAAACCAAAAATTTATCTTTTTCTTTTCATATTTTTCTGTGGCAATGCCTAAATCACTGGCTGATGGCCATTCTCTCAAGATAGTAAAATAGTTTACCAAGGACAAGGACTGTACCAAGTTCCTGACAACTTGTATTATTTTGTTGTGTTCGAATAGTCATGAGTGGAAACACAATTATAAATAAATGGGTTGAGGAATTTAATTTGAGTAGAGCACCTCTTTCACCAATACCTGGTTATTGAGGCCAACTTAACTAGCAGAAGGATGATGCTGTGTTAATATTGAAATTTCTTCATTGTCTTTGGATGCTTTTCATTACATGCAGTGTTACTAATTTTGCATTCCCTTTTTTCTAAGTTTCAACCATCAAGGATGACCTTCCGTTTTGTTTTGTTTTGTTGTGTTTTTAGTTTCTGAGGGTTTTAAATTCCAAGAAATCAAAACTGAGAGAGCTTCGAGATAAGCTGTCAAAACAAGAGAATACTGAGAAATATCCTCAAGAGGAAGACACAGACAAAACTGAGAGTTTTGGTGAAGAAAGTGATTTTGACAGAAGTGATGAAGATCCTCTAAAGGACATTACTAGTTCTTCAACGGATGTCATGGCAAATAAGCCTTCTCGTACAAAAAGAACTAAACGGACGTGATAATATCTGCAGCAAGCAAGAGTTTATTTACATCTGGGAATTGACATCATTACAGAAATTAGTTAACTAAGATAAGCACGATGTGCTCCTTGTCAACCTTTGTCTTGTCTTGTGTACAGCTTTGTGTACTTCTTAGGTTCTATGTACAATGTTTACACCGGCTTCAAGGTTGCATGCCACTGCTAACTAAGCTTCTTACTAATTTTTTTACTTTTACGCTAGAAATATTTTGATCTTTTGTTTATTTAATCGTAATATTGATTCTAATTGTTTATAAGTTTTGTTATAATAACTAATTTCTTAAGAAATTTGGTTCGTTACTTTTTTGGTATATTTCTTCCTATTTCTTATTTTTAGAATTCAAACTTTAGTTTACGTAAGAAGTTCGAATTCAGATTTACTTGGAAAAATGCAATTAAAGATATTATTGATTTTGTTTATTTTGAAAGATATCTTGACAACCAACCACCTAAAAAATTCAAATTTTTAATTCAAAACTTATATAAGGTACTCTTTTTAATTTCATTTGTACCAGTAACATGTGGAAGTATATCAACAACTTAGGTTGACGTACCTATGCTCTAGGATTTAGTTAAGATATTTTACTTTTCCATTGAAGATGTTTTATAATTCCAGCAACCTATTCAAGATGATTTTGTAGCAATTTTGTTGTTTTGTTTTCTGATTTCACCAATTATAAATGCTTGACCGCATAAGTCTATTTTTTTAACGTTTTGTGTGTGTAATAAATATTAATATGACATGAAGTTTAAAACGAATCTTTAATAATGTCATGTATTAAGAATATGATTTAATTTTAAAATTTTGATAAATCAAATTGAAAGTAATATTTTTAAAGTGTAGAATTTATAATTTTTATATTAAAATAAAATTACAAAAAGGTTTTAAAACGGTAAGAACTAAGTGATTAATAAAGTTGTTTCTTATACAAATAGAGTGGAATGATGGAAAAATCAGAGTCCATGTGGCTTTCAAATTAATCCAGTGTCGATATCTTACATTTACATGCAACTGCACTTCCAAAACGTGTCTTCAATTATAAATCCTCTTCCAGTCCGTACACATTGAAATGGATTTTTAGAATTGGTAAAACCTTGGACACCGACTCTGACTTATATTATTATAGATTCATACTTCTCATATTGAAATAGCTAGTTGGTGTCAATCTATATATGTATTTATGTCAAAACTTTGAACTGCAGATTCAACTTCTCGATCACGTTACAGGTTGTTGTTATCTTTGGACATTAAGGATGCATCATAAATTTAGATGTGAAATGGAACGAATAGAAAATAGCAGCATATATTGAATTGTGATAGTGTGATATTATTTATAAGTTTTGGCAAAAACGTGTTTAACTAGAGGAATGACGTCCATCAACGGTGAGCTAACCACATATTAAAAACTATAAATAGCCTCAGACCCCAAGAAGTCTGATTATTTATGACTATTTATGCGAAGAATGCAAACTTATTAAATGAGTTAGACTTATGGAAAGTTGTGGATGAAGGTGATGCGTTCTTTTGCCTGATAATTTTCAAATCAAAATATACAAGGAAAAAAAGATAAGGAAGATAAAGGCAAATTTATGCTTGTTTTGAAAGTGTTTCAAAAGTTATCCTTGCCATAATTATGACTTTAAAATCATCCAAAAAAATTAAAAAGATAATATGAAGGAAACTAGAATATTTAAAACATTGAAAGTTTTAAACTTGATAAATGAGTTTGAGATGTAAAAGATAAAAATATATGAGATAATTAAAGAATATTCAAACAAATTATTAGGTTTTGTTAACAAGGTAAAACTGTTGGGGAAGAAGTTTTTGGATGTTAAGAAAATTATGATGAAAATGCTAGAAAAATATGAAATATCCATTATTTCCTTAGAAAACACAAAAGATTTGTCATAATTACTTTAATAGAGATGATACATGCCTTGCAAGCACAAGAGCAAGACATATTAGTGAGAGAAGATCATATCATTAGAGTTGCTTATTTCATACTTCATAGTTATAAACAACAAAAGGAGTAAATAGAATAATGCACAAGTTTTTCCACCTTGCCTCTATTGCAAGAAAATAATTTTCAAGCAAAATGTAAAATGTCACACATGTAATCAATTGAGACATGTAAAAACGATATGCAAATCCTAAGATCCTCAAAAAGATACCAAGATTGTAGAGGATGAATTATTTTTTATTATCATGTGTTACAACCAACCAATCTACAAAAGATTGAATTATAGATAGTGATTATAAATCGGTTATTATTTTTTTATAGTTATTATTTCTCTCTTAATATTTAATATTGATGAAAAGAAAAAATAATTATTTTAATATTGAATATTTAATAATATAATATTGAACCAAAACAAAATATTTACGTTTATACTTTGGTTCATTACCAAACCAAAATTTCACTATTTTTTATTATTTTGTCTTGTTTCGATTGGAAATTTGAAACCTAGTAATGTTCAAAATAATAATTATTGTATTCTTTTTCTACACTAATGAATTTCATACATAGCCACGTTAGAACTCTTCTTTATTATTTATATCTCTTGTATCAAACTATAGTAAGGGTTTAATGTCTATGTAATTAAATCAATTAACTTAATTCTACAACTCATTTTGTATATTTTGTAAGAATGAAAATAAAAAATTATTTTCATGAATAAAAACTGTAAAATCAAATTGTGCATTTATTTATTTATTTATTTTCTGGCTACTTATTTATTCTCATATTTGCTAATGTCGAATATACTTTTATTTATACTATTGCAGTGGTTTAGGTACTTGAATGAGTAGCTTGTGAAGATCACGACGCTTGGAGATTGAATACAACTACGTATTTTTCAATTGCAAACTCCAAACATGGTGGGAGCCTCCTGTTCTTTATCGTCCACTTTGAATATCACAAGTTGATATAAAAAAGTGAATAAAATTAAACAAGACGATGGTTTTACCTTTTTCTAATATCTCAAAATGTTGTACATATTTTTTTTATAATAGTAGAAATGACCATAAACTTCGACAGAGATGAAATACGTTAAAAGTATATATGTGGATAGGTTAGAATTTTGAAGGTTTATTCAGCCAGACAATTCAGCTGTAAAAGAGTTTCAAATAGAACAGTTGGGTGACATTGTACGGTTTGACAAATCTTTTCTGTATAAATTTTGATAACGTGATTAATATTATTAACTTACGTCACAGCAAAACATGATGCACAGTTCAGGGGGCCACACATAGGATTGGTACCAAAACAAACAAACTATAAATCGACTAAAACAAAGCAACTTTTACTTGAAATTACTGATCAGAATAATTTTAAAAATATCATCTATTTATTAACACTTCCTTATTTACGCATTTGGTTGGAACTACAAAATCCCTATTCTCAATAGATTTAGCTATGCGTAAATAAGAAATCTAGTTGCAATTACAAAAATCGCAATAAGAAAAAACATATTCTCCAAAAAGAGAATAAGAAATCCAATACCATACACATTTAGTACCTTATGCAAGAGCATCTATTACTCGTTTCCGAAAATATCTCTGGGTTTTTTAGTGGAAGAGTAATTATATAATTTATATAATTTGTATATTTCTGGTTGAAAAATCTTTTTATGTGAGAATCTCGTCATTTTAAATCATTCAATTAGATTTTGTTCTGCTTATCCTTGTTTCGAAAATAGAGTCGGAGTTAATGGTTCGAGTTGTATTGTGTCATATTTGATTATTGTTTAAAAATCCAAAATAATGTATCAAACCGTTTGGAGTACTTATAAAAGACACTTCGATATCAAAGTTAATTATTAACAATGAATCTAGTAGTATATATATGTAAACTGTCTTTCTATTTCAAACTTTAATTTATATGTTAGAGGATATATTTTTTTATTAATCTTTGTCTAATTACAATCCAAATATGAATAATTATATTTTATTTTTAAATTGATTAACCTTCTTAAAGAGTATGTACCGATTAGTTCAATCCATAACCTTGATGATTAATTGATTTGACTAGAATCATTGGTTAACAGTGTTACGAACAATCCGATTAGTTCAATCCATAACCTATACATATATCTTACTTTTGAAAGAAAGTGGTTTATATTTTTCTCAAAATAAATGCAAGAGCGTACATATTGATATAAATTATAACATATATATATGTTATGGTAAGCAATTAATAGAGGGGCGAAGAGCCACATATTTTGGACTTAGTTGAGGAAACAGTATGCGGTTAGATTAGAAATTTGAAGTTAGGTGTGTAAAGATTTGAAGGGGAATTGAGTAGAAAAAGAGTTTCAAAAGATGGAAATGTTTGACAAATCTTGTTTGTATCCTCAGGCGTACGTAACAAGTAATTAATTGAAAAATAGACACACCGTTGTGTTCATGACCAGAAGAAACTATAAATAGCGGCACACATGAACGCATGTAAATGAGAGAGAAGAATTGCACAAAGAAAGAAGAGAAACGATGTCGTGCGAAGGTAAATATGTTGTATAGGAAGCATGAATGAATAGAAAAAGGGTTGTTGACATTTGATGTGTGTGTGCAGGTAAGAGGTCATGGCCTGAGTTAGTCGGAGTTAAAGGATTGGTGGCAGTGGCTACAATTGAGAGGGAGAATCCTTATGTGGATGCTCACACTGTGCTTAAGGGATCCGCAGTCACCTTTGATTACCGTTGTGACAGGGTTCGGGTTTGGGTCACTAAAGAGGGAATCGTTTATCAGCCTCCCATCATTGGATAGCCACTTCACACTCTTCCATATAATACTTAAATAAGGACTTATCTCCATTTATGTTACCTCTTTCAAAATGAAACAAACTACCTTCTTCTCATTTTTCATTATTTATCTTCAAATTCTGTTTCATTTTCCTTCTCCAAGGAATTAACTATATATCTCCATTTATTGCTGCTTAATTAAGAAAATTAATCTAATATAATAAAATTTTACTTATGCAATAAAGTTTCAATATTCATGAATGAATATGTCACTAGGTGTGTTTATATTTTTTTTAATGTTTTCTTAAGGTGATAATACACAAACACCTTAATTTCTATTCTACCTAATAAAATAATATTTTTATTTTAAAATATAAAATAGTTTAGAGTAAATCAACTAGAAAAGTAAAAATAATATTTTTTATTAGGTATTAGATATAACTAAGGAAATTGAGAAGTATATACGAAAAATTTTTCTAATTTTTTTTTGTTATGGAATGGTTTCTTTTTAAAACTTTAATCCAAGTGTTTATGTGGAAATGGAATTGCGGTCTGTCCATCCTGTATTTGCCCGTCCTATATATAGCGTTTGGTCTGCCAATTTGTTGGTCAATTTGTGACTTGCATAATTTCAATAATTTTATTTTTATTTAATTAAATTAGTATAAATAATAATTTCTATAAGTTATTTTTTAAATTAAATAATATTTATAATTATATAATTTATAATTTATAAATATAAATCTATTAAAAATAGAAATGACTTTAAATTTAATTGAAACAAGAAAATAAATGTCAATTAATTGAACTTTTTGACTAATTAGACGCAAATGAATGAATTATTTTTGAATAAACTAGAAAAAAAAGCAAATAGAAAAGTTGCTTAAAAGAAATATAAATAACATGTTGTACTGATTCTAATAGATTTTAAGAATTTAAATTAATATAAATTATATATATGATAAATCATTAGTAATTTGGTATTATTGTTTTCACTTTTCCACTTAATATAGATTATATTAGTAACAAACTTAGTACATATTATCAGTATGCACTAACTTGAAGAGAATATATATTATCTTTATTTTATATTTAATTTTTATTTTATATTTAATTTTTATTTTATATTTATCTTTTATCTTTAGTTAGTGTATTATAATTTTTTGTTTATATTTTGGATTTAGTTCACATTTTTACTATTATAAATCGAAAACCCTATATACGTATATTCAATCAAGTTGGTTTAGAGTTCCGAGTTGTACAGAACATGCTTAAAAAGATTAACATACTAAAATATTCAATCCATGTCGTAATTTTCGGCATGACCATTTTTGTCCTCCGTAGTAAAATTTGTTTCAAATAAAATTAGAATAATTAAATAACTTTTTATTAATAAACTCAGCAGCTAATATTTTATTATGTACAAACAGAGTATGTAGGTATATTTGAATCCGTGGTAGTTTTTTTTTCTTCTTTTTTTCAAAACTAGATTTGTTATTAACATTTCGTTCTCTTCTTCGTTAGTTTAGTCTTTCTTTATCAATTAAATTAATTTAGTAAGAAAAACAATACAAAAGATAATATAGATAGAAGTTTATTAAAAGAACCATCGATATTTCAATTTGTATTTATAAATAGAATTACAAATACTACCTAAGAAGGGGCCGTAACTCCGTCCATGTAGAAAATCAACATTGAAATAAGAAGTTTTTTCTTCGGAAAATAAGAATTTAAATAGGCAAACTTGTGTTAATCTTGATTTTATGAAAAAATCATAAACATTATGTATTCTTTCGACATCTTCAATAATTTTAGTGAGATTTTTTTCAACACATGAATCACGATTCATGCCTTTAATGAACATATTTTCACCAAAAATACTGGGACCAATTTTTTTTTTCTTAAATGGATTGTTGAATATAATAATGCGAATAATTTAGTGCAAAAAAAAAAGATATTTAATATATTCAAAATTACGAGCATATTTAATATGTTTAATTAAATAACTAAAAGTACTTAATACACTGCATTAGTTTTTTATAAATATTTTCAGACATTTATGGTTAAAACAGTAAGCTACCAATCCAAGTTAAGTTAAGCCGCTAAACCTTTTGACCCTTGCAGTAAAAATAATTGCTATATGGTCCCAAATGGCTATGAATAAGCATATCATACAAGAATTATTCATTTTTATTTTTTAAAAATGTAGAGAAATCGTATAGAGATTTGCGTAGCAAAAACTTAAATAGAGAAATAAAATGTTTTCAAGAGGACACTTTTTTGTTTGCAGAACTCAGCAGCCATTTGTTAAAAAAAATTCATCCAAAGCATTTCAATCATTTCTTTTGCTTGATCAGTTTTTTTTCTTTCTTGCTAAGCCAAAGTGTGAAAAACAAATTTAAACACTTAATTCTACAGTTCACTTATCCTAACATCATTCCTAATTTTTTTTTCGTTGTCTTAAACTCACCCAAACAATTCCCCATCAAAGAACAATAACGTACATTTTCAAATCACAACTTATCCCGTGATCAAGATTTTCGCACACCATCTTTTTTAATCATTACTATAGTATTGACTTTTAAAATCATATTATGTGTTTCAATTTTAGAGTAAATATAATTTTAAAAATTTTACAAGATTTAAGTTTTTGAAAAAGTCAAAGTCTATAAACCTTTACTGTTTCTTAAAAATCAAGACATAAAAGTTTGCTAAAATTTCAAAATTTATTATCTTTTTTAATTATTTTATCAGAGAAAAAAGATATATACTTGTTTCGGCAGGATTTAGAACCCTAATCCAAAATATTCAAAGTTATCTGCTCCGATGTCCAATTGTGTTGTCTTCCCTCTTCTCCTTGTCCAAGCCGCGGGGGAGGGTGCCTGCAAAAGACACTCCGACGTTCAGTGACTTTGCGTAATAATCTTGTAATCAAGATTTAGTTATCAGAGCTCTAAGCTTTCAGTTCAAGTTAAGTTACCTGTCTCCTTTGCCAGAAATATATTTATAAATTATAAAGAGCTTACCGTTGGGTCTAACTCATTAACTACCAATGAATGACTATTTAATTATCAATAAATGATAATTATCCTCATTAACTCCCCGACAGTTATTACCATTAATTACCTTAACGGCTGATATAACCGATCGGTTCACTGAGAGGTATCATCGGTCGGACTGATTTTACCGATCGGTTCATTGACCTGCGAAGTATCATCGGTCGGGCTGATCTTACCGATCGGTCGGCTATGAGCCCATAGTAACAATACTCTAGTTGTTAAAAAAAAATAAAGCATAAAATCTTTATTTTTTGAGTTATAAATAACCAACACCTAATGATTCACAAAAATTTCATGTTTGTCACGGAGATAAAAATTTTAGGTATAAATTATTTTTAAAACCAAACTCTACTGTCTTTTATGATGCAATTTTACTATAATATTTGAGGTCTAAAATTTTTTCTATGGTTAATATTTGCAAAAGTTGTACAATGACCTTCATTACTTATTCTTTGTGAGAATACTATAGTTTCTTCTTCTTCTAAATTTTTGTTTCGCAATTTTTTCTTCTTTTTCTTCTTACAATCCTTGTCATTTCATCTTCTTAACATTCATTAGTATTTGTTAATTGTGTTTTGTACTTATATGTATATTTGATTGTAAGATAACATATTGTTGTATTTAGATTTTGACTGATTCCAAGTGTGATAAATATAATGTGTCCATTCTTTCTAATTTTGTGCAATTTAATATGTAGTTAGAAACAAAAACAAAAAAAAAAGTATTTAAAATTTTTTTTACATTATACTTCACTTATTTTAAAATTGAAACATAAAGAAGTATTAGGCTTTTGTTCTAGTAATAATTGAAGCTTCATATTCTTTCTTATTTAAAATATTTTATAATTTTAAAGGTATCAGGTTTTTTCTTATGCTAATAATCAAAATCTAATACTCTTAAAATAAATAAAAAATTAGAAAGAGATTAGGTTTCGATTTTCATGAGAACCGAAGTCAATTTCTTTTTCATTATTTATTTATGTTTTTATGCTTCGATTCTCCTAAAACTGAAACATAATATTGAACTTTATGCTTCGGTTTATAACTGAAGTAAAAAATAACTATTCATTTTTCTTATCTCATTTGAATATGTTAAAAAAATTACTTTTTTTATTTCGTTTAGATATGTTTCGATTGTTGAACCAAAATACAATATAAAAAATAACCGGTGTCAAAACTCTTTTCTACCATATTTAACGCAAAGTACACACTTAGTAAATATGTGATGTACTCACTTAAGATGATATAGTTAATCAAGTAATGATATATCCAATCATATTATTATTTAGTTATAAAACCAAATTATTAATTCTAACTAACATAATTAACCAAGTAACATACTTAATGTTAGACTTTCTTGAGAAGTATTTCCATAATTATAACGATGAATAGGATGCTGTATTTCTTGTGAACTACATATTTTACAAAAATTTTGTTATCTTGATGGGAAGTTCTTTACATATTATGCAAAGAAAAAGATAAATGCAAATTTATTTTATATTAGATAGAGTTCTACAGAGGAATATAACACCTTTCTTGTTAATAATTTATTGAAAGGGAGATGAAGAAATAGTGTATTAGAGATATTATAGTTCTAAAAGTCCTCATCTAGAAGATACTCATTTCAAATTCATAAAATAATTTTGGCACGTTATTAAGATTACTTTTACACTTTTGTTCACAAGCTCATTCAAGTGAAAAATTCCTAAGATGAAGGAATTCATTTTTCATCACACTAATTCTAAGTTTGAGGAATAAACATGTTTAGGAGAGTTTAGATCAATCTCTTTGATTGAGTGTATGTAGGGATGGTAACGTGAACCGTCTTACCTCGTTTTAGCTTGACAAAATGGAACAATGTAAGCTAACCTCTATAAAACTTGTCCACCCCAACATAACTACGAGTCGTGACTAAGCTCACATAATTTTTTGAATTTATCAACGAAGTTTTTTTGTGTTTTTTAATCCAAATCTATTACCTTACAAAAATTTGATTACCTTCAAAAATAAAACATCTTGCGAACACTTCCATATATGTGGATAGGTTAGAATTTTGAAGGTTTGTGATTACAGTCAGACAATTCAGCCGCAAAAGATTTTCAAATAGCACAGTTGCGTGACATTATATAGTTTGACAAATCATTCTGTATAAATTTTGACAACGTGATTATTATGATTAGCTTCCATCCTACGTCACAGCAAAACATGCACGAGGCATAGGATTGGTACCAAAACAAACAAACTATAAATCGATTAAAGCACCAAAATGAAGCAACTTTTGCTAGAAATTACTGATCACAATAATTTTAAAAATATTGTTAATAGATAAATTGAGTCTTTTTTTTGGAAGAATGGTGAAGAGTGACTATATATATTAACACTTCCTTATATTGAGAAACCAATAATATATATATATATATATATATATATATATATATATATATATATATATATATATAATGAATATGTGGACTCATTAGGGCAATTAAAACCTTCTCTTTGTTCACTTGAATGGATTGGGGAGAGTGATTGAGGGGATTTGAAGATAAATTTTTTTGTTGTTTATTTGAGTGGATTTGGAGGTAAGTGAGAGTGAATTTGAAAATAAAGTTTGTAAAAATTAATGTAAAATTTGATTGATGTGACAGATTAAAAAAATTTACTTCCAAATCTACTTTCACTTACCTCCAAATCCACTTAAATAAACAACAAAAAAATTTACCTTCAAATTCTCTCAAATCTCCTCAAACACTCTCTCCCAAATCCATTCAAGGGAAAAAAACCTTAGGAATCAAAACTATTGGTGAAATAAAATTCTAAATGAGCTAAAATTTTAATTTTGTGACAATATTTACGATCGCCCTGAGAATGCCTATAGTTCCTGGAAATAGTTACTACTAGTGAAAAATTCCCTCATGCTCCCTCAAAAGGCGTATGAGGCAATCTTTCTTTTACTTTTGCAATCCTAAAAGTTGATCAAGTCCTGCTTCTCTCAGTTCCTATCTTGTACTATATTTTTTTTTCTAATCCTTAACCTTTCTTTCTTGGTGATGACGCTTTCAAATCGCTTCAACTTGGGTGAAACTGGATGCCACCTTATAAACCTGCTGTCCAAATACCAAAAAGAGAATAGAAAATCCAACAACAATGTCCAACTTACATAATCTATATAATTTCTATATTTTGGTTAGAAAATCTTCTTTTAAGTGATATCCACAATTTGAATGAAATTCAGGTTAAAAGGATATATAATAGTTATGATTTTGTATGTACGTGAACATCTCTTCATAAATCTAACCTTTAAGTCATTCAAATAGTTGTGCTTTTATCCTAATTAAAATATCAGATAAAATTAATTTTAATCAATTAACTTATGTATATCATATATTATTTTTAAGAAAGTGATTTATATTTTTTGCAAAAGTAAATGCAAAAGCTTACATATTGATAAATTATAATATAACTGTAATATACGTTATGGCAAGCAATTATACAACGCCACAACTTACTTTGGGTCATGAAACAGTAAGCGGCAATATTAGAAATTGAAATCTATGTGTGTAAACATTTGAAGGGTTGATGAGCAGCTAAGAGTTTCAAAATAGAAGACTGTTTGCGTGAGATCGGAAATGTTTGAAAAATGTTGTTTGGATGAATATTGAGAATCTTATTATTAACTTGAAGCGTACATAATTGAAAAGTAGGCACATAAGATTGCCTTAGAAGAAACTATAAATACCCCCTCATATCAACGCATCTAAATCACACAGAGAAGAATTGCATTAAGAAAGCAGAAGAGAAAAAATGTCGGAGTGCAAAGGTAAATCTATTGTTGTATGGGAAGCATATGAATAGAATAAGGGTTTGGGGATTGATATATAAAATTTGATATTTGATGTGTGTGTGCAGGTAAGAGCTCATGGCCTGAGTTAGTCGGAGTTGAAGGATCGGTGGCAGTGGCTACGATTGAGAGAGAGAATCCTTATGTGGAAGCTGAAACTGTGCTGAAGGGATCCATTGTCACCACTGATTTCCGTTGTGACAGGGTTCGGGTTTGGGTTACCAAAGAGGGAATCGTTTATCAGACTCCCATCATTGGATAGCAACTTCACACTCACCCACTTCATATCTTATAAGTCATCAATATACTATTTAAATAACGACTTATATTCAATTATGTTATTTCTTTCAATATAAAACAAGGATCATCATATATAACAAACTACCTTCTTCTTCTTCTTCTCATTTTTCATTATGTTCAAACTATCTTTCATTTTTTCTCCAAGGAATTAACTATTTATCTCCATTTATTGCTGGTTAATTAAGAAAATTAATCTAATATAATAAAATTTGTGCGTTATTACTTATGCATAAAAGTTTCAATATTCATGACATGAATGAATCTGCCATTAAAAAGTGTGCTCTACTCCTTCTGGATTTTTTCTGGTAACATGATAATATAACTAAAGAACGAGAGCACTTCTGACCGTCTGATTTAATCAATAAAAAATAGATGGTTTCGATGGCTTCGATTGATGATGTGTACGTAATTTTTTAATTAGTACAAACCAGAGTATATGTACGTAATTTTGAATCTGTAGGAGGTTTTTTTTTTCAAATATTTGTTATTGATGTTTTTTCTCTCTCTTCTTCTTCAGTTTAATTTCTTATCTTCATTAAATATATTTTAGTAAAAAAACCAACACAAAAGATAATATAGATAAAAATTTATTAAACAAAACATCAATATTTTAATTTGTATTTATGAATAGAAATTAACAAATACAGTCTATGAAGGGGACCGTACCTCCGTCCATGTAGTAAGTCAACATGAAATAGGAAGTTTTTTCTTCGGAGGAATAAGAAGTTAAATATGCGAACTTGTGCTTATCTTGATTTTATGAAAATTAATAAACATTATGTATTCCCTCGACATCTTCGATAGTTTAAATTAAAATTTTTCAACACATAAATCACGATTCATGCTTTTAATGAAAATATTTTGGCCAAAAATAGTGATAACATTTATTTTTCTTAAATAATGGATGGTGAATATCATAATGGTAGAATAATTAAATGCCATAAAAAAGATATGTAATATATTCAAAATTACAAACATATTTAATATTTTTCAATAACTAAAAGGTCTTAATAACACTGTACTATTTTCGATAAATACTTTCATTTATGGTTAAAACAGTAAGCTATCAATCCAAGTTATCTTAAGCAGCTAAACATTTTGCATAAAATTTTGAATAGATACAAAGATATAGATGAGTTATAATTGACCCTTGTTATAAAACATTATTGCTATGGCCCTTTCACAGATAGCTTAGACGAGGTCATACTTGTTACTTTTATTTATAAACTCTTGATTATTTAGTTTTTATTTTTGAAATTTTGATTAAATTTAGTTTTATAATTTTTAAAATACGTGTATAAAATCATTTTAATTAAATTTTGTTAAATTACGTTTTAAATATATTTTATAATAATATTTGAATTATTTATCAGTTTAGTTTAAAATTTTGAAAGAGCTTAATTTTAATTTTTAAAAAATATTAAGAAACTAAGAATATATTTTCATAGGAGTTTACTTTTCCTTGTTTGTTAAGGTCTATTTTAAACATTTTATTTATACTATTTAAGCTATTTGGCCGGTTAAATCAAGAAGCTAACATCGTTGTCGTCACTCCTAATTCTTAATTCAACTTCAATTACAAGTCTCTCTGTCCGTCTACGTTGTCGTAAACTGAGTCGGTCGGATATTAAATTACCATCAATATGTTTTGGGTTTCAATATAATCATTATATTTTAAATTAAATAGAATAATTTAATCTATCTTTTTTAATTTTATATACAATTCTTCTCTGTTAAGTCTTTTTATTTTGTATAATGTCATAAGATGTCCTATATGTTTTAAAAAAATTAGATTTATAAAAGTTTATTAATAAATATCTATGATACCATCGATAGGCCTGCAAACTCATTCATAATTGTATTAAACTAAGTCATATAAATTTGGACAAATGTCACGAAACAAACTATAAATACCCCCCCAGACAACAAGGCATATGTATATCTGGAACACAAGAATTATCAAGAAAGGCGAAAGAAAATGTCGGAGTGCAAAGGTAAAAGTATATGTTGGATGAAGTGCATAGATAGCAGTTAGTATGTTGTATTAGTTTGATGATGGTTGTTGTATACATGTGCAGGTAAGAGGTCATGGCCAGAGTTGGTTGGAGCGAAAGGAACAGTGGCAGAGGCTACAATTGAGAGAGAGAATCCTTTGGTGAATGCTATAATTGTGCCTGAAGGATCATCGGTCATAGCTAATTTCCAATGTGATAGGGTTTGGGTTTGGATCAATAAAGAGGGATTTGTTTATCAGGTTCCAACAATTGGATAGAAACTCTTTACACCTTCACTTCTTATTATCTCATCTACAATAAGGACGTACTTTTTCTCGGCTTAGCCCGGCTTTGGAACTTACATAATAGCCCAAACTTGATCAGAATTTACTGATCAAGCAAACACTGTATTCCCTGTTTCTCGGAGAAACATTTTTTATCGTTAACAATAAACTTAAGGATCTTTTTTTCATAAGCCGAACTAAATCTTCAATGTAAAATATAATAAAAATGTTTTGTATCACCACAATAATAGTAAAAATAATATTCAATTTTGTATGGAATTTATTGCAACTTCGTTAATTCACAAAATTTCTGTAGATAGAACTTTCATTTGTAGAAATTAAACATGATTATTTATTTCATTCTATATAATTCGCAACAATTTTTTTTTACTGTTTTAATCCTTGTGTATTAATCCTCTTCTATTTTATTTTTATTGTTATTTCTTCACTTTACATTTAAATTCTAAATCAACTCTCTTGCTTACATCCAACGTTAGTTCGTAGATTCTAACAATTATAAGAATTGTCTCTTAGCTCAAAATATTGTCCTTCTAAATGAAAGTATGAATTTTTTGAATAATAACAAAATCTACTTAAATTATCCTATTTATATTTTAAATTCATCATCTTTCATGGTTCATGTATGCAAATGATAATAGGAAATATATAATTATGAAGAAGTGGAAAATGAAAGTTCTTTCAAGATTGTATCCAATATTATTGAAATAAAAAAATAAAAATGATGTTTTCGAAGTCAATACAAAATGGTGGTTAATTATTATAGTTTTTATGTAGCTTAATAATTTTTTTTTGTTTTCTTGTTAATGAAAGATTTAACTTTTCTAACATATTTATTTGATAGTTATTAATCTTGTGCTTATTTGGTTTGTTTCAGTTGTCAATTGTATACTCAAGGAAGCAAATATGTAAAATATTATAATAAAATTATTATTAAAACATTTGTACGGGTACCTAATTTTCTTTTTCAAGATTCTACTCTTACATGTTAGACTATAGACATGCGAGCTATTCGTATTGATGAATCTTGTGTTTTCATTAGTATAAAGGATACTTAACTATACTAACAACATCTTAGGTATTTTAAAATAAAAGCTAAGCCTTTGATATTAAAAAAATTAAGTATTTAATCATATTTGAAACTAGATCGAAATTTAATGTGTGAGTCCTCGATATCAAACATCTCACGTGAAATCATAAAAACATAAATACTTCAGATGTTGCAGTAGATCATCTACAAGTGACAAGACCATAGGTTGTATGTTATCTCAAGTTTATCTATGAGTAGGGATGGAAAAAATAAATTGCACATTATATTATTAAATATTGTATTCAACCAAAAACTAATTTGTTTGAATTGAACTAAAAATTAGTTCAAACGAATTGAACAGAACTATTTTTTGTTCTATCAAACTATATTACAATAAATTGTATTGAATTATAATATGACTTAAATTGTTATGTACCTTAATATTTTTTTTAAACTGCACAAATTCTGAACCAAATTACACTAATTTTAAATTGAATTGTAATATTTTTTAATTAAAAAATTAAAAAAAGTTGTGATGAGTCGGGTCAAAACCAAATGTTAAGACTATCCAAGTTAGGCAAAATTTTGAAATAGGTTAGGGTCGAAATTCGGTCAAATTCGATTGAAAGGACACAGTTGAAACTCAGTTAAGTCAATTCCAGCCTAAAATCAATTGAATTAGGCCAGGAAGGCCACAAGCAAAACTCAACAAAGTTGATCTTGGCCGAAATTCGACTGATTTGACCCTTGTACTATATAAATTGTCATTTATGGACAATTAACAGGTATTAATAGGTCAGATTGCCTTACGCTTTACAAATTTACGTATTATTGGGTTTGATTGCTTAAAAATATATTGCACTAGTGGTTAATCAATAGACTTGGCTGTCACAAGTCCTATAAATATACAATTGATGTCCAGGTACAATCATTTTTTTCTATCACAATAAAATAATGACCTCTTTTTATGAAACATATCTGGCTTGAGTGTCAGAGTGTCTTCTGTAGGCCAACAACTCATCAAAGTGGATTGCATTCTCGGAGAGAATTAAAGATCAAAAGAGAGTAAAGCAAGGAAGGATAACCGACCCTCAGACTAATTTAACCGAAACAGTCCTGATTGAATATCAAACAAATTCGATTGAAATGACCACAGTCGAAACTCGCTCGATTCAATCTTGACTAGAAATCGCTCAAATTTGGCCAAGCTGACCCTTGACCAAATTTGGCCAAGCTGACCATGACGAAAGTTTGATCTAATCGGTAATAGTCAAAACTAAATTACAACTTTAGAGACTATCAAACAAGTAAAAAATATAAAATGAATTAGTTTTAAGTTAATGAATACTTAACTAAAATATAACTTTAGGGGTTCAATTTTTTAAAATTGAACTATAAAATAATATAATTCAGTTTTTATTATAACACAATTAATTTTTTTAGTTCACTAAAGTATAATTAATTATAGTTCAGTACAATTAAATTAATTTTGTCCATCCTATGTATGAGCTTAATTGTTCTTAGGATGAGTTGTTGCAATTTTGTTCCCAATTATAGCTTTACAAGCCAAAGCGTGAGAGTGCTTATATGGAATAGGGATGACTTGGACATTGTGGAAACAATTTACCTCGTCTACACGCCTTTGAGGTGAGGTCGACCCAATTGTCTAACGTTAGTTGTTGATTATATTGGGTAATAATTTGATTTGTTGAATTTTTACAAATAACATTAATAATGCATCCGAAATATAGCTGGATCAAACTTGACCGATGTTGATTGAATTACTCTACCTGGTTTGAAATGTGAGATCTTAAGACAAAGGTGTAATTCTCTAACATAATTAAGACATCATATGAGAAAAGGCACATGATCAATAAAGAGAATAAAGAGTGAGTAATGACTTCAAATAAATACTTACCCACTATACTGGTGTTGATTGTATTTATTATATTTTGGGATAGGTTGGATTTGCTACACGAAGTCCAAGGCCTCTCAAACAATGTTACTTTATATGGAGGTAATGACAAAGTAATTATCAAGTCTAGATACCGTCTATTGTTCATAAATATATCTCTATAGCCCCGCTTCAAAATATTGACTTCAATCAACACTACAATTTGGAATGATGCAACACTTTCACTTCTAACCCAATTTGGAATTCATAGGATTCGAACAAACTAACCAAAACTTGAATTTATTGAATGCAAGATAATGGAGGTAATCGAATGTTACACGATTCTGACATGGCTTAAACTTCATATAACAATGTGATTTAAACTTCATAATATAAGTTACTCGATGATGTTGGAAAAAAAAATAGAAACTTGGGTATATATATGCGTGCTAACTCTAATTTTCTTATAATACTTTCCTACGAAATTTTCTACTAATTAAAAAAATGAATCTTTCATGTTTCTAAATATTAAATGTAATTAATTTTTGTTTAATAATTACTTTATCAAGTGTATCCCTTCCAAACATTTTAAACTTTTTTTATTTGTTGAAAAATTGTTTAACTATGTGTTAATAGTGATTTTGTTAAATAAGCTTAATTATTTTAATAACTTTTAATACTTTCTGATACGCCACTTCAAGATGCCATTTTAGCTTTTAGTTTCTGATTTCTCAACCTTAAAATATATTTAAATTTACTTTTTACCATTCTTACGAAAGGTAACGTTTTATTACACTTTTTTTTGTTTATCTCCTTTCCCTTTTTTGGTATAATATATATTCATTTTATTTTCGATTTACTTAAGAAAAATTTAAGATATAATATAAGATTAATTATAAAATACATGACAAAAAACATAATAATGAGAACTAAAAACTTATTTCCAAAGTAATTGATCTTTAAAGGAAAGGCTACAAAATTTCAAAAATTACAAAAATATATTTTTATCTATAGGTAAAGTTGGAATTAATAAACTATTTTAACAATTTTTAATTAACAAATTTGAACTGCTTTTAGAGTTCATCTAACTTTTCACCTTTTATCACTATTAGGAAACGTAATCTATATGAAATTATAACAGGAAGATATTTTAGTATTCCTTGTTCCTGTAACGCGATTGGAGAAGAACTGACCATGTCTTTGGAAATGCAGGCGTAAGAAAAAATGATGATAATTAAGTCCATGACAACCTTAACTACATGCTGGAAAGACAATGCAAGCTGTAGTTCAGCACTCATGTAATTGTCAGTGACAGACCCCAGTGTTTCATCCCATACCCAATTGTGATTATTATTCTCATGAGGATTGAATACTTAGTCTTTATCATATCTAGGATAACGTCACACTAAAACTTGGAATGAATTGATTTTGGGATTTAGTTAGCTTTTTCTACAAGGAAGCTGATTAATCACTGGTCGTTTCAAACGTATACTCTTTCTACAAAAAATATTATATGAAAATGCCAACATTGATCACTATACTTGATCAGGCACCAGCTAAAGAGCTGTTGTACAAGGAGACATTTGGTCGAGTAGAGAATTCTTGTGTTTAAAATAACCAATAGGTTATCCTCAATATATATGATTCCTTTTGAACTGGCTCCATTCCCCTCCTTTTGGTCATTAATTTGAAACAGGGTACAGTGATATGTGTTTAGTTGGGGATATTAATTCAGTTTGAATGAATGAAAGTTAGTGATATAATAAATTGAGTATATTTCATCGCATGCAAATGTAGGTTGGCTTGGGATCAAATTAGGGTACACCCTACCACGCTAGATGGATGATGCTAATAGTTCACATGTCTCTTCCTTTTGAAGAAGGGCTAGGAAGCCAGTTAAATGCAAGAAAATCACTAGCGCTAACATAAATGCAGCATATCAAAAATACTATTTTCTTTTAGGAGAATGATAAAGACATCCAGGGATACTTCAACGCGTTTTCTGCTTGCATGTCACATTGTGCATCATATCCTCGGAGTCTCCTTCATTTGTTAAATTTTGCTTTCACATGCAACACTCCAATATTTATATTTAGAAGAATTACGCCGTAAAGCATGTGCATGGGATCATGCAAAACAGTAAAATCTTCTTATTCTTTTTACTTTAGGTGATGTGAATCATAGTGCATTTGTTAAACAAGGAAAAAGTATATCGCATTCTCTTGCGCATTCTGTTTGCATTTTGAATCAAATATAGTAATTGAATTGACAGCTATGAATTAAGTTGGAAACACTAAAAAGTGATAAGTTTCTTCATAATATCGTTGTTAAGAATAGAATTGTTGTGAGTAACCGAGAATCAGTCACATTGACGCGGCAAAGGAAATTACAAGCCATGCCAAAAGAAAACCACCTCCACGTCATGAAAGCAACATAAGAAGAAATTGTTATCAAATGAAATGGAAGAGAGAGAGGTGGAACTGATAAAAATATTCTCAAGGTTTAGACCCATCATAGAGCCGGCTAAATGGAAAAGACCATGACAAAACGCCAAAATCACACTCTCTCTTCATACAAAACCGCTACTCTTCTACAGTTTTACCCAACGTTTTCTTCTTGTCTCTATATCTCACACCTTTCTTACACATCCTTTTCTCAATATAAAGCCCTCACATCTTGCAATTCTCTTTGAGCGTAAGAGATTCACAAATTTATTTCTTTCTGAGAGAAAAGAGTGTGTTCATTGATCAACACTGCTATGAATTCAGAGAAGCCAGTCAGCCCTGAGAATTTAAGTGATGAAAATGATCAAGAAGAAGCACAAGATGACACTGGTGGAACTAAACGCTCTTATGAGTGCACATTCTGCAAAAGAGGTTTCACAAACGCTCAGGCTTTGGGGGGTCATATGAATATCCATAGGAAAGACAGGGCCAAGGCCAAGCAATTCACACTCGACGCTTCACCTTCAATTAACAAATTCAACAGTCATGAATCCATAGTCTTTCCTTTTGTCTCAGAAACTTTGAACCAACAACACGCAAGGCCTAATTACTCCGTTTTGGAGTCTCAGAGGAACTGTGACAAACACTTTCATCCCCCAGCTCCTGCAAGTGCCTTTTATTATGAGTTTTATGAGTCAAGGTCTCGGTCTTTGAGTTTGAACCAAGAGCTTCGCGGTGCCAACCTGAGTCTCCAAATTGGTCCAAGTCATCATGTGGGTGATGATATTCATCAAGTGAGAGGAAACCAGAAAGATAGTGAAGTGGACTTGGAGCTAAGACTTGGCCATCATCCATACTGAAAAGGCTATTTGTAATTTCAGGTAATTCAAATTTCTGTAGGTCTTTATATAATTAATTGAGAAGATTGCGTGAAGCAGAAATCAAATTAAATTCTTAGAAAAAAATTTAGGGCAAGCGTCTTTTCTCCAATTAAGACATGTATAACAAACGGAATAATTTGAAAGCTGATCACAAATTCTCCACATATCATCAGGTTGGATGCCTAGAAAGGTTTGAAGAAGTATCAGAACTAACACTGAGGTATATATAAATTATATTGTTGTACGCTACTATATATATACATATATCTGAAGAAGTAAGAGTACTATAAAGAAAAAGGCAGCTAAATGCTTAACCTCCGAGTATATGCACGAGCATTTGACAGTTGAATATGTGTATATAAGGGAGCAGCAATAACCTAGGTTTTTATCCTTTTGCTTGTATTTCGTATGTGTGTTTTCGGATTCTTATTATAAGATACAATTAACAGTTGGTATATTGAATTTATTATCTTGTTTTCCTACCAGTCTTTCTTTCATTCTGGCAATTTAGTTTTTGTAAGGCGATAGAGGTTCATGTTAATTAGTTAAGAGGATTGAAATTTGCAATAAGACATGTCTTTTTTCTTGTTTTCAGTTTATTATGCATTCAAATCATGATTCATTCATACTAATCAGAAGATTGATTTTGACTCGTAGACAGGATATTCTCCCATTTACATATCCTCTGCACATAAGCACATGCTACGACTGTCATTGACCAGGTTTGAATTTATTAGGGTAGATTAAAGTAGCTCAAGATCTAGAATTCCAATTTGCTGATTTTGAAAACTAAATATGATAATAATAGGGCCTAAAATTAACGAAGAACACTCATAGCCCATATATACGCATGACAATCCATCATATACACCTTTTATAATGTTCATCTAAAATTTTGACAAGGGTAAATCATGTTGTATGAGATTTTTGTTGAAGAGTGTCTCTTATGTAAAAAGTGAATAGCAAAACAAATGGATGTGTAGATTCTTATGACAGTTCCTTTCTATATATTTTTATATATCAATTCGTTTTCGCTGTATAGGAGGCACTGTAGACCAGAATATGCATTTTCGGATAAAAGGAAACCTAAAAGAAATAGATAGGACAAAGGTTAAATTAATGAATACAAATCAGTAAATCAAAATGAGATCAGTTTCACGTGGGTTTCATTGTCTTGATACCAAAATATTTGGTGGTAAAAATTAAAAAGACAAGTAAGAAATATATTTCCGAATATCTTTAATGCTATGCAAGCTAGTAAGGATAATTATTAAATGAATGTTTTGTAGTGTTTAGTTTCTACATCAAACCAGTCTCTAAATGTATCAGTTGCACGATTTGTGTTTGTAGAAAAGGATTGTTGGAAGCCTTTGAAATATCAAAAGAATATATATTCAGGCAAATATTTTCTTAACCCTAACAATGTTATAGTATGTGATTAATAAAATAGGTTGCAGAACTTTATGATCGGTTATAGCTAATAAATGTAGATTGAATGGATGAAATACAAACACTATAAAAACACTAAAAGAATATATATATATATATATATATATATATATATATATATATATATATATATATATATGAATTTTAGTAAAAAAGTAATGATTAATCAATGGACTAATCAATTTACAAAAATTAAAAATTATTAGTTATTAAAATAATCAATATTATAAATAAAAAATTATAATTAAATTATAAATTGATTTTTAAAATTAACTATCAAGATTTTGACTATCAAAAAATTAAAATTTTAAATTAGTATATAATAGTAACTAATTTAGAAACTAATTCTTTGAATAGACAGTTAATTTTAAAACCAATTTATAAACTAATTATACCGATCGAAATTCAAGGATTTCAAAAAAATGCGAGATAAAAAGAATTAGAAGCATTTTATAAATTTTATTTTAAATAAACATTTGTACATATTATACTCATGTAAAATAGGTATATATATATATATAGAGGGAGGGAGGGAGGGAGGGAGAGAGATAGCGCGAGGGAGAGAGAGAAATTGATTGAAATATTCCAAATGTTGGACTTATAATATAAATATATTAATTTTGTTAAAATATGCTATTGAATAATTTATATGATTCATTATATAAAAGTAGATATCCATTTATAGTAAAAGTAAATGGAATCAATCCATTTTAGTTATCTTTATATTTATAGTAAAATGTATTCCTAAGTATTGCAATCCTCTCTCATCTTCATATTGGTAAAAAGAAGAAATAGAAATCAGAAGAGAAGAAAAGAAAAAATGTGCATCTTATTACTCAAACAACCTATCTATCTATTCTTTTTTTTTTTTTACTTGACATATGTAAAATAATTATGATATTCAAAATATTATAATTTTAAAATATAATTTAATATTATATAAAAGTATATAATCCTTTTACACATAATTTATTTCATATTCATTTTATAAAGGATGATTTCCTTTGAAATAAAACAATGTTTGTACGCATTATTAATTCCATTTTAATTGTTTGAGAAAAGATACCAATCTCCCTAATTTCAAAAGCAAATGGGTACATTTATTTCACCCATAAAAAATAAAATATATTCTAGACAAATAATTAAAATTCAGATTGACAGATAGATATCGTTTACATATAAATTATATATTAGATCACCGATAAACAATTTAATTATATTAAAAACCCTTAATTATTAATATTTTTTAAGAAAAATATAAATTAAAATTAAAGGTGTCAAAATTATATATATATGTATGTATGTATATGTATGTATATTTTAAAAGATCTTCAAGTGCTTGCTTGAGTTATTATGTACTAGTTCTTTTATATGTTGAATACTTAAATGTCTTGGACAGGGTAGGTTATATTGAATACTTACCATCAAATTTTGTATATTTGAAACTTATATGTAGAAGTATGTCATGGCATCCAAAAGAAAATAGAAATTTAAAAAATATTTGAGATTTTAGCTCCCTTGAACTCAAAGGTTGTCTCCACCACTATCAGTTGATATTTTGGATATTAATCTAAGTTTAAGATCGATAGACTAAATGACAATTATTGACTTTAGCTTTAGTTTTAACATTATTTCCTTCCAAAACGTTTTACCAGTAATTTTTTCCATCATTTTTGTTGCAAATACTCAAAACAGTGAAATATTATTTTATAAACTAAAAATTCTTAATGTCTAAAATGATTTTTATGAATACAAATTTATAATTGATTTATAAATTAAAGTTTAAATTTATTTTTAATATTAAGTTAATTAAATTTAATATTGGTTTGTAAAATGAAATTTATATCTATTTATATATTAAAAAATTATTTTATATTTTTAATTGACGTAACGTATTAATTTTAAATTGAACTAATTTTTTGAAAGCCAAAACTTTTTTAATCATCATATTATTAGTTATTGCAGAAGTTTACTTTCTTTCTCAAAATTTAATTTTAGAAAATATTTTAGTTATCTAATATAAAAACATATAACATTAAATTTACTTAAATTTATAAAACATAATAATTTTTGTTTCAATGTCTATCTTATCCAAATTAAATAGATTATATAAATATGTATTTGATATATCTTGAAGTCAATTTTAAACTAGATTTAGAAAATATAAATCAATTTAATTAATCTGCTTAAAAGGATTTAAAGTTTAAAACAAAATGTATTTTTATTGACCTTGTACTGAATATAGATTGTATTTCTAAAAATCTATATGGTTCAGTCCTGTAGAAGTTTTTTTTGTATGCGATTCTCAATTCAACTTCACTGGGAAGAGAAGGCATGAAGTTCGGATCTAATTTACTTTTGGTTAGAGAATTAACTTCTGTGAAATTTAATGTGACGTGAGTTCTCTTCATTCAACATTAATCAGATGGACTGAAATCAATAGTGTAATGTACTTCCACGACCATCGCATTATATATATACTCAAAAAAATTATTTAAAGATAAAGTAGTGAGTGATAATGCAACTTTTATAACATCTGAAGCTGACAAAAGAGTCTCTATTTCTGTCGTGTTTTTTACTGACAAAAGAAACACACGAAAAAGGAAAACAAAATGACAACTAAATGAGTTATGGACGGAGATGTTTAGGAGGGTTAGATAAGCAGATCAAAACTGGTTCTCAATATTTTTTTACATATACATTAAGTTTTCTACTCAGCTGATAATTTGATATCTTGTATCAGAATAAGGTAGAAACTACTAATTGAAATAAATGGAGATATAGATTGCAGATACAGAACCTTAAATAGGGAAGGTTTCTTCAGTAATGTAACTAATAAATTTGCATTCAATATGTACTGTACTAATCTTTTCTCTAGGAACTGCAACGTCATTAAGCCAGAATTTAATGTGTTTCATGCGTCATTAATTAGTTTGTAACCTTATACTAAATGCTTATCAATCTCCATAAATATATTAAGACATCTGCTATTGGTACAGAACAATGTTATTTTTACTTGCTATAACATATCATTTTGTACAATGTGAAATGACTATATTCAATTTCTTGTGTCAAGTAATACATTTGAATAGACCAGATTTGATATAACTCTAACACTTTCGCATCTCATTCAACCCAAACCATTAAAACAGCAGGTTTTAATCTTTTTTTTTTTATGCTTTTTCTTACTCATTTTTATCTCATATGTTAGGTCATTTAACTTCACAGCTCACATGACATAATTTGAATTTTGTCATCACATAAATTCAGCGAAGGGATATTCCTATGATGTTTTTTTTTTTACGTTAAGTTATGATTAATGAATCGAACTATATACAAGCGTAACGTGAGTTATATATATGCTATAATTGAAAATTGTGGTCTATAGTACATAATAGACTACAGTTCCTAAAAAAATCACAGGTTATTCATTATTATAGACTATCATTATTTAGTTGATCGTAAGTTATTATGATTTGTTTAAAATGTTTTCATTTTAGTACTTGTGTACTTTATTAAACAATTTGAATAATCAAACAAAGAATTAACAACACCAAATGTATTATTGAACCAGAAAAAAACAACATGAAAATTCAATTTTTATCACTAATACTGATTTTGAAACACCTATTAAAAACAAGTAGAAGTTGATTTTTGAGTCAATTTTTTTTTATTAACTTATATTATTATATATTAGTTTGTAGAGTGCGTACGTTGCACATATTTATCACATGTTTTGTTTTGGCAAGGTTTTCACTGTAAAGCTGGTGGAAACTGTGTTTCCAAAAGAGGTTGGCAGACCAAAATTCAATCTTTTACTATCTCTTTTCTATTTTTTTAGTTTTTTTTTTCTCTAATATTTATACATCGCATACATTTATTTTACTTGCCTATACTCTTCAGAAAATTCTAAAAAAATTTCTAACATTATATAAAGATTTTTCATGCTTTTACATTTTACATTTTACAAACAAATTTTAAGACTATAGGCTACAGTTTGATAATCTATACTTTGGTAATTAGAACATACCTTGTCAAAAATTGTAAAAATGTCATTACGTTTTTATAGATTACATTTCTTAAAACTGTAGCCTACGTGGCGTAGTCAAATGCAATATTTACACTAGTGTTGGAGTAGTTCATGAGTTTCCTCAATTCACTGTGCCAAAATTATGTACGACTACACTGCAGTTTTGCACTCAATTTTTAAAACCTTTAGAACACCATAGTTCAATGAATCATAAACAAATAATTGTTCTGTATTTTGGTTTAATACAGAGAGTAATCCCATGGAACTCTACACTTCAATCATAAACAACTTTGATTCTTTTTATGTGTTTTTTTTGTGATCTTTAATTAATTAATGACCAATTTAGACTTTAGTTTCTTTTGTACTTAATGTTAGAAATCAATTTAAAATTTAATTCATAAAATAATTATAATTTTTTATTCATAATAAAAATTATATAGATATTAATAACTTTTAGTTTATAAACTCTCTAAATTAGTCACTGTGATTAATTAGTTTTTATTTCTAGAATTGGTAACTATTTAAGAATTTTTCATATAGTGTTTTATTATATTTTTTTTAATAAATTTTTATATGATTACAAATCATTAATGGATTGAGGTGTAAGCATTTTCAAAGTTCATTATGATATTTAAAACGAGGTTGAAAAGATGAGACAAAGTTAAAAATTTATATATCAATGCTTTTACGGTTAAAATATATTTAATTGCTTATAGATAAGCTCTTCTACATGCTAAAAGAATTTTTATTTTCATTTTTTTCAGTCTCAATTATTAAAATCTATAATTCTGGTCCAATACTAAATTTCAAAATGGTGTTTTCTGTCGTTTTGATGTAATTGAACTATAAAGATAATATATTCAATTAAGGTACTATAAAAAAAAATAACTAATTAAGTATATAAAAAATAAGCGTTTACAAAATTCAGAATTTATTTTAACTAAAAATTAATCTTTCTAAAATCTGAATACCAAAATCATAGATAATAAATTTATTCCAAAATTGCATATTTGAAAAGGAAACATTTTTTTTTTTCAAAACAAACCTATTTTGAGGTTGATCTTAATTTCGAACTCTAACTTGTCTAATTTCAGGGTATTTTTTATTGATAATAAACAATATATTAGAAAGAGCAAAAAAAAAAATTGTCCCAAACCATATATTGGAAAACAGAGAAGAAAATAAGAAAAAAAAAGTAAGAGAATAAAACTATCTTGTGCTCCTTCTTCCCCTACTTATAACTAAAGAGTCTAGAAAGGTATTTGTTAAAGGTGAAATTACGAAAAAAATAAGTCTTAAATCTTCCATTTATTTTTATATAGATCATATATAACATATAAGTTAAAATTTCAGGATCTGTGATATAAAAGGCGAAGAAAATGAAGAAAATAAATAGAAAAATGACCGAAGTGGTTACCTTTAAAAAGAATATTTGCCCCAATAACAATGAAGGTGATAGAAGGAATTGGTGGTAGAGTGTGAAAAATAAGAATCATTGGAAAGATTTAACATAAAGAGAAAGTGATATAAATGTTTTTTGTCTGAATGGCAATGACATTAATTAATATGATTGTGAAAAGTGAATCGAACCACAGGAAGAGGAGCACTATCAGCAATGAATGAATGGCCTTGGAGGTTCAGCTACGTATCCAATTATTAAACCAATGACCTCAACAACTTATATATTCTTGTGAAGAAATTAGGAAATTTGTAAGGATTTTGATGGGGCAGTTTGTGCACTATATTCATTCTCATCTCGAACTGGATAACCACAATCACTAGTGGGTATGTGATCCTTCAACCTATCTTCGTCCCCACCATTTTTATTCTCTCAAACATACCTTTTTATTGTGGAAAACAGGTCCCCACCATTAATTTTACCTCTTTCATACCTTATCCCTACTCATACAACTACTCACTGTACATACCAATTATTCACACCTATCATTCTCTGTCACAATTCATTCTAATGTCATCAATCCAATGTGTCTGTGTGTATATACACACATCGTCTGATATATTTTTGCTCTTTTCGTTTAGACCATTAATACAAAGTCAATGTCTAATATATTTATTTTCCATTCGCTCATAAAATGATTGCTAATATTTAGTTTTCTCGTTGGTGCAATCTTTCGAGTTTCGATATAGAAACCATAGATCACGTAGCTAAGAATAAATTTACTTTATTACAACTTCCAAAAAGAAAATCTAAGAATATATTTTGTCATTTATTAATATAAATTTTTGGATGTTAAGTAGAATTATCATTTGATTTCACGAAATACGCGTAATGAAAGTACATTTTATTCAAAACATAGACATATCATTGTAAAATAATTAAAAATTGCTTAATTTCATAATCATAGTAAATCAAGATAAATCTTAATCTTTATTTTGTTAGTTTGATTGTAAATATATATTGTTCAAAATATCTTTTTCTATTATTAGCAAACAGAGTATATAAATAAAAGAGTATTTTAAATATATAAAAGTATTCCAAGTTATCGTGCATGTATTATGAATGATTATTCAACCATTTTCTTTAAAACTACTCTAACCATTACAAAGAAATTATGAAGAGAATACATGAGATTCTTATCTAAAATGTGAAGGAGAAAGATTCATCAGAAAAAGATTGTATAAAGAATTAACATCGTTTTAATTCAAAACTTTGAATCAATGAATCGATGAGTCTTCTTTTATATCTTGTTTTAACTTTCTGTATTAAATATGGAACTTATACTTAGATTTCAACATGATCTAGTGGATGATGGTTCTAATAGTGTGGAATGTTTGAGTTTTTCTCATGATGCTGCTATTTGTTATGGCTGTTTTGCACGTGTAAAACTGAGGAAAAACATAAGATTGTTTATAACTGTCATTCATGATGATCGGATGTATCGCTAGAGTTATACATCTAGTACGTCATAGTTTGCCAATTGTGAAGTGCATATAAGTCATGAACCGTAATCATTGTAAGGAGTAAAATTTAAAAGGCAGCATAATTTGTTCTGATACAATACAAAACTAGTTGGTATGTAACACTAAAGTCACATTACTTGCATTTTTGCTGGGGAGAATTTCCATGATCGTTTCTTTACGTGCATGATATCCACAGAGTTTAATGTGGTTGATCCCACTTAACATGTCTACCTCCACGAAGGAGAGAGGTCAAATCTAGTACGAACAACATTACAAATTCAACTTTTGAATCAAAAAGTTAACAAATTGACCCTCCACCACTACAACTTTGCACGGATAAAGCTGTTATTCCTCTCCCACTACGAACAACATTACAATTCAGGTTTTAAGTAAATATCTTCTGATAGCTCTCGCATATCTTTCTCATTTATCACTCTTTTTTCACGTATCTTATTAACGAAATATGCATCTTCCACTAAAATGGAATACTTTAACTTAATCTAGAATTACAAATCTGGATATAAAGTCAATAATTTGTGACTCCACTGATGAAAACAGTCTCGAGGGTCCAATCATACACAACATTTCTAGTTATCCAAAAACATAAACCTTTGATTTCCCTTCAAACACATTCAGTTGCAGTGGCAAGTGGTCCTTAATTAGGACCATTTTGAAAGGTTTATAAATTCGTCTATGGTGCACACCCTGGATATCATAACTCTTGCATCAATGATATATGCTGACAATGTTATACACATAAAAGATGGTTCGCAACTGTCTGGATCCATTGACTAATGTAGAAACATTTTCGAAAATAAAATAAAAGGTCAAACTACCATTGATAGAGAAGCAAAAGCAGCAAATTCTTTTAGCCAACATCAGCATCTTCAAAAGGATTGCTGCTTTCTTTACACTCAACAAAAACTAATGAAAACCAAACTTCCCAGATTCCCTGTCAACATCCAATCCAAAATAATGAAAAACATTCTCAACTCACATCTTTTTTCTTAGTTAATCATATAAAACAACCAAAAATGAAGCCGGTTGCGTTTTCCTCAAGTGTAACTTCTAGAAATATTTGAATGTGTTAAGTTATATTGTTTATAGAACTCGCTAAGATCCTGATATATACGTCTCAAAAGTACCTTCTTTTTTCGTTGAACATTTACTTCAATATAACCAGATTTCGCAGGGCAATTTATAAAATCATTAAGCAAACTTCGCCTTGCAGCAACACAAGACCTTACGTATGACGAAATGTTCTTGTTAACTTAATAAACGACCATATCCAAATGCAGTCCCAATGAACCACTAATACGATTGATGACAATATTATTATTCTCTCGCCGTCTTTTCAATAAGACGGATTTAATTACACTGACATTAAAAAATTTATTAGTTTAGATTATAACATTAAATATACTTTAAATTTATGTTTTTCTTAAATATCTAAAATTGTTATTAATTCATTTTTTTAATTCTTTATACATGTGAACTTTAATTGGACTCTGTTTTAACTAATTTTTTTCCTTTAATTTAGTTTTTATTTACTCTTGCATCGTTGTTATTTTTTTCTTTTTAAAGTATGGACTGAAGTATCATTTGTGAAAGGAACTTTATAACTTTTACAACCTTAAAATAGGAAAAATGAAATTTGTTGTTTGAACATTAAGTTGTTTAAAATGTTACAAGAATATTTTTTTTCTGATAGAGGTTATGAGGCACATTTATAGATAATTTAAATCAATCCTCAGAAGAAAATAATAAGTTTTTTAGAATCCTTAAACGATTTATTTTTAAGATAGCTTAAGTACCTTTATAAAATTTGTATAGCAGGAAAAACCCAATGTCGAATCCTATTGGTGGTAGAGTTATTTTTTCCAAAATTTCTTTCTCCGTGCCTGTTAATAATAAAGTTTTTTCTTTTGATGATATTTTATAGGGTTAAATATGTTTTTAGTCCCTAAACTATTGGTCGTTTTTGGTTTTCGTCCCTCTTTCAAAGTAAGGTACAATTTGGTCTTCATTCTTTTTGAAACGTTCGTTTTAGTCCTCGGAATTTTTGTTTTAGTCCTCATTTGTTGCTAAATGAGGACCAAATTTTTAAACATTGTTTAGTTTTCGATGACTAAAACGAACATTTCGAAAAGAATGAGGACCAAATTGTACCTTACTTTGAAACGGGGACGAAAACCAGAAACGGCCAATAGTTTAGGGACTAAAAACATATTTAACTCTATTTTATATAATCGCTACTCATTATTGTTTCATTTATCAATTTTTTATTACCCTTATTATTGTATATTACTACTTGTGTTGCTCCAATTGAGAAACTAAATCAATGATATCATTTTTATAATTTTATTTGTAATTACCATTATTGATATTGATAGGTTTAGTGTTGGAACAATTTTTCAAGAAATTAGAAAAACAAGATGAACAAAGACTTGATATAATCTTCTAGGCGTGAATACATACTTTTTTAAAAGCAATATTTCGTCCTTTATAAGAGTAAAGTGAAGGGGATCACGAAATCCACTTTTGAGATCCAAAAGAGAAATACAACGATAATACTCACTCTTAGTATTAACGTCAAACAAGAATAAAATTCTCACAAATTGATTTATGTGTTAAGTGAATGACAGAATGTAGAGAAAAGTCTCGTATCATCAATAGAACAGAGGATCCCTTTATATAGATGTTGATCAGATATCTTTCAAATCCAAGTGATACTAGGCTCAGATTAGTTACATTTCTTCATAAATTATTATAACTTTTCATGAATGATTGTAACCCTTTGTAAATAATTCATTAATGGTTGTAACCCTTTATGAATAATTGTAACTCTTGGTTATAACTCTTCATGAATAAATGTAGCTCTTCATAAATATATGAATCTGAAAAATGTCTCTAATACTCTTAAATTTCAACATTTAGTTATCATTAAAAATAATTTATTACATTCATTCAAGAGAATGATAATAAATTTAAAAACTTACATTTTGTTTAGATTTAATAATGGATTGGAGAGAATATAAGGGAAAAGAAAAAAAATGAAATGTAAGATTGACTAGACAAGCCGAGTAAAAGGTAAAAATAAATTAGTGAATGATTTATAATAGATATGATTAATTTCTTATAATAAATAAATAGTTTGTTTAATATAATAAAGTATCAAAATATTTTTAGTTAAAATTGAAGTATTATTGAATATGAATTAATTATTTTATAAAATTTAAAATATTGAAATTTTATTAAAAAGTAAAAGTTTTATCATTAAGATGTGAAGTTTATTGTATTAATTAGTCTTTAATCTATCATTATATCATAAGTTGCTTCTAATATTGTTGTCATGAGTTTTTCATGTGGTTGTGTATATTTATGAGAGCTTGAGCTATGAGTAGGGATTGCAACGGTCGGGTCGGGTCAGGTTCGTAACTCGACTCGCCGGATAAAATTATACTCGCTATCCGCGCAGGTAAATTCGCAGATACTCACGGATACCCACAAAAAATTAAAAAAATTATATATTTTTAAAATAAAATTTAAATTAAATTACAATATATATATATATATATATATAATATAATATAAATTAAATTAAATATAAATTAAAATTTAATTTTAATTAAATTTAACCTAATAAAATATAATTTTATTTTATTTTTAATTAAATTTAATTAAATATATATATAAATTAATTATTTTTATTATTTTTTGTGGATAGCGGATATCAGCATGCTACCCACATCCGACCCGTTTAGAAGCGGGTATTAAAATACTCGCTACCCATTATCCATAATAATAAATATATATCCATAAATAATAATTATATATCCATAAAGCATAATTTTTTTTGTCTTCCCTGATGATGAATAAGGTCTAACGTTGAGATGTGTAATATTCGTGCCATTTAGCGCCACATGGAGTGTATAAGATTATAATATTATCTTTAATTGAAAATTTTAATGCAAAGAATTATAAGTTTGTTTTCTGACCCATACCTATAGCACTTGGGAGTCTAGAAGTTTGTATGTCTGGTGGCAGATGGCCTTCATCATCCTCATGTTGAATTCAGGCAGCCACTATCTAGCAATTACAAAATAATTAATAGCCAAATATTCTCATAAAAATACTAAATAAATCGATTGCAAAAATACATTGCATTCCCGTATTTTCTGAGCTCTTCAAACCATAAAAACTACTGATTAATTATTATGCATCAGCATATGAACATACGCAAACTTTGTGTTAAAGAATATTAATATATAACTTAAAGGATATCATATTAAGAGATGTTTTATTTTAATTTTTTCTATGTAAAGTAATTTTTTTTTGTCAAACTCGTGTAATTTACTGATATGAATAAGCATTTAAAAAGTATATATACATAAATGAGTAAATTGTTTTGAATTCACAATGAAAAAAAAAAGAATGTTTTTTAAGTATAATTATAAGTTAAATTACTTTTAAATTTGTTTTAGGGAAGTTATTGTCTAAATATACGACTTTACTCTTTTTTTCATATAGAAGTATTTGGTATGTATAATTTTTTTTAAAAATTTGTTATGTTTCTTTTTCATAGAAATTATGTTTCGAATGCTTGATTATTTTAAAAAAAATTAATCTTTTAAAAATTTTATGCATTTTTATGAAAATATTTTTTATTTTGATATTTTTTTTATAATTTGATTAATGAATTTAAATTTTAAAAATACTTTTTTTTTACTTTTTAAATTTTTCATGCTTTTTTGAAATTTTATAAAAATTTATTTTTTATTTTTGACATTTTTTTTCGATAGTTTGACTAAGAAATTTTAATTTAATTTTTTTATGACGACATAATAAAAAAACCTTGAACTTTTTTTTGTTAATAATGGAATAGAGAAATAAATTGGCAATAATTTGTGTTAACTATCCAATATTTAAACAACCTCAATCTCAGTATTTATAAACTAAATTAAAATAGTAAAGATTATTTTTTTTACATTGTATATGTAAAATACGTTAAAATTAACGACTTTATTAGACTAAAAATTAAGTTTAATTATTTTTATTTATTAAAATTATATATGTCAATATTTAAAAAATTATGCGATACTGTTTTAATAGTTAAATTTCAATTCATCAATCAGTTTATAGAAAAGAAAAAGGTATTCTAAAATAAAATTCTGTAAAAAAAAGTTAAGCGAGGAAGTTGTGTTTTCAAAGTATTTACTTTGAAAGTTGTATTTTCAAAGTACAACTTATTTATATTATTAATAAATTTGAGTCGAAAAGCTTAAAAATTTAAGCTTGTGAAGGTATTTATTGAAGGAAGTAGCGAACTTATAACAACATGCCATGCCCATTTATATATGAAGTCCTTAATGTAACATTTTGTTTATGTTGCGAAAAAGTGGTAAAGCAGTAGTTATTGAATCTGTGTGTAGTCATCGTCATCAAAATCAGTGTGTAAAGGATAATAATACGTGGCCTCATATGGCTCCAAATGCTTCCCACAAAAGGAACTTCCAACAACAAAAGATAAGAGGAAAAAAGGAAATTCTGCAAGTTTACTTATCGTGTTCGAATCATAAATTTTTAACTTTTCATGATAATTGTAATTTTCTTAACGTATATCTTTCTCATATCTTATTTCTTATTTTTGTAGTCTTTAGCTGCCGACAAAGAAATCGCTTTAATATTAAAAGGAAAATTTATTGTATGAATGAAATAAAAATCTAACCTGATAGATTTTGTCTTCAACCCTTTATTGTACAATTTCTTAACTAAAGAAAAGCTTGAGTGGCCAGAGAAGTTCTAAAAAAGATAAACATCAAAGACATTACATTTCTTTTTCCCAATATTGTTTTTTTGGTGATGCATGTGACATTTCTCGAAGGTTACAAAGGATAAGGAAAAACGATCACATGCTAAAACGACCTCCAATAACTATAACTTGATTAGGTTCTCTTCTGAAGTGGCTTCCAATGACCAAAACCATTCCAAAGTCAACACCCACACACCCCACAGACACACATACTTAGTTCGTTGGCCATCCAAATTTGTACATAACAGCAAGTTTTGAAACTACTAGTCTCTGGGATTCACAACGTTGGACACGGTCTTTTCCTTCAGTTCTTTGGCAAGCACGTCTATGGAATCTGAAACTTCAACCCTATATACATAGAACCTTGTAACAAACGCGAAGAAGATGAGGTTGAGGAAGTTTAGTACTGCGAAAAATGCATAGTAGTAGTCAAGATGAGACTCGTTCAGGTTGTTCAAAATCCACCCCTTGTGACCATTTCTCTGGGTGACATGTGACACTGTTGAGAGAAGAAAGGAACTGATGAAGTTACCAATGCCCAATGTAGTTGTGGAATACGAAGTTCCAATGCTCTTCATGTGTTCTGGGGCTTGATCATAGAAAAACTCGATTTTGGCAACCTCTAAGAAGGCATCGGCAGTTCCCATCAGTATAAACTGAGGAAGCAAAATGAATATGCTCAAAGGAACCTGTGCTCCACTTTCAACTACTCCATGTTCTCTTGCAACCTTTAGTCTATAGCTTTCTGTCCCAGATGCAATGATCATGATCAGTGTGTGGATTACAAGGCCAATTCCCATCCTCTGAAGAAGGGTAATGCCTCTGGGGTTCTTGGTAAACCTTTGCATGATCTTCACAAAGAAACGATCATAGAGCACAACACACACAAGCAAGGACACAGTAACAAATGCAGCCAAACTAGCAGGGGGAATTTTGAAGCTTCCGATATGTCTGTCAAGAGTAGTTCCTTGCTTCACAAAAAGGGTATTTATCTGAGCCATCATTGTACTAGGAACAAAAGTAGCAACCAAGATAGGAATCATCCTTAGCATTTGTTTTGTCTCCTCCACTTGTGTAACTGTGCAAAGCATCCATGGACTAGTGTTTGAATCTGTTTTAACGCAGGCCTTATCAAGGAACCTACACAAATATGCATTATTATTATTACTAAAGACATGAAAATTGCATTGTAAAACTACGCTCATCGTGTATACAAAACCGCATGCTCCATGTACAAGTGTCATTTATTATATTATTCAGCAAAATGAAAAAGAAAATACTCATGTAACGAAGGTATGGTAGAGTTTTGTACCTGAGTGTTGGAGTGTGATCAATTCTGTAGTTCACTTTCTTTGCATAGTCTTCCTTGTCAAGTTCATATAGTTCTTTAGAGTTACTAGGGACAGGCACTTCCCATTTCCTCAAAGCAGCCACAATGACCCTAGCCATTCTAGTGAAGGTACTACCAGCAGGCACTTTGTGCCTATAGAAGGGTGTGCCTGCCAGGAATATCATGATTGATACTAAAAGGCCAAGTGTTGGAAGAGCATACCCAAGAGTCCAGCCCACATTATCTTGGATATACACCAGAACGCTGTTTGCAAAGAGGGTCCCAAAGAAGATGCTGAACATCCACCAATTGAAGAAAGAGAGCTTATGCAACTTCTCTTTAGGGTGAAAATCATCAAACTGATCAGCTCCTATGGTGGAGATGTTGGGCTTGGTTCCTCCGGTTCCCACTGCTAGAGTGTAAAGTGCACCATAGAACACTGCTAGCTGTAGTGTGGAGGCTTTCGCGCATTTTGTCACATCCTTTTCGAAGCATGCAGGTGGCTTTAGGCTCGGAAGGGACACTGCCAGTGTAAGCAGAGACATACCCTGCCATTAACGATCCCAATACAGATCAAACAATCAGACAACCGCAACTAACTAATTTGACAGTTTAAACAGTTTGCATAACCACCAAATTAATACAAAAAGTTATCCTACTCTTTAAAAATTTTCAGATGCTACAAAACCTACTTTATGGCTCTAACTCTGGCTTTAACGTCTCAATCTACATTGCCTTTCTCCTTATGCATACATATAGAGATTAAAAGAACAATTGGGGAGCCAAACTCATCATTGTTCAGATTTCTATATGCAAACAAAAACTTATCTGAATATATGTTTGGATTTATTGAGTGAAAATATTAAGATTAGGATGAAGGTTATCATATAATTACTTACATAAATAACACAGAGGGTGTTATAAAAACACGTGTCGGATTTTTCACTTTTTATATGTAATTGTTTAGACACTTTTGTCTTGTTATCAGATTCTCCAACTTGTTAGTTATCTTTATTCGTGGCTCACTCTGACGCCCCACGAACGCACCTGCCCCAGTAACTGACTTGAGCTTGATAAATAGTTTTGGACTTAGTGTGGTTTACTTGTGTATGGCTAGACTTTTACTTGTTGCAGGTACAAAAACATGATAACCTATATTGTGGACCATAAAACCATACATACTTTAGAAGGGTGTACACACAACCATGAAAAGCGCGGTCCACTAGCGTCACAAGTATGAAAAGAATGCCACATGCTTTGAACCAAATTAGACAGTAGATAGTGACCGGGACACTTTCCTACTACCTTCCGTGTCGTTTTCTTAGACAACACTGTCACGAGGTCAAATTCTAATATTTTTCCAATATCTTAACATCTTCTATCTCAATTCTACTACAGATTCATTTACAAAATTTTAATTACATGGGATTACATTTAATCATGTAAAAACCTACTCTCAAGTTTAATCACATATATATGTAAAATAATTATTGATAAAGATAAGAATTTTTGTGGTCTATCAATTATATTTAATAGAGCTAAAATACTTAATATGAAATTAGCAATATTTAAATATTTTATAATTCATTAAACATCATAGTCATAAAAATAGTATGCCATCTCAATAATCATTCATCCTCAAAAGTCAAGTTCCGATTCACTGGCTGAGCTGCAAGATTCTTTTGTTTATCTAGAATCAGTAATCAAACTCGAGAATTAGTGTATTATTGGTCCAGCGATAGCTACTGCCCACTTATCATACTAGCAATATTGCAGAAAGAAAAGAAAATGTCAAGTCTTTGATCGAAAAGGATGAAAGTGTTATGGCATATAGTAGCTTCATTTGGTTGGTTGGTTCTAGACAGAATTTTGTGTTGAGTAATCAGCAAGTGACATGCAACATGGTATCAAAATACTAAATCATTTTAATTAATCTCATAATGAAAATACATATATATACAAGAATAAGGTTTATGGTCAAAATATGCGGACTTAAAAACTGATTTTGTAAGATATAACTTTATGATATTTTTTATATTAAGAAGAACAAGCACCAAGGATCTTGAGCGAGACTTTTCCTAGTTTCTAACATGTGGGAGTGGGGTGTTGAAAGGTGGTGATAATGCCACCGGGGTCTGTGGTATGGGATTCACCAAAGGCAGACAAGTGTGCTTTGACTAAAATCAACTTTACACTCACACTTTCCATAATTTTCAAATATATATTGATAGAATAATCAATTGTTTCATACTACCTATTAATAATTAAACAAATATAATATGATTTACACAAACGTAAGCTTGAGAGAGGACATAAACTTCAAACATTTTATATGTCCCACCCATGTGAGATTAGAAGGGATGAACACTTGAGATCCGAATAATTGAGGTTAAATTGTCAAAGGCCTACCTAGACACTTTACATATGTTTTTTTGTGACAAGATTTCAATGACCGGAGTAAACTATTTTTGACATATTATAGAAAATGGAAGACGCTAATAATAGTTAACATGAGAAGTCAAACAAGTTGAACGATGTGGTATCAAGTTGTTAGTAGATTAATATAGGAGGAGGTCACACCAAATGAATGAATGAAGAGTGTTATTTGAGGCGAAAAAAGAGAAAGAGTTGGAGTTAATTACCGAGAGATAAATGGTAGAGGCTATGGTAAAAGTCCAATAGCGGCCGAGGAAAGCGTCAGCAACATAGGCACCTAAAATTGGTGTCATCCAAATGGTGCCAACCCAGTTGGTGACATTGTTTGAAGATGATACTGTCCCTTGATGAAGCTTTTTTGTAAGATACACGACCAAATTTGATGATATTCCATAGTACGCCATCCTTTCGAATACCTCATACACTGCATCAACATATATCAATTCAAACCTCAATTTTCTTCTTTCAAATTATAAATAACTAGTTTTTGCTATAACCACCCTTCTCATTTTGCTAATTAAATTAAGTTACGTGTGCATACAAAAACACGAGTTACGTCATCTCGTCAAATATATCACACTAATTATATAACTCTACGAATTGGTATCCGTGACAATTCAATCAGAAGCGTGGTATGTTCGTCAACGGTTTGTTTCCAATCCAAACCCTTTTTCCCAGCCTAGTTCCTGATAATAAAATATTCACTGTCTTTCAATAATACATGTAATAACAATAATACTTTTTTAATATTCTTGGAGAGATATTTTTGTTTTATGTAATTCAATACGTTAAACATCCTATGCTATCCAAAAATAATTAAAATAAGCCCAAATGACTTATATAATAAAAACAAACAGTACGACGAGTCTGGAAATAAAATATCACGCATTATTTAATCCAGCTAACGTACAATAATAGGCATCGTTGAAAGTGCAAGAAGACTTTTTTAGTTGATTCTGTTTTTATTTTTTAAAACTAGTTTTTAGGAATAGCTTTCAGATAAGAACTGGCTAGGAAAGAGATGAAAAAAATTGTTAAACCAGTCTTGATTGAAATAAAAAAATGTTTGAAAAAGAAGTTTATGATTATGGGAAGCATGCGTCTGGTTCGTGTGGTTATGGAAATTTGGCATGATCGAAATGGAGAAAACGGCTACTTCCAGGCCTAAACCTAATCTACTTTGTACGATTGATAAACATCTGTTCGAATTCCATTAACGCAGAATAAGAGCTTCTGATTCTCTCGCTCACGAGCGAGCCCACCAGCCACTACCATGGAGACCACCACTCTGAGAGGGACAACTCCAGCTTCCATGCATTCCTTTCCAACACCCTTTTTCGATCCATAAAACAAAACTTATATCTTCACAACTATTTTAATCAACAATTTTTTTAGTAATAATAATAAATAATATTTAAATGAATTAATCATGCTTTAATAAATAATTATAATTACTTATATAACTAATATTAATTGTCAGTATATTAGTATTCATTTTAAAATCACAAAGAAAGCCCACACCCTCGAGAACAAAGAGCGACAACGACACCCTACGAAAATATTCCTTGCCTTAGCTTCTAAAAGGCTTCACCCAAACAGATTAATCTTTCAAAAAAAATAATATTATTTTATAAAAGATAATACACTTTACAAATATAAAAGATTCTTACTTTCTCAATAAATACAAATAATTTAGTATAATAAATTTATTCAGTTTTACTAGTACTTCAAAATGTCATTTTTCTTTATCAGTTTATAAACATAAGACTGTATATATAAATTAAACTTGATTTATAAACTAATAACGTATTGGACGGATTTATTAATAAATTTACTTTAGAGTAAAAAGTAGTATATATATATACGGTTCTAAGGATCACTGCGAAAAAAAATACTTTTAGGAAAGGAAAGGCAAATAATTTATTAAAAATTAAATTACATATTATTAACTTCAATTGATATGATGTGGAGAACATAATATTTATTTGGAAAAATATAAGGACGTGTGAATGTATTTGTTGACTTCATCCATTAAATTACAAAAAAAGTACAAAATATGTATACAAAACTAATACGTATGTGGATAACATAACATGTAGAAAATATATATATAAAAAAAAAGAGTGTACTACTAAAGGAAAGAAGGTTTGGTTAATGGTAAAATATACTAGTTAGAAGTAGTTTGAGTGAAAGAGAAAATGACAAACTCCTTTTGTCTTTTTGTTTCTTTTTTTTAATGTTATGCCAAGAGATATTTAATGCAAGGACTGAAGCTGCAGGTACATCATCACTTCGCTGCCCAGCTAAGCAAAGCAAAACCCCAATTTGCAGCCAAAAATAGGAAATGCGAAGCGAAGGACAAAGGTAAAAAATGGAGCAAGTAAATTTCTCTTGCAGTGCTACTGAGTTCAAAGTTTGGAAATTGGAGAAACAATCACAGATAAAAGAAAAAGAAGGAGTAGCCATATGAGAGACATGGATGGGAAGGGGTGCGTGTGTTGTCTATGAGTGTTGGAAGCTTGCTTAGAGTTGTTAAATGGTTTGTGATAGAATGAAATGTGAGAAAGGTTTTAATTTAATAAAATAGTTGTACATTTGTAGAAGAAAAGGAAAGCAAAAGGAGGAAGTGAAAGAGTTAAAAGGTGGAAGGAGAGGGTTTGTTAATTAGCAAGACAGAGAGAAAGAGTTGATAGTTAATGAGGAAAATGAGGATAGAAAAAGGTTACCGACTACAAAGGAACAAGCTTTCCAACCACCACTTTTGGATCTAAGAATAGGTTTGCCTTTAATGTTGACAGTTCCATCCTGTGTGTAGTCCTGGTTCACCACCGTCCCCTCTTCCATGGTCATCTTTGCTTAACTCAGTAACACAAGTAGAACTTAGATTCCAAACTCAGAAAGGTTTTGAGGATGGGAAGGAGAAACGAGAGAAGTGAAAGTGTGGTGGCATGGTCTTCGTTCATAAAAACTATACACAATTTATAGACCTCGTGCTCTGTGCTCTGTGCTCTGTGCTCTGTGGATACACTTCTACTCCACATGGGCCCAGTATCCTCACTATCGTCTCACTCTTTCTTCTTTTTTTTTTTATTTCCTCTCCAATAAATAAATAAATATCAAACAAAAACGTTTTTCTTTATTTTATTACAAATAAACTAATAAGTAGGTATCCCAGTTAAATTCATATGTACACACATCCCTTATTTTCACCCAACTATTCACTTTTCTCCTATTTAGCTTTTACTGTTATTTAAGAAATTTAAATACTTCCACTTTATTTTTTTATCTTTTTAAGTTTAATTACTAGTTTCTTTCCTTGTTTAAAAAATTTCAAGTAAACTCTCTCTTATTTTTTTTTTGTTTTCATTGAGCTTTTTTATTAATATCTTATAAAATGTTGTTAAAGATATATTATATGTTAATTTGTAGTTTATTTTAAATTTTTATAAAAAAATTTCATATATCAGTTTAATGGTGTGATACATAACATTATATATATAAGTATTTAATTTAATTTAGTTTTAATTCTCTTTTTAATTTGAATAATGTTTTTTAAATTAATTTGAATATTTTTTTTAAATGAAATTTTTCTTTTTAACTTAGATCTAATTTATTATTAACATAAATTAACTCTAATGATATTATTAGATTTCATTTATATTAATTAGTTTTAATTTTATAAAAAATTTGATTAGTCGATTAATAAACATAATAGTATTTATACAATAAATAAAAAGTAATCTCGGAGTTAAAATAAAATAAAATATAAAATAAATATTAGTATGATTTTAAATATTAAAATTTAAAATGATAATAATTTAAAAAATTATTTTTTAATATAACATTTATATAAACAATAAATTTGATTCCGTTTGAATAAGAACAATATTGCTATATATTAAAAAATTTAGGATTGAATTATATAAAAAAACAAATATATTTACTAAATTGAATGGGTGAGATTTTATACTTACACACCATCAGGTGACATTAACCCACACCACCGGTCACATGTTATAATGTAAGACTTGACATATTAATAACAAAAAATTTACAAAAAAATTAAAAATTTTGAAAATTAAAAAATTTCGAAAAATTAAAAAGATTTTAAAAAACTATGGATTCACACTTAACACTAACAAGATCATCATTTATAAGATACTTAGATCTAATTAAGTAAATTTTTTAATATTAAAACTTGATGGAAACAAAAATCTAAATGGAACTGACTTAAAATTTTTCAACAAAACCTCAAATCAAGATCGCAATTAAACTCTTTTTTTTCTATTTCACAATTCCAAAAATAAAATTATTACAAAAATATTTGTTTCCCCTTGTAGTATTTATTTTCATCCTCGTTCTTTTTTCTATTTCAAATTACACAAAAATACTTCTTTAATTATTTTTACTATTTTTTATAATTATTTAATTTTCATCCAAGTGTTATTATTATCTAATTATTATTAGATATTTTTATTTAATATTTATATAATTATAATTTGTCCTATTTTTTATAATTATTTGACTTTCATCCAAATTATTATTATCTAATTATTATTAGATGTTTTTATTTAATATTTATATAATTATAATTTGTGTTGATATTAGAGAAAAAAATTATCATTTTGACATTTTTTACTATAATTTTTATTATTTACAAATTTATATAATATTATTTTATAGAATTTTATTGGTTTTAATAGTTACTTATAAAATCCTAACTTGTAATTTTTAACTAAAACTTTCATAAGAACTTATTACTTTTAAGGAAAGTACGAGGTCCTTCTTTTTATGAGATTGTTTTCACTCGTATTTTGGTGAAAATTTACAATATTTTCTATCTCAACTTTGAAAAGTATGTGGCTAGTCTCATTTATTGTTATTGAAGGATAAACTATCTTTGAAAGTCAAGTCAATACGCATGATGAATTCTTAAGGGAAATACTTAAGTCTAATATCCTTTTCCAACATTTTGACATTAGTAAATAAACTATACTTTAATAAATTAAGATGTTGGATTTTTTAAATTTTCTTTTTATGCGTATTTATCTTCTTACAACCTACTATCGATTATTCTAGATATAAAAAATTACATATAATTTTATTGGTTAGAGAGAAACAGAGTTATATTTATTCATAATTCCATTTTTTTTTACAACTACATTTATAACGTTTTAAATACTAAAGTAATATATTAGTTTATATAACCACGTTCCTTTTTTTCTTATTTAACCCTTTGATTTAATTTACTCTGCTCTTGTTATTATATAATATTTGCATATAATTTTATTTGATATTTTTATTTAATAAAAGTTCTTATAAGTAGTTATATATATATATATATATATATATATATATATTATATATATATATATATATTATATATATATATATATATATTTGCTGCTAAGAGTATGTTTATTATATACTCTTAAAAATAAATTAGTTAAGTGACATAATATATACTGAATTAATATGAATATTGTTTACAAATAATTATAAATACAATGGTAATCAGGGACCGATTCCTATGGTTATAAGAGGATTTTGACCCTCCCATTTTTTTTTAATATATGAAAAATAATAATTTATTTTAATTTTATTCCCAAAAGTTTTGTATAAATATTTTCACACCCCAAAGTATTTATTCAACATTCGCCATATTTACTTAACATTTGTTGATGGTATTATGTTGATGGTAATAATACATGTAAAAAATATTATAGTTGATCCATCATGAAATGTTTGATAAAATGATGAACATTATTCTTTGAAAGTTACATGTCATTATTGACTTCTCATCACATTCAAAAAATATATTTAAAATTATGACAGAATTGTCAAACATAAATGAAGTCACGTGTTTAATATTTTTTTATTTATTTAAGAAAATATATAATTAAAATAGATTAAATTGTGTGAATATAATATATATTTACTTTTTATTTATGTCATTTCGTTTATGTCATTACTCGTGTGTTTTGTTTTCATTTTTAATTATATAATTATCGATTGTTTATAGGATGATATGTAATTATTGAAAAATAAGTTAGAACTATTTATGATAAAACGATTAATAGATTTTACATAAACATAAAATTTTATCAATTAGTCATTAAATATATTTGAATTTATTATCAATTTTTGGTAAAAATATATAAGGGATTAGAGTTTTTATTAGTAAAGTTTAAACTTGTATTTTACTGAATTAGGACTTGTTAACTTGCATTTTGTCATTATTAGAATAAAACTTATAAGTATATTGTTTAGTGTTTTTTTATTGAATTGGATAATGAAATCAATAAAGTCTTTATCACATCATTAATTTCATACTTTTAATTGTTTTCAATAATTTTAGATTTATCTTAATAAAAATTAATCATTTTCATTATTTTAAGCTTTAATAAATAAATAATCATAGTTTCGTTAAACAAATGTATGTATCTTAAAAAATGATATGTAAATTTTTCACTTTATTTAGTATAGTCATCAATATCATAACAAACATTTATCTTTAAAGAAATCCAATATTGATAATCTTATTTATCTAAATATAAAAGAGGTTCCGAAATATGTTAATATAAAACAATTTTTGAATATATTTATGTTTTCAAGTAATAAATTTTTTATATGACTAATGTGAATGAATTTGAATAATTTAGTACATTCACACACTATATATTATTTGTATATACTATATTTTATTTTACAATAATTAATTAAACATGCAAAAAATTACCTTACTAATTTTTATTTTTGAAACATTCATTAATTTTTCTCATATCCTTTTTATTAAAAATAAATTTTAAATTCCAAATAGAAATTTGTTTCCTATACAGTAATAGATATTTTAAACATTTATAAATATTTTATTTTGAAATTTTTTTAAAGTACAAACATAAGAAAAATTATATGATAAGTTCTTCAGTGTTAAGAGGCTAATAAAAGTTTAAGTGAATTCACAATGTTTGGTTGAATTTTGTTCTTAGATCAAAAGTCACAATTAATAATAATAAAATAATTCTTTCTGCGAGTGTAACAATCAAAGTATCAAAATTCAACATCTTCCATATATAAATATATTGCATGATAATGACTATTTTCACCTTTAACTACTTTATAAAATCTTTCATTGACATTCTCTCACCACCTAATATCTTTATCTATATACTTTGAATTATTACGAGGATTTAGATATCTCATTTCAATATACCAACTTAATACTACTCAAACTACATTTCACCAACTAAGTATAATATGTGTAATAACTACTACCTTTTACATCATACTATAACCAACTCATCACCATCAATTGCATTTAAGCACAATAAATCAACAATGCATAAGGCATTAAAACCATTTTCATATAATCCTTTGAATACAAGCTAAATGACGAAATTGTAATTTAGTTTATACATGATTATTGCTTGAACAATGTTTTTAAATAGAAAAAATACAACTTCTTCCTTACTATAAAGATAAATTATAGCTTGACAAACAAAATTAGTCACTTGAATGACTTATGAACAATTAAGTGATCTTTTTCCATGAGAGAAATAATTTATATCTTTCTCATCTTAAGGAATAGTTATCACTTGGATGATTAGATTTATTACTTTTAAACAGTGCTTTACAAGAAAGTATCAAAACATAAAATCAATTATTATGACTATCATATATCGCTAGAGTGATTGACCTATCACTTAAAATCCCAAAAAGAAACTAAAACTGTAACATCCCAATATCTCACGCTGGATAATTCATAATTTATATATTGTAACATTACATTTACGGTAATATCCCGTAATCTCACACTTATAAATTCATAGATAATATATGTCTACACATGTTTTAAACTCAGATTTCAACTATAAACTCATAAATATAATTCGAATTCTTCTAGCTTATTCTTCTGTCTCTCTCTTCATTGGCATTGGATCAGACGACATTCCTTCATCTGCTCCCGTATAACATCACGCATTATACGATCATCGCATTCACATGCACACACAAGTAAGGGTGAGCTAACATGCAACAAATCATTTATAAAACATGTATAATTACCTTGATATAAACATCATATAATAATTATGTTCGACACCCTCATACCACAATTCCTATTAGATACTCGTCTCACAATACCCAATAGACACCACAATACCCAATAGACACTCATCCGGATGATACGTTGATGAGCGGTCACGGGAGGTTATGCACTTGTAATGACTTCTACTTCTTTTTACAAATACACTTTCAAAATACTTCATACCATTCACAAGGTTAATCCCCTCACTATGTCCAAAACCGGCACATAGACCAGGACCTCCTGCTCCTCTCACCACATAATTCATCCCTCTCTACTTGAGACTAGATGATTATTAGAGTATCAGGATAACCTCCAACTACGGGACCCTCAACATCAACATATACACAAATACCATAATATTACTTAATCTCTCCACAAGACTCATACCATACTAATATTCCTCAACTCACATTATACCCCTACAAAATCTCCCCATACTACTCATAACATGTTCAGATGCATAAATTCAAATGCAGTATAATAAAATGCAATAATCACAATTATTTCATAATTTCATATCTACCACAATAACATGAATTAATCAGACATTTCCATTCCAACAACATATATTGCATAATAATTTAACAGTACAAAATCTGTTCAATAGGATTTAAGTTAAAAACTTGTCGAGTAGACTTCCAGGAAAGAGAGGTGCGTCACAATGGACAACTTAAGTACCAAGTCTTTCCTTAGCCAAAGTGTTCCTCAACTAGTTTTTAACAAATTTCTTATTTACAGATTCAAAACAACAGCATATAATATTAACACTGAATTTCAATATAGATTAACATACAGTAAGCATTAACAGTATTCACACAGCAGAATTTCAATATATGAATAGTAATAAAACAATACTAAATCATAATATAAAAGCATAGAACTATTAAATCATAATATAAAAACATATAAAGGTTAGCTCCCCTACCTCTATTCCAGACGTCTCTTGCTCTGAATTTATTTCTCCGAAACCTTTCAGAACCTCTACCCTTCTTGCAACTAAAAATTTCTCTCTATCTTTCTCTCACTTGATTTCTCTTCTCTTGGTGCAAAATACCCTTCCCTCCCATGGCTATTTATAGTAAAAAAAATTTACTATTCATTAATATTTTAATATTATTTATTATTTTAATATTATTTAAAAATAATATTTCAATCCTTTTCTCACCAAATCTGATCCTAATTTCTACCTACTACTTTCTTCCATGCTAAGGAATCCAAATGCTGAAAATTTATTTTTACTATTCACTTTTTACTATTTACTATTTACTTTTTACTATTCAATTAAAAAAAATTTACTAAATAAGTTACCAAAAATTTGAACCTCTCCTTCTAAAATTACTATAATTTTATATCCAAAATTTACATTTTTCTATCCATTAAAATTATTATTACTAATAAAATACTAAAATTTACTACTATAAATATATATATATATATATATATATTATATATATATTTTTTTTTTATGGGTCTTACATTCTCCCCAACACAAAAAAATTTTCGTCCTCGAAAATTCAAAAATTCGAAATAAAGTTATGATTATTTCACCTTATCTCCTAGTTTCCTTGTAAATTCATTTACTCTACTTATTTTGTGCATCAAATTTCTAGCATGTCAAATTTGAAATATATTCATGAAAAATTAAAATCATAAACCTTCAAAACACCTTTACTTGACACTTTTAGCCCTATGAAAACCACCATTAAACATACCTCAATTATAATGTGTTTCCCGAGATCAAAACCATATCCCAAGGATATTTAGTGTTAACCAAATCTCAAATTTTTATCTTATGCGAACTAAAAGTAAGTATAAACAAGTTCACTCACACACATCACTGGATAGAGATCAAGGTGCGACATATAAATCTTTACCCATCCTTTTCATCGCCATTGAGGTTTGAATACTACCATATAACTATACCTGATGAAATTGCTCCAATCACAATCTACAACTTCTTAATTATTCCTAATTCCCTAATCACATTAGTATTGCAACCCTCCTTTTTATCTATTTCCAAACTCTTCTTCTTCCTTATCTTGCCATGTTCATAATAATATCAATTCAACCTACACTACCTCTACTAACTTTAATATTCCAAAATCAATAAAATTTACAACCATAAATCATGACATTTTAATCCTATCATAAAAATACCAAATATTTGCATAAGCCGAAAGCCAAAATTTTCGTACCTGGATTTTCTCCACTACTCCTCATACCAAAATCACATATTCTCAAATCTTATCTCTAATGTATTTACTGAAAAAAAAATCTAACCATCTCCTTTTAATAATCTATTTAGCTTAGAATCCTTCCAATACTTCATTCTTCTCTAAAGACCTCGTGTTCTCTTAACTTATAGATTTCTCCTCCTATTAAACTTTCTCATCTACTCTTCTTTGTCTAATATTTGATTTATTCTTAATCTACTTCAGTATTCCTATCCCTTTTTATTTTAAACTTTATCTTCAATTCTTCCATCATTTTCTTTCTTCAGATTCCAATCATCACTAATACATCAATCCATGTTACCAATCTCACACAATGCCACTCTGTTTCTCATCAACACGGCCTTCATCTCTGACTTATAAAGTTACTGATATACTAAACCAAACTGATTTCTCAAACCTTGCTACATTCATTCTTATCCAAAGCTTCTCTTAATCTAGCCTTTGAATTCAACTCCTTTTTGTGAAACGTAAGATATCTCATCTATTAATTTTGTTCTAGAAACTTCTAAAAATTTACTTCTAAACACCAACATCTTCACTCATCCATTGAAACTTAAACTCTAGTATTATATTTCCCTATCAAGGCTTTAACTAATTCTAATATCTTTCCTCAAACCCTCAGAATTAAGAAAGGAAAATCATCTATAGTAAAAGTCATGGTAGTTAGACACAATACTCTACTATCTAGATTTAGAGGAAATGGTAAATTATACCATTTAGACTCAATTCTTCACAGAGAAGACACGGAAGACCCACAACACAGAGGTCATCCTAAGGACGAACTGCTCTGATACCATTAATGTAACATCCCAATATCTCACGCTGGATAATTCATAATTTATATATTGTAACATTACATTTACGGTAATATCCCGTAATCTCACACTTATAAATTCATAGATAATATATGTCTACACATGTTTTAAACTCAGATTTCAACTATAAACTCATAAATATAATTCGAATTCTTCTAGCTTATTCTTCTGTCTCTCTCTTCATTGGCATTGGATCAGACGACATTCCTTCATCTGCTCCCGTATAACATCACGCATTATACGATCATCGCATTCACATGCACACACAAGTAAGGGTGAGCTAACATGCAACAAATCATTTATAAAACATGTATAATTACCTTGATATAAACATCATATAATAATTATGTTCGACACCCTCATACCACAATTCCTATTAGATACTCGTCTCACAATACCCAATAGACACCACAATACCCAATAGACACTCATCCGGATGATACGTTGATGAGCGGTCACGGGAGGTTATGCACTTGTAATGACTTCTACTTCTTTTTACAAATACACTTTCAAAATACTTCATACCATTCACAAGGTTAATCCCCTCACTATGTCCAAAACCGGCACATAGACCAGGACCTCCTGCTCCTCTCACCACATAATTCATCCCTCTCTACTTGAGACTAGATGATTATTAGAGTATCAGGATAACCTCCAACTACGGGACCCTCAACATCAACATATACACAAATACCATAATATTACTTAATCTCTCCACAAGACTCATACCATACTAATATTCCTCAACTCACATTATACCCCTACAAAATCTCCCCATACTACTCATAACATGTTCAGATGCATAAATTCAAATGCAGTATAATAAAATGCAATAATCACAATTATAATTCATAATTTCATATCTACCACAATAACATGAATTAATCAGACATTTCCATTCCAACAACATATATTGCATAATAATTTAACAGTACAAAATCTGTTCAATAGGATTTAAGTTAAAAACTTGTCGAGTAGACTTCCAGGAAAGAGAGGTGCGTCACAATGGACAACTTAAGTACCAAGTCTTTCCTTAGCCAAAGTGTTCCTCAACTAGTTTTTAACAAATTTCTTATTTACAGATTCAAAACAACAGCATATAATATTAACACTGAATTTCAATATAGATTAACATACAGTAAGCATTAACAGTATTCACACAGCAGAATTTCAATATATGAATAGTAATAAAACAATACTAAATCATAATATAAAAGCATAGAACTATTAAATCATAATATAAAAACATATAAAGGTTAGCTCCCCTACCTCTATTCCAGACGTCTCTTGCTCTGAATTTATTTCTCCGAAACCTTTCAGAACCTCTACCCTTCTTGCAACTAAAAATTTCTCTCTATCTTTCTCTCACTTGATTTCTCTTCTCTTGGTGCAAAATACCCTTCCCTCCCATGGCTATTTATAGTAAAAAAAATTTACTATTCATTAATATTTTAATATTATTTATTATTTTAATATTATTTAAAAATAATATTTCAATCCTTTTCTCACCAAATCTGATCCTAATTTCTACCTACTACTTTCTTCCATGCTAAGGAATCCAAATGCTGAAAATTTATTTTTACTATTCACTTTTTACTATTTACTATTTACTTTTTACTATTCAATTAAAAAAAATTTACTAAATAAGTTTATTAAAAATTTGAACCTTTCCTTCTAAAATTACTATAATTTTATATCCAAAATTTACATTTTTCCATCCATTAAAATTATTATTACTAATAAAATACTAAAATTTACTACTATAAATATATATATATATATATATATATATTTTTTTTTTTTATGGGTCTTACAAAAACTAAATATTTGTTCAATTCTCTCAAAAAAACAAATCAATTGACAGAATGGTGTCAAATTCGTACACTTATCTAAAATATTAAAGTTAAATCCAAAACTTAGTTTTATATTTTCTTAAAAACATAACTCAACTGAAGCCCAACTTCAAACTTCTGTTCTTACCTCAAACATTCACTGTCTTAAAATAAAGTTTCAATAGTATTCCAACATGTCTATGATTCACTAATACTAGTTTCAATACAAATAATTTATCCATTCACAATTTAAAACCCATTTACAACTCAATAAATTTTCAACAATAAAAACATAAGAAACATAAATTCAATCTATATGTAACTTTTCTACTAATTCTTCAATACTCTCATTATTTGATTTAGATTTTAAATGTGAGTTTAACTTACCTCTGAATATTTTTTCTTTTCAAGAAATCTATCAAAGTACAAGGGGAAGGACTAATGATACCCAAAGATATACTAGATTTCTTCCAATAAAACTAAACCTATCAAATAATCGCACCATCATGGATTTATACTAGTAATGGCTCATTTTGTTTTTCTCAGTTGATCAAACATGCATTGACTCGCGTGTATGGGAAAAGAGCAAAAGGAAAGTTGNTTTTCAACGCACGCCTTCGAGATGAAGGAGTGTGTTGCCCCCGAGTCATACAACACACAGCAAGATATTCCATGAAGTAAGCAGGTACCAGTGACGAGCGTACCTGAGCTCGCTGCCTCCGCTCCAGTGATCGCATACACTCGACCCACTGCTTGAGCTCGTCCCCCTCTCGGCTGATTCCTTCCAGCATTTGGTGGTCTCATTACTGCTCGACCTCCAGAGTTGCACTCGTTCGCCACATGCCCATTCCTTCCGCAACGAGTGCAATGTCTTCCACCCACCAATTGAGGGCATGACGAACGGTAATGCGGCCCTCCACACTGAAAACAAGTAATACCACCTTGCTGCCCATACTGTCCGGCAGGAACCAATGCTTGCGATCCGCTTGCGTTCGTGAGTTGATTTGGACGAGCGTAAGGAAATCTCCTCTGACTGGTATTATTCCTTGCTACGATTGGTCCCCTTACACCCTGATGTTGCTTCTTGTGCTTTTCCGCCTCGGCCATGTTCTTCTCCAACACCTTGGCCCTCTCCACCATGGCAGAAAACGTTCGTATGCACAAGCTTGAAATCATAACCTTCAAATCACTTCTCAAGCCGTTCTCAAACTTCCGGCACTGCCACTCTTCATTTGTGGCCATTGTGTTAAAACGAACCAAGTGTTTGAACTTGTTCGTATATTCAGAAATAGACATCCCTCCTTGAACCAATTGAAGAAACTCTACTTCCTTTGCAAACCGAACGCTATCTGGAAAGTATTCTTCATAAAATTTATTCCTAAACACTTCCCAAGTGATGGGAGTTTGGGCGTCCGTCAAGAGAGCTTTTGCGCTCGTCCACCAGTGGCTAGCTTCACCAGTTAATAAATATTCTGTAAAAGCCAAACGGTTGTCGTCTGGGCACCTTTTGGCATCATAAATCCTCTCCATGTCCCTTAGCCATTGATCCGCTGCATCCGGAAGTCCCTTTCCATTGAACTTGGCAGGATGATGTTGTAGAAAACTTTCCAAACTCCATTCCGTAGTGGGCTGGGTGGCATTGGAAGAGGACGCTCCTGGCGTGCCTCTGGTAGCAGTAAGAATGTCCATCAATTGCCTCTGCGTGGCTTCCGAACTGGCGCGAGCGGCCTCCATAATCTGCATGGCGTTCTGATTTTGCTGCATCAGAGTGGCGTTCTGTTCCATCAGAGTATTATTCTGTTGTTGCAACCTATCTATCACGGATTCCAACAGCCTAGCGTTGTTGGACGCGTCAGTATCATTTGGCGGTGGGGGAGGAGGAAGTCTAGGCGCCATAGGTTCTCTGGTTCATCAGAAAACGAGCGTTAGAATTGCTCAAGAGTTAAAAAAAAACAATAACTCACTAAACATATAATAAGCACACAGCAAAAACACAGTGCACCCATATCCTACAGTGTCCTTTTTATAGAACAAAACTGCTCTGATACCACTAATGTAACATCCCAAAATATAGTAATTACCATAATTTAGAATTAATTACAATTAACAGTAAATAAGCAGTCTTTACATTAATAAAGCAGAGTTCAAAAGCCGAACGACTTGGATAATAAAAATAGCGTACGCTTAAACAGAAATGGAGATCATTAGGACGAACGGCTTTACAAAATACATAGCCGAACGCTCAAATTACTCTAACATTTAAACGAGCGCTCTAAGGCTCGGTCTTTACTTCCACTTGCACCAGATTTGCTTCTTCTAAATTTTCTTCTTCCAGCATTTCTTCCAGGGATGCACCACCATCTGCTCACATCCACAACGGATGATCATTGCATTTGACAAGACGGAGATACGTATACAAGACAACACAAGGAAATGCAAGGGTAAGCTTATAATATTTAATTCATACGTTCATCATACACATTCAACGTATCAATGCACACGTATAACATACACTTTAACATATTGGAATATAGAAATTTTTATAAATATAAAAGACGACCGTCCGGACTGTATGAACCGTGTAGCTACAGGCGTCCTTGCACCCGAGTGATGTAGTAACTGGGATACCCTCAACAGCTGCCACTCGAGGTTAATCCTTCGCCCCTGCTAAGTGAGGGATACGAAAGACCTCCTGCCATTCCCACACATGACTACTCCCTTCTACGTGAAGATGAGCATCACGGAATATCAGGATGGACCAAGCCAGCATTAGCTAACCATAGTCATACTTTACCAATTCAATCTTTCAATATATATATATGAGACGTTCCTCCCTGGAACGCTCGTCCAAAATCCAACATCATAAATTCAGTTCTCATAGTGTTCACACTTTAACTTATCATAATTCATCATCTTTCACATCATTAGGTTCAGGAGTCAAAAATGACGAACGTTCAGTCCAATGAAGGGTGAGGACGAACGTCTAAATGAATTTACTGGATAATCAGTAAAAATATATAACGAACGTACTTTCTGTTTGACCAATTAAATGAACTGACTCAACTTTGAAGTGTACTGGTACTTAGAAAAATATTTGGGATAAAAACTTGCACCAGATTTAATGCACAATGGAGGATCAAGAACACTTAGAATTATTTTTGAAGAGACTTGCATATGAAAACCACTGCCAGGAATGGAACGAACGTAAAGAAAATTGAATATTTAATACTTTGGACGAACGCTGTTTTATCAAATGAGTATTCAATTAGAACGAACGATTGGTCTGAGACATTGCGCAATTTAGAACGAACGCTCGTTATAAGACCTAGCGCTATTTTAGGACGAACGCTCGACATAAGGCCGAACGCTATCAAAGACGAACGCTCGACTTAAGGTCGAACGCTATCAAAGACGAACGCTCGACATAAGGTCGAACGCTATCAAAGACGAACGCTCGACATAAGGCCGAACGCTATTACGAACGAACGTTCGACATAAGGCCGAACGTTCTCATTTCAGCATTGTTTAATTTAAGGCGTACGACAACTCTACGTTGAGCCGAACACTCAAACATAGTAACTCAATAAGGACGCTCGTTCTCACACCGAATTCTTCCCAAATGAAAGAATTCAATTCTAAGCCTTTGCAGGGAAACCGAACGGTATAAGACCGTACGGTGACGAGCGTTAATTATCATAGGGACTTTCTCAGATACAGATTTTCAACCTTAACAGGATTCCAGATTTTTTTTTTTTTTAACTTATCTTAACTCAATATTTCTCATGTAATTCATACTTTGTAATTTTAAATCAACACAATTCCAGACTTTATACAATTCACATTCATACGTATCAAATATACTCATACATCACAGCCAACACATATTCCATGCATCCAGTTCAATCAACGTTCATTCATACATGCTAAAATCAACATATTGATCATACATACAGTTCATATCATACGTTCATGATTCATACAAGTATAAATTAAATTTATAAGCTCCCCTTACCTGGATAGCAGTGTACGCCCTAAAATATGATTTCCACACGTTCAACTACAGTTCTTCTATACGCAACAGCCCCTTAAGTTCCTTCTACTCAATCTAACCACTTGATCTAAACACCCACAACCAGAATTTATTCAGATACAGTACATGCATAAACCGATAGCATGGTTTCGCATGAAACCCTAATGGACAGCTACTAAAGAGAGAAACTTACCAGTTGGATTCCAGTTCTGTTCGGTCCAAAAGGAAGACCACAGCTGGATGAATGTTCCTACGGTGCTGAAAACGGGTTTGGAGAAGTAACGTAAGATTAACAGTAGAGAGAAGTTGGAAGTTTTAGAGAGAAGATGGAGAAAATGGAGGTTTGGGTTCAGAGGAAGACGAAGAGTGCGTGGTGCAGGTGAGAGGGTTTTCTGAAAATCCAGTTTTGTGAAATTCACGTTCGTTTGAGCGAACGTACCCCAAGCTGACACGTGCCCACTAAATTCTGAACTGGAAGCTTCTTCTGCAACACGTGGCGTGTGTGCAGGGGAAGCCATGTGCGTTTTCAGAGAATGATGGGCGTGGTTTCAGTGAATGTCAGAGAGTTTATCAGATTTGAAAATGGGTTTTAAAATGAGATAAGAATGGATTGAGGGGTGTATTAATGGTGATGTGACAGGTAATTACAGAGAAATTTTCAGGGTCTCACACTAATATTCTGAGAAAGATGATATCCGTATTATCTTGTATTTAAACTTATTTACTGTAACCTAATTAATTTATCTAAGACATCTTTCAATGTCTGAGTTAAAGAAAATCCTCACAATAAAATATTAAAGAATTTTTTTCTTCAATTAATTTTTATATATTCATGTGTAACATGTCCATGAAGCATTAAGATTAGCATTACACTAATATGTTAAGTAAAATTAACTGTTAAAAATAATTATTGCGATGCTAAAAGTTAAAAGAAAAATTGATTATTAGAAAACTTTATTAGTTTTCAGAAAAATAATTGCAGAAAACTAAAAAAAAATTATAAGTGAATATATTGAATTAGAAGTATTTAGGATAACTAATTTTAAATGTTATAGTAAAATGATATAAAAGGAAATATTTATATATTTTTTATAGATAAATTTGATCTTTTTATGAATAAAAATGCTTTTTAGTAGGGAATTCTTATATTTTTTATTTATAGATAAAATGTTTTATTACATATTAAAATAAATAGTATAAATAATGTAATAATTAACATAAATAAATAATACACTAGTTACAAATAACTCCATGGTTATTACATACTCTAATTGAAAATAAATATATACAAATGTTGAAACAAAAATGTTTTCTAAGGCTGTATGCACTTAAACTAATTGTATAAAGGATCTACATTAAAAAATGTTAAAATGTGGTTTGTTCACATGTTACTTAGACATTTACGTCATTTAGATTTAACTCTATCAGGCGAATAAAATTTCGTGCTTAACTCATACTCAAAATAATAATTTAAACTCTGTATTTTACCACTTCTACTCATTATGACAGTATACAATAATTGTACCAATATCAAACACAAATCTGGTTTGACCTCTAAGAAAACTTTTCTTGATCAGAAAATCCTACAACGAAACAAGGTTTTAGAATATGCTTCCACAAACTAAACTACATGGATAGGAAGCACCATCCCTTAGACCAGAAGTGTTGCTTTTACAAATGGGGTATCCTTTGTTCAAAAGGGTTTCTCTTTTGCCGTGCAAAAACAAAACAATACAAGCAATAGACATAAAATTTTTATTTCTGCTTTCTACCGTAACTACTAGACATTAATGTCCCACCTAAAGGCAGAAAGCACTTGACCCTTCAGCAAAGTTGCACGTTATTCCTCTGGCATTATGGCCATAGTATGCCAATGTGAGTGATGTCACTGAAAGAAAGAAAATGGTCATCTAGACGGATGATCATCTTAATTTTAAACAAGGTTCCTTTTATGTTGCATGTAATGTCCATATACTCCCATAAAGTTGGAGGTGAAAATCATAGCTATGGCACTATCTTATCTTTCGTACACTACTACTAAAACCCCAAACGGCTTTGCTAATGCGAGAAAAAGTAGCTAAAGAAATGGCAACAATGAAGCATAATAATTACTTTACTGCTAATCGAACAGCATTATTTGATGATGACTTCAAACAATCTGATCCTGGACTTCAGGCAGACAAACAAATGCTGAAATTGCTCTTGTGAGCAATAGGATTTAATTTTACAAATAATTTGAAATAAATTACAAATAAACATTTTACTACTTACGCAATGCACACAGCAGCAAGTGCCTTATAAGTTAAAGGAAAAACATGTTTGTTGGGAGAAACAAGACCGCAGTCCCCAGATACATATAAATTAGAAAAATGAGGAACTAATCTCACTGAATATTTCACTGGCTGCCAATCTTCAAGTCTGCTTGTCCAGTTACTTTTGCCATATCAATTTCTTCAATATGATTGGCCTTGTTTTTTGGGTCACACAAGTCATTCACTTCACTCTTAACATCATAGTTGTTGGTCTTCAGTGTGTGATGCTTTCTCCGGATACCAGATGCTTTCTCCTTACCCCCTTCAGATAAATTAACTGCACCATTGTCGCTCTTTTGCCGGCCCAGCTTTGGAGATTTTGCTCGCGTGGCTGGTAGCTGACCCAGACATAATACTCAACTTTTGTCAAGCACAGAAGTTGAAAATATGTCTATGTAATTAGATCTTTCACAATTATAATGAGCAGTTTTTCAGTTACAGTTGAAATTTAGTTCTAGAGCTTAAGATGAACACAACATTTTTTTTTAAACTGCGCCCCATACATGATTTTATAACAAGTACAAGAACATTACATACCTTCTTCAGTTCAACCTTGGGAGGAGGCCCCTCATGGTAAAAGCTAGGCATAGGGCTTGCTTTAAAAGTTAAACTCTTCCTTAGCTGCTTGATAGCTTCCTCCATCTCTTCCTTAAATGTTTAGAAATTGATGAAGGAATTGGAATGAGAAAACAAACTTATGTTGTTAAATAAAGTAACAAGTTGGCAATGTATTCCTAAGTTTTGAATATACAGGATAAAGTGTTGCACCTTGGTCCTTGCTTCACTTTGATTCTTCTCAGCTTCCATTGCTTGGTGCTTTTCCTCCAATTTTGTATAAAACTATGGAAGGGACCATGAACAAATCAATTTGAGGTAGGAAAACCTATTCAAACAAAGCTAACTAATACACAGGTTGTTACCTCCTTCCTTTTTTCTGCACGTTCAGTGGACCGAAACACAGGAGCAGAAGAAACAGTTGCCCTGGATTTGATGGACCTAACAGAAGTTCCGGTTCTTTACATTGTCAAGTAGTAATAGAAATTTCAAATTCTAAAAGCAAGTAGACCCATTGCCAAAATAAGAAAAAACATGACATGAGAATTTTATACTTATCAACTTAAACATTTTTAAGAGGATACATTGAAGCTACGGAGCAAGCATCATCCTCATCAGGATGCTTCTTGTTATCAGGTTGCAATGGCTTTCTTGAAACTAACAACTGCAAGTGAAAGCAGAGAAAATAAAAGATTTAAGACTGACTGTGAATAAATAGTAACAAGAAAAAAGCTAACCATACACAGTTCACCAATGACTTGGTCAAATAAAATTTAATTTCATTTAATCGCGATGTTTATAGCAATCCTTATAAGTTATAAGATAACAATTTTACCATTCTGTGGAATCGCTTAATGGGATAGACGTAAAAAGCTTAAGCTGTCTGGTTCTGAACTTTGTATGAATATACAAGAGATAATTTATAAACTTAAAAAGTTTTTCTTCCCTGATGATATATTTAAGAAATCACAGTGTTAGAAGGGATTATTTTTAAAACCTTTCCACAAATATAAAGATATCAGAACGATTAAAGATGGAAATAAATTTAACACATTAGCATATACCTGATTCTGTTTATACATATTGGGAGATAGCACGCTTTTTTTATTTAAAGATTTTCTCTCATTATTGCCCTTGTCTTCTTCAAAAGCAGGACGAGTTCCAACCGAAGCACGCTTCTCGGTTGCTAAGGAAAACGGCTGTGGAACTGTGGGCTTGATTTGGGCACTGCCTGTACACCTGCTATGAATATTTCCAGCAGGAGGTCGTGATCCATTCTTCACAGTGTCTCGTGGCTTGTGTTTGCCCCGTATTTTGTGGGATTTAAAACTTTTCTCACTGACAACATCCTCAGAATCTGAGGTTAACTTCTCCTCGCACTTTTTAAGATTATTGACATCAGAGACCTTAACAGAAACTTCTGTGGTGCATTCCTTCACCTCATACTCCTTTGCACTCTCCTCTGAACTATGATGTTCAGTTGTCTCGTTGATTTGTTCATAAGACTCTGTAATATTGTGATGCTCACCTCCAGCTTCATGACCTGAATCATGGGAAACGCCATCCGAATATACTACCACATGATCTGGCTCCTTGATGATACAAATATCTGTATCTTCTATTCCCATCGCTCTATAGCAAAGAAATGTGAAAACTATATAAATTGAATTGGCTGAAATGTCACAAATAATAAGGATAGTTTGTTTTACAGTTCTCTGTTACGATTGACATACATAACAGAAAAATAAGTACATGCATAATTGAGAAGGGGCGGAATCGGGATGTCCTTATTTTTTATTTTGTAAGCACCCAAAAAAAGACAATAGTCTTGTAGGATTCATTATTTTTTATATAATGTAGATCAAAACAATTGACTCATTTAAAAGAAAATTTGAGCAATATAATACATATAATAATATTTTTGGATTTCGTTTAGCATTGAGAGACTCGGTTCATTCTAAGATCAATACCTGAAATTACATTACAAACATCTATAAACTTCATCTAAAATATGATAATTCTTACGATGTTGATGGTGAAATTGAGTTTGAAGAATTAAAGTTCATTTGAGAGATTCTAACAATTAAATCAAAATCAAGTTTTATGATATTGAATTCTTTGAAGACATTTAGTTGTTTCCCTAATGCATGGCATACCTTGTAGAATAATATTAACTATTCCTATTATTCTTGCACGCACTAAAAGAAGTTTTTTGAAATTAAAATTGTTTAAATCTTATTTGCAATCTGCTAAAGTAGATTAAATAGTGCTGCTCTAACTTCTATTGAAATATTTAAAAAAAAAAGGTAATATGAAAGAATTATAGGTGTTTTCGCAACAAAAAGAAAATACAAAAAGAACAATATTTATCAGTTTTCCACAAGACACCAAAAATTTGAGGTCAACCCTGAACCTATTTTGGGTAGAAAGATAAGAAAAATTAACCCACAAAAGATATGCGCCAAACCATTTCAAAAGAATTTATTTCTAAAACAATCAAATAAAGAAGTATTACAAAGAACACGATATTTTCTAAAAGTTCCTTCATGAAATCTATAATTACACATTTCTCTGAATTTGTTCGGAGAATTATCTAGATGTTATCCTTGAAACTATTGTTCTCTCCTGGAAATATTCATTAGAACTATTTTCTCCTCACTACAACCACAATTGATTCTGACACTCACAATTTAAACACTGTTACTACTAACATGCCTAAATGTACTTATAAATTTAATAAACACAAGGCAAGATGAGAATATTCTCTAAAATCCTTAATCGTTGCGTTCAAGTACAAAAGGTGAAACCAAGGGGCAAAAGATTATTTTAAAACTCAAGAAATGAGCATGACAAGTCTTTTTGTATGAAAGCATATGTGCATTATTTAACATAAATCATATGGAATAGAATTAATTGTCTACCTAATTCCAGGCTTAAAAGCACTCAGATAAACTAAAACATGCAAAAGGAAAGCCATCAAATTGGTTGGTGGGTGTCTCCAATCAATGATTAAGACTCTAATAATTAAAAAATCAACAATTCAAGTATCTCATAAACAGGACATCATATGTGCAAGAAAAAATATGGGTGTTAGCAAGGAAAATAAGAATAGCCCGGTTTATTTTCTTTTTAAGTGTAACCACGAAGATCATCCCAAGGAAAACATGTTGTGGTTTAGAGAAATTAAAATACATTGAATTTTCTCAAACTCCAAAATGAACGAAGAGAATATCTTACATAAACGGTGTCCACCGACAAATTCAATATAAACATAGATCACACGTGAAGAGCGGTTATAGTATATATTTCAAGTTACAGCAGAAATGGCAAAGTTTAAATCTCGATGGATTCATTATTTTTCCAAAACTGGATCAAAACATGCAAAGATTTAGGTGCAAAATGCTTCCCAGGAAAAGAACCAAAACCCAAAAAAGAGGGGAAAAAACTCAAACTTTAAATTATCTATACATTGCAATAGAGAAACAATAAAGAAAAAGCGAATTCCAAAATTCAACATGTAAACAGATTTGTCTTCTTCTTCCTCAGCCACATTAGACATTTTCTCAACAAGTAACTAAACCTTCACTTAAATTTTTTTTCCCATCAACCAAACAGAGCCCGATTTCTAAAGAAAATCAACCCAAAGGGTCAATGAACCAGAAAACTATAAAAGAAATAATTGAACAACCCATTAAAGTAAGCAATAAAATAAAGAAGACACAGAAACAGGGAGTAGGAGGATCGCAGAAAGAAAAAAAAATGTACATTTTGAATAATAGGAATGGAGAAGAGAGCAGAATGACTCACGTTGTTAGATGGATCTGGAAAGAAATAATGCAACTGTATTGGTGTGTTGTGTTTTGAGTTTGAGTTTATGCCTGAGTTTTGTCCTGTACTGTGTATGTTGTGTTGTCGCGCGTTTATATCAGCCTCGTCGGTCACTCGCCGTTTCTTAACGGTGTTAAATTTCGTCTTTCCAATTTTGAATTTGGATTCACCCCCTTTTGTTGTGGTGAACAATTGTAAATAATTTTTTCCTTAAGCCACTGGATAAAATTATCAACGAATCCCTTATATTAAATTTAAATATTCTACCAAATACTTTTTGTCTTCATCTCTCTTTTTCTTTATAATAATTGATAGTGCAATGTTTAATCAAATAGACAAACACCCTCTCGTTTTTGTCTTTACAATTGGATATTTGTGTACAGATACATCATTGCGTGTTTTTAGTCTTTTCTTTTCTCTTTCATTACCACAAAACCTCATAATTCATACACTTTTTTTGCATACCCCTTTTCCAAGTCATTACTTACTAAAATTACTGAATGCTAAGTTAAAGTTCACAACTTTAATTTGAATTTAAATGAAATTCTGTAGAATTCAGTTTGAAAAAGTATTCTCTTTTTTTTTTTTCATGTCAAATTGAATTTTCAAGATAAAATTAAATATTCGATCTACTTGGTGCGTTGTTATCCCAATCATTTTACTCATCTAAGAATTATTGGAATAATTAAAATTCCGTTATTTAACACCTGAAATTAGAAAATAAGTGGATCCTTCATTTTTTTTTTTTTTACTTAAAGAGAATAAAGCCGAAAAAAAAACAAATAAAAATAATCTATACATATTCATTTTTTTTATTTTTTTTAAATAACCATCATTTTAAACTAAAATAATTACATTTCTATTTTTATTCTTTAAACAATCGTTAACTTAAATTTAAATATTTTTAAATTAAAATAATTATTTTATCATTTTATTTTTTTTAATTAATATTTATTTAAATTCAGTTATTTTTTAATTAAATTAATCATCTATAATAAAAAAAGGGCACACATACATCATGTATTTCCCTTGTTTCCAGTAACATTTTTTAAACTAGCGCTGAATCAACCAATTAAAAACCGACCACAACCTTAGGATTTAAGTTGTTTTTTTTCAAAGGCAACAAAATGAGTTTATTGCTAAAATCAAGATTAGGAGTATAAATCAAACAATAAATTGGAAAGCTGAAAAACACGTTTGACAGGTGCCTGATAAAATTCGTCAATAATCAACAGATGGTCCCCTCCTATATAAAAATGTTAATCTCTGCTATAAGTTTTATTTTTCCAAAAAAAAAAAGGTTAAATCCCATATAAACATCATGCACAACTCACACTTATATATAGATAGAATTGCATCATAACGTGTATAAGAGTGGCAAAGTTTTATTCATTACTAAATGAGTATATTCTACTAAAGAATGACGTCATGAATCCTAGAATCGCCACTATAAGAAGACTTCTATTTAGTTATTATTTGCACTTAAGGATTGTTCTCACGGTTGAATTTGTATATATATACGGTTTTTAATACTAAAAATGGAAGGTATAATATGTGTCTATAAAATTTACCTAACTAGAGAAATCACATCAAATTGCCTAATAAGATAATCTATCATTGGAAATATTTGTATCAAAATGTTTATTAATCCAAATTTAAATATAAATAAGTTCTTAGACTTTAAGTGTGTAACTCAACTCCCGGTGAAAGTGGTGTATCATTATTAGTCAAATACTAATTACTAATAAGGGTAAGGTTTTCAACAATGCCCCTTGTGCTAAAGTTTGGAAATTTTTAAAATATGACTAAACATTTATAGCTATGGTTTGATTTCTATCTTAGAATTTATGTTTAAATAAAACTCAATTCGAAAAACTAGTTTAAGAGGGACATTTCTGGTGTTTGTATACACCTGTTGAATGAGGTTTCTATCATTTCAACGTGGTATCTCCATCATAAATAAATAATAGTAGTTACGATCTGGTTGATGACATAAAACACTAATTAATTTTGCCAGTAAGGATCACTAAATCATGATGGTAATGTCTTTGCAGAAAAGCAATTAGAGAAAAGACATTCCATCTAATGCATTGCTTAGATCCTATCCATGACTGTTCCTGCGTAACCCCTCGAAAAATGCCCAACACCCTCCCATCATTTATTAAATTGTTAATAATTCATTCAAGTTCTTGAATTGTCTTTAGCCCTAGATCATTTGCAAATTAATATTTTTTAACATCCAGTGCAAATAACGGACACAAAATTTGAATTTCGTGGCTTGGGTTTTTTCAAACGAAAGCTTGAAGCTTTAATCAAAGCATATGCATGAAAAAGTAGCAAAGCTTTCCTGGGATGTGCATGTTTGTTGTTCGGTTTGCATTGATTTTTCATTACGAAAGTGCGTGCATTACATTCTTTAAATATTAATAATGCACTTCACATACAACTCCATCATCACGTAGAAAATTATGGATATTCAAAAAGTAACCAATGTTAGTTAAAATGATAGCTAGATTTTCATGAGAAAAAGTTTGCATTCATTTGTTCGTCTGGCAAGAAACTTAACAGGAGAAATAATGAGCAATTATACATTTCAGCATTCACATCCAGAAGGTAATTCGTGAGTTAAAAGGATTACGATAAACTTAAATTTTAAAAGTTTATTAGTAATTTTATTTAAATTTTATTGTATTAGTTCTAATAATATTTAGTTTAATTTTAATAAAGATAAAATAAGGATGAATAGTTTTAATTTTTCATTAATTTAAATACAATATTTTATTTTTTTAAAATAAGATAAAGATATATTAAATAATTGTTTTTATTTTGAGTTAATTAATATTTTGTTTTTAGTTTTTGTTATTTGTATTTGGTGAAAGTTGTATTTACATTTATTTATTTAAAAGTTGTCAAAATTAAGTAAAAGTTAAAAAAAAAAAATTGAAGAATCCTGTTATGACGTAAGTCACTTTTATTTTCTACAAAGTGATTTCAGATAAGGGTCAAACACTCTCGAGAAAACAATAAATGCTTGGGTGTTTTTGTAAGAAAGATGTCAAAGGCTCTCAACATAATGAATGTGCACAGCTTAAAAAAAAAGCCAAAATAAATGTGCACAGCTTAAAGAAAAAACCAAAATAAATGTGCACAACTCACATATGTTTCATCTCTCTTTCTTTTTTCCTCTCTCACTAAAGTTTTGATACCACTTTGTAAAAAATAAACCTGACACACACACTGTAACAGGACTCTTTAATTCACTGTAATTTTTATTATTTGTATTTAATCTAAAATCTTATTTACATCTGTTTAAAAAACTGTCAAAGTTCAATTATAATTTGTACCGTCCAAGATCCTATTTACACCTATTTTAAAGACAGGCAAAGTTCAATAAAAATTAACACAATGAATAGAAAAGTCCTATTATAACGTGTGTCACGATTATTTTCTACAAAAATTGCTTTACCCTGTTTTGTCTGTTGAAAAGTCATTATTAGTTTAACAGTAGAAAGTTAAGAATATAAAGGCTACATTAAAAAACAATGGTTTAGAGGTCAAATAAATCACAATCTAAGTCAATTGAAGTACAAAATAGTAGGTACAAACCTTCCCACGTCAAGGTTGAGTTTGAGTCATAATTTGAGAGCGAAGAATGAGCGGTTTGTTCTTTTGAATCTCTCCGTAGTTTAAGCAATAAACATAGGCATGGGCGAAACTACCCACCTGGAGCATCACAACTAAAATTCATCCTTACTTTACTAACTTCCTTCTTCTTGAGGAAGATCTTACAACCCACAATATCATTTTCTCACTCAAAGGATCCATGAAGGGCTATTCCAACCACTAAACTAAAAATATGTATTTTTCCCACTTATATTCTAATCACTTTTATTTATTGAATCCAGCTGTTTTGACCATTATAATCAGGTGGGATTTTAAAATGTAATATGGACAATAGAGAAAAGTAAGATGTCTTTTGTCTCCATACAAAGTGGTCCAACTATTTAAGATTTAAAAAGGCTATTCTGGTTGGGGTGTATGCAACTGGGTTCTACAATACCAGTAGTTTCTTTGTCTTTTAAGCAGTTTGGTGAAGTAAAATTCACTCTTGTGAGTCCTTCCACAGGCAGGCAATTATCATTTTACAACATTAAAAAGTGTTTCTAATAAATCTTCTTGTCATATTGAATAGTTCAACCCCTCATCTTGATAGAAAAAAGGGGGGATTAAGTTTTAAATTATTTAATCAGTAAGCCATAACAGTCAACAGTCTAACAGAAATAAATTACGTTTTTTCAACAATGATAGTCCACATGAACTCACTTCAGAAGATGTAACTGACTGGACAATTTAGCTAGGGTGAGCGCCAATACTTTTACACCATTAGACATATCTTGAATGCTGGCAAACTCTTCAGGCTTATGGCTGTACCCTGTAAAAGCAAGAAAAAGAATATTGACAAATTCTTTTCTTTATGAAGCTCTTAAAAACATTTGAGTTTGAGATTTAAGACAGACATCTGAATCTTCAAACTATTAACAAGATAAGGTCAAATTTGAGTTTGAGACAGACATCTGAATATTCAAACCCACTTGGCACCCTCCATTTACTAGTTGGGGAAAACCCAATCCTCAACCAGTTAAATTGGATTTTCCAGTCAAAAGTTGGGTATGGTAGGATGGGGATGGGGATCAAAGGCTATGACTAGAAGTGTTTTTTCCATGTCTAACTTAACATGAAAAAAATTATATTAAATGTTTCTGAATTCTTAGTTCATTCATTAGATGTTTATTTACACAAGATTACAGCTCTACTTTTCAATCACTATAGGTCTTTAAAATAATTATAAGAAGAGCACAAACTACATTTTGTTCCCTTTCTTTTAGCTATGGATTGCACAAGAAATGCTGAAAGTGCAAGTGGTTCGCAATAAGAAAAGTAAATACCTTTGTAACAAGGAATGAAAATCATGCCCATCGGAGACAGCCTGCAATTAAAAAATGGGCGTACATGAGCAGCAGATATTTAATTCATATAATAGCAAACCCCATGTGTTCTTGTAACATAATATAATTGGATTAAATTATGCCAATGGAGGTCTTTCAACTGCTGTCAGAATGTTTGCAAGCATTAAACTTGTACGTGGCTATAGGATGAAAAGAGAGACAGGAGGCTCTCAATAATATTCTTCTGAATGTATGAAATTATATTAAATTCATACAATAAGCATTGAAACAAGAAAAAAAAAACTGAGCATCAAATTATAGCAATAATTAGGACAAGTACCAGCGTAACGCTACCACTAGTACAAGACCACCCCCAACAAGTCTAAAAACATGACAAGACTCCAAGCATAATAAGAATCCCAATATTCTACAAAATTAAAATGTGTGCAGTTTATGAGCAAGTAAAAATTGTGAGAAAATGTTTTGTGGGTCCAAATAACTTATCCAATCCATTCACTAGCATGCTCAAAACAAGACTTCTTATTTTTATATTTCCTCCCATTTGGTCTCCATTCTGATTACCATTATGGTCAAGGTTTAGTCCTTGTATAAAGAGAAAGAAATTAAATGTATTAGAATAAAGCAGTTTTCCCCCAGCTCATGGAAATCACGGAACCTTTGCATGAACATTTTTCTTCTTAGTTAGATCTTAGGATCTTTTCAACATTTGAAAATTTAATAATGGATATTTTGGGGCACTTCATACAAAAATAATATCTGCTCTAGTAAAACAAACTGTCATCTTTCTCTCTCTCCAGCATTACCTGGCCATAAACAATGAATCATGATAGGCTCTACTGATCATCAATTTGCTTGTCAAGTTTAGTTCTTTTGTTGCAATTTCAACTGCCTTTATGACAGCTTCATCAGAAAGAGCCGGTGGATCCTGATTAATGACACGAAAGTCAGAGAGCTTGACACCACGGGTTTTGGTTATTTTAATTGCTGATTGATGAATTTTCTCCACCACTTTGTTTCTTCTTTCCTCATCAATGTCTCTTGTGTCTATGGCAATACAGAACAATTACAATCTAAATATTGTATGAATGATTATAATAAATTAGTAACTGGAATGATCCATAGGTAGTGAAAGAAAAAGTAAACAATCATCTGTAACAAGCACAATGAAACAACTATTGTATGGTAAAACCAGTTGTAATTTAACATTGTCAGAATGCCTGGTACAACTGAAGTTGTCCAGTAAATACACACCAATTTCGAGGTGAGATTTGCTAGGGATGCTGTTGATTGCTCCAGGATGCAGTTCCAGGATACCTTGTAAAATAAAAGAGATTAGTTTAAATGAAAGTTCTAGATTAACCGAGGCACTTCAATAATAACTTACCAACAGTGCCAACGGTATCAATTGACCCAGACTCCAGCACATGCCTCTCCACAGCCAGGGCTAGTTCAGAAGCAGCAAGACCAGCATCATTTCTGCTCAAAAGGATACATAAAGTGTAATTAAAGCATTAGAGTTTGTCCATTAAGAAGTTTCAATTTCAAAAGGGATCAAAATAGTGGACTAGAAAATGTAATGGATTCAAAAGATAGAATGTTACTATTTGGTCTCTCAAAAATCATGGAAAGATATTGAACAACATAAAAAATTCTGAAAACTATAGAAAAAAGATATCTGCATGTTCAGTTCAAGTTACTGCGATAATAGAAAAGGATAAGTGTGTAATGTAAAAAAATAATATCTAATTTAAGATGGACCTGTTAGGCATGAGGACCGCGCCTGCATGACCCCCATTTCCTTCAAATTCAACCTTTAGACTTGCTGGAGCTGCAATGGCAGTAACTATGCCTATAGATATACCTGGGTCAAGAAACATATTACGTCTGATCATTGAAGTTATGGCTATTTTAAGGTTATGTTAGCTCCAAGATGCGTACCTTCATCTTCCAGAATAGGTCCTTGCTCTATGTGCAGTTCTATAAAAGCAGAATATGTTCCTTTCTTTAAAAATACACTGGATAAGTCGTCTCCATTTTTCCCATACCCAGCAGATCTTGCAGCATCTAGGAAGGATATGTTTTGAATATCAGTTGTTGTCTTTAGAGCATTTGCAAGATCCTCACTCCCGGCCAATAAGCGGCTGCACAAAAGTAACAAATGATGAAGCTAGAAGTAGAATATGGACGTAGCTTGGTTATCATGTCAGTGAGACAACACGAGAGGAAAATAACGAATTATGGATTTGTTGATAAAAATAACTACAAAGAGGAATCCTGTTCGAAGACAGTACATAAACGCAGTTCCTTACCTTCCCAAGCAACCTATCCCAAAGCGTGTTGGCTCTTCTGATGTGAATGATATGACTTCCAATGATCTTCTAGGTTTAAAACCAGACCTGTAAAGGTTTACAATCAATATCACAAACATCACTACTCCCAAAAAAAGTGGATAATGAATTATTGTACATTATAAGTCTCATCTTGGCAATTTGGATCTTTCATGCATATAAGCAAATGCAAGGAATTAGTTAATCTGTGGAACATCTCATTTCTCTCCAGTTGTATGAGTTGATATTTCGGTATTTGCCAGAACATAACTTGTTCCTGTCTTTTGTAAAATAGTTTAGAGACATGGTATGTTGTTTAACATCGAGTCATCCACGGACAACACAACAAATCCATTGCTATTGTTCTGGTCAAGCATGAGACTTATAATGTACAATAATTCTAAGGCCAAGATGTTTGAATAGAAAATACAAGTTAGCTTTATCTTGATTCGATGTTTCTAAGGCCAAGATGTTTGAACTTTGAAATTATTGTACTGAAAGAGATGAGTATCTATTTGAACTAACTTCTGCAGAGGCTAATGCAGAACACCAGGACAGTGAAAATACATTAGGAATTAAATGTGCTAATAGACAAGAATTAAACATTCTTGTATTCTGAACATTCAATTAAGTTCTACAAATAATAAGGAAAATAAAAAAAATGAAACCTTTTTAGGACTCTGATGGCTTCAATAGCGCCTAAAACACCAACAACTCCATCATACTTTCCAGAGTATGGTATGGCATCAACGTGCGAACCTGTTGCAACTGCAGCAAGCTCAGGCTCGAGGCCCTCCCTGAATAATGCGATAAAGCGAAATAGAAGGTTACGAGGTTCACATGTGCTTGACGACCAGATGATATTGTGTTTTGAAAGCTTTTAGGAACAATGGGCACTCACCAACGACCAAATATGTTACCAACAGCATCCTCTCTCACAGATAGACCAGCAAGTTCCATCTGGGTTTTTACATAGCTACAGATAAAAAGACGAGTAAAAGTCTATAAAGGCAGATTATGTTCAAGGCATATCTTCATAAGATTGAATAGTTTATTCATGCGTAAAAAAAAACACTTGCACCTCCTTTCTGCACTAACGTAAATTCACCTTTGCATCAGTCTATGCAGTGTTACATCAACAAGGTTCTTTTACACAATACCACAGCCAAAATATAAAGCACGGCCATGGTAATAAAATTAAAAAGAAAAATGGAATTTGATTCACGTACTTGCGACCCAAAACATCCTTGTCAGTGAACAAGACTCTGGTCACTGATGGAGCAGGTGAGTCAGAAAAAGCTGCAAGCTCGTCAATCTAAGAACAATACACAGTCAATAAGACTATAAACAATCATCATCGCCAAAAAAACCAAAAACCAAAAACCCCAGTTGCGTTAGTAGATTACTACCTGGTTCTGCAGAGCTTGAGCATCAACGGAGAGTGAAGTGAGTTGGAAAGAGTGAGGTTCGTTGATTGCGTAGCCAGAAAATTTCTCCATGGTGGCTGTGATAGAAGGGTCATCATACTGATGTTGCTGAGCAGAGACAGCAGTTAGTGTGAGAACTAGAAATAGGAGCACAGAGTGAACCATTTTTTGAGGTATTAATTGATTGGCGTTGCTATCAGCAACCACACCTACCTCATCGGCGGTAATAAAGGATTCCTCTGCACGTGTTCTGTCTATTCACGTGCAGATAGCACTCTTGATTCGTGAAAGTGAATGACATAAGCCCCACAAACCTAATATCTCATGATCTCAAAAAGGTTTTCAGAAAATAAAAATATAACTGTTTTCAAATAAAACCAAATAACATTTTACTTTTTATATATTTTATAGATGTTTAGAAAGGGAGGATATGGTTTAATTTATTTGTTTGCATTTTTATCTAAAACTAGTCTCATCGCCCGTGAGTACGGTTTTTTTTTTTTACTTTTTTTTTTTTTTCTAAGTAGTGACAAAAGATAGGCATGACGAGTTTTCATTTCGAAATCTGATCAGTTTATTCATTTTGGTTAATCGTTTATTTTATGAGTCCGGCTATATGTTAATTTGGTCATTGAGTCCATTCTAGCAAGATCAATTAGTTTGTCTATCTCGACAATTAGTCAGCTTAGATCATCACCTCACTCTGTGACCATTGTTTCTATCTCGATTCGGTAGAAATTTAAGTGTGAATTTAAGAATCATGTTAGTAGAATTGAAAAATATAATAGTATATAAAGGTAGAAGACACGATAACATATTATTTTAAAAATTTTAGTAACGTTAGTAGAGAGAGATATTAATCCAATAGGTGGTTGAACTTAGATGTCTGTTTGTATTTCTGGTGAAAATCTCTTTTTTGATAAATTTAATTATCTAATAAGACTAGTCCATCTCATTCATTTTGATCAATCGGTCATCCCCGTCTAGTTACAAATTTATATAAAAGAGAAAAATTTTAAATGACAAAAAGATAAATAAAAAAAATGTATAATTATGGCTAACCATTTTAGGTAGTTTATATAATATTGCTTTCTTATATAGTCGATAATAAAGAAAAAATGTCAAAATCAAAAGAATAAAATATTTTATGTTATGAAGAAATCTTTTTTTAGAACACGTGGAATAAGAGCTCATTTATTTTCAATATTTGTTAGTACAAAGTTATTGAATATCGTTTTCTTATCATAATTGAGATATTAATAATTTTTATAAATAAAATCATGTACCTAACAAACCGATAATTATTAACGGTAAAAAAATTGTAACTTTTATAGCAGTAAATTTTCCACCACATTATTTATAAAAACTGTAGAGCATCAAAGAAATAATGTTAAATTTCAAAAGTTTGGAAACAATAAATTACTAATTATTAACAACCTTTCGTTTTAAGTCTTGAAATAAAATGGATTAAAGTGCTAATCTGATTACAAGAACTTTTCAAAATACTCAAAATCCCAATTCATTCGCTATAGTAGGATTTTTCTTAAGATGGTTGATATTTCGTGTTAGACATTATTTATTTATATAACAGCAGAAATATAATTTTAGAATAATGAGGAATGAAAATGTTTATGATTAGGTTTAAAATAAATTATTATTCTTTTTACTAAAATTCCATAATTTAAACTTTTTTAGTTGATCACACATTTTTATCAATAAATTATATTTATAAGGAGACATTGGTCATTAACTTATATGACATGTCAATAATAATTTTGGTTTGATAATTTATTTTTATTGCTGTTTTTTTTTTCCTTTTTAGAACGTTAAGTGCCATTTATCATAATCAACTGAGGAATAGAAATAGTAGTAATTTGAATATGAGAAAATATTGGTTGTAGTATTAATTAGAATAAGGAAATATTGGTTACATTTTATATTATTACTTTACAATCTATTGAATTTTGGAATTTTTCACCTCACATGACAGATTATTTTCAGGTAATGAGAGTTGATAATTTTCATACATTTAGTTAATTTGATAATTTGATTTAGATATGTTGAGATGAAATTAATAGACTAGAGTTGTATTTTCCTATGAATTTAAATTATATGGAGTTGTGATCTAATTGGTGTATACTTATTTTGGCATAAATTTTAGTATTTGAATAAGTGAAACATACTTAGAGTTAATCCATATTTGGGTGCATATCAAATTTATTTTTATGATTGAAATATGTTAGAAGGTTGAAAATGATAATTTTTGTCATTTTTTTGTCTGCATATTTTTCTTGAATGTGGGTTAATACTCAAGTGATCGCGTCAAGCAGTTGCAATCATTGTTTGAATATAACAATATTACTTAAGTTCACAGTGGTTGATTAGACTATAATGTTTTTCACTCAAGTTGCGTCTTAAGGTTTTGACGAAACAGATACAATTTTCTCTTATTTGAAACTTTTATTGTTCAAGTAATGAAAAATTAGAGTTTTCACAAGTGTTAATTATTTTGTAAATTGGGTAACAAGTCACTTCAGTGAGTAATGGTGAGATGCTTGAACAAGAAAAAAAAATTAATATTAATGTTAATACTCACGAGAGAGATTATGTCCATTATCACTTGAGTGAAAAGATATGTTATTCAGAAAATAATTTCACAATTTGAACATGATATTTTTTTTATCTAGTAAAGATTATGTTGTTTAAATAGATAAACGAATTCAAGCCATATATACTATTGTATGTTATCATATGATTATTGGTACGTAATTTAATCATATATATGATATATTGATAATTCATTTTATATAGTTGAATGTATGACATATGCGATGAGATGAAATTTAATGAAACATACAACGGATGTATATATTGTATGATAGTTAGTAGGAATGATATTTTGAGTAATAGTTGTTATAATATGTTAATGTTTTAAGAATAAGACATTAATAGTTAGTTTAATTCATGAATTATATTATATAATATATTATATTTCTAAAATAGGAAGATTATATATATATATATTGTGACGTTGGCGTGTGTGATATTTATACAAGGACAATGATATGTATATGTGTGTTTGTCACAGTAAAGTTAAGTTCTAAGGGAATCTTAAGATACGGTGACACAATTTAATGCAATGCGTTTTATAATTTAAGTGCAATCAATGAACTATAATAACCAAATCACAGTAATAAAAGAGTAATGAATACCAATTCAATGTCCAGCTACTTGATAGTACTGCTTACTAGCATTGTCCAATATTCTTTATTCATAGGAGACAAATTATCTATGAAGAGAGAAATTCGATAAAGTACAATGAATAAAACGAAAAACTTAATATAGTAATTAAGTTTAAAAATATGAAGTAAAATTTTTATTGTAGCCTATTTTTTTTATCCATTGGATTTCAATCATTAATTGAGCTTTTGGACTAAAGTTTACTTGTACGAAAAACAAAAAAATATTGCTCGTAGTCTTTAGAATATATCATCTAAAAATACTGAAGATAATTATCATTCACATTCAAAGAAAAACAATTAACTTTAGAAATAATCAAACTCAAAGAGCCTTATAATTTCTCCATTCACAAAAAGAATTAGTTAGTAAGAACTGAAAACAAAGAAATCAAAGTTTGTCAAACTTAAACATTTTTTTTTAACAAATCAATAGTAATCTGAAAAAAATATTTAGATTTCTTTTTTCTTTTTACTAAATCTGAACTTTATGATGTTTAATATTCATCGAAAGGTGAGATTTATCGATAAATATTATATTTCAATTATTGATGAACGATATTTGTTATAGTAATGTCATGACTTAGGTATAATTCATCCTATAGAATTGTTGAGTTCATCCATAACTAAGCTCTTCCATCTAATATACATACACAGCTAAAAAATTTAATTAAACCATAATTGAGTAAAAATTGTTATTAAGTTCATAATATATAACAACTTTAAAAATTCAAAAGAAAAATTATTGGTAATTAGTATTTATTGATGAATTTTTTTTCTATCTATAAAATTTTGTCCATAATTTTAATAACTTTTGTAATAAAAATAAATAACTTCTTTTAAATAAATTAGTTGGTTTCAAAATGTTTTTTCTAATAAAAACAATTAATTACTTTGTTTTTGTCCTAAAAAAAGTGTGTTGTGGTTAGATAACAAGAGATTAAAACGATTGTAATTAGTGTAATTATCATGATTTAGAATATGAAAAATTATAATAGATTTCAAGTTACAATATTTTTTAATTTGTTCATATTTGTATTTCTAATATTATCTTTTAATGTTATTAATTATTGTAACTATTATAATTATCAATTAATGATTGTAAAATTACTTGTTTTTGAAAATTCTTTCAATAATAATAAAATTAGAATTATATATATATATATTATCTATATATTAATACATTATTCTCTTACTTTCTAACACTTTTTTAATTCACTTGTCTTAATTTAAGTACATGTTTCGGTATTTTTAGAAGGAATTAAGGTATTTTATTGTTATTGAGGAACTTGTTTTAAGTAATGTAGTTTAATTTTTTATTCATAAATAATAATATAAATAATTTTGTATTTTATTTTTATATATTTATTTTGATTTTCTTTATAATCTATATAATTTGTTTATATTTTTTAAATTTTGATTCTTTATCATGAATTTGATGTAATTGTTATGTTTTGTATTATTTTTTATTTTAATAATATTTTATTTGATGATAAATAATTAACGAGTTTTTGGGATGTCAGCTTATATGTTAAATTTGGTCTAAGATAAAGTTGTTTGAAACTTTTTAAATTAGTTATCCTTAATTGATTACATTAATTAATAAGTTATTGGTTAAATCAAGAAGTTACAAGTTAAATTGTACAATTAAATACGATAAATGTGTTAAATTATAACACCTGTAACGTAAATAATTGTATTAAACTATGGACCGATTTGATAAGTTGATTTTCGTGGTTTTAAACACTAGAAAGTAAATTATGACAATGTTGAAATTTCTCTTAATATTCATTTACATTTTCGTCCACAACACCGAGTGATAAGTGTGAAAAATAGTTGTTTTTATATTTATAAATGAGCCCAATCTTGTAATTATTTATGTTGTTCTTCATTGAAAAGTAGTAGATTCTTATGTAAAATATTGTACAGGAAATGGTGTATTATTTACACTCTGTCAGCCAATTTTCGCAAAGCGAAAGCCAAAATTCGCACTGCCAAAAGAAGAAAATTCGCATAGCGCACTAGTACATGTGCGCTGAGCGAATAACATTAGTTAAAAATGCAGCAGTTAAGAAAATTCGCATAGCGCGTACATGTGTGCTGAGCGAATTAATGAATTTAAGTGGCTTTAAAAGACGTGACAGAGCGACATAAACATCTGCTCTTCGAACAGAAGTTCCGGACAAAAGAAAGAAACGAAAACATCTCAGGAACTTCCGGATACTACTTCAAGGCAACAAGACACCATTGTTGCAAGGGATTGCTTCAAATGTGTACGTTTTAGATGAGTAGGAGTAGTTAAATTTCTGTTACGTTGGGATTGGATGCAATGAACTCAGATGTAATTTTCCTGTTATATCGTTGTTCGTTCATATGTTTTTTCTTGAATTTATTATCATTGTATGAAAATATAATGTTATTTGAATGTCTTTGATTACTGGAAAGTAACTTTGAACATGAAACGTAGATAGAGAACACTTAAGTGATTTGGGATCTAGGGATAAACTCAATAACTTGATCATTCTTAACATCGGACTTAATGCAAATTGTATATTAAATTGACTAAGGTATTATCATTTTAATATATTAATTTAGAACTAGTTGCTAAGGGAGTAGGACTAGTATGACTTATGTGAATGTTTGAATGAAGTAATAAAATATTGAAGAGTTTTATATTTATATGATTTATGAAACTCAATTCTAAGGAAGCTTCTCTTAACTATAATCAGGCAGTTGAAAAACATTATATATAACAAGTTTAATATTTTTTTTATTAAAATATATATTTTTAATTTGATCAAACTATTTTAAATGGTATTCCGTTAATCCCATTTTTTTAAAATTCTTTAACTCAAATTTAGAGTGACAATGTTACTATGATAACTCACTATTTTTAAAAGAAATGAAATCAAATGGAAAAAAATAAAAAAACTGAAAGTTATCGTATGAAAGAAAAAAATTTATTAAACATATGTAACTTTTAAGTTTTGTTTGTTTTTAATATTTTAGAATTTGTTTTTATCTTTTAAGGAGAAAAAAACAGAATAAGTAAGAAATGAAATGAACTTCTTTTGTAAATTAGTATTAACTTATTTACAAGTTAATTTATAATTTTTTATTAATTTATTTGAATCTGATTTTTAATTATATATTAGTTAAAACTGTTTTTTATGTATATTTTTTTTCCTTTGAGAAACAGTTCAAAGATGTATAAATTTTTGTTTGTTATTTATGTGAAAGTCAAACCAGAAAGATGAGATTGACAAAAGAAGACAGACAGAGAGAGGTGGAAGTGCAGGGCAAAGGCATCCATGGCGGAGGAAACAGAGAGGTACTCCTGCTCCAAGCTTCTCATCCCAAACGCTCACACTGCAAAAGAACAACCCATTTTCGTGAAGGTCACTTGGTTTCCCACCCACTTCCACCTTGCCGTCACCGATGGCCTCACCGCCTGGCATTGCCACCGTACATCCCTTTTTGCTCTTTTCTCATTTTCAGCTACCCATTTCCGATTTCTTGCAAAAGCAATCTTCAAGTTCTGATTTTTCTTTTCTTTTTAATTTTAAGCATCGGAGGAGGAGGTGAAGCAGCGCGCCGCTCAGTGGGACCTCGCAGTTTCAGAATACCTGGACTTGTCTGGGCGCTATTTGGGGCTTCAACAACAGGGCTCTGTCTACGCCTTTGACGATGCTGGTGATGGCCATAAGAGGGTTATTATTACTCACTCACTCTTATCCATGTTAATGCTTTGAAAACTGGTGTTTTAATATCTGTTTGCTACTTTTGGTATTGGTTTTGGTACGACTGTTGCAGTTGTCGTGGACGTTTGAAAAGGAAGGAATTACTATGCTTTGGAGATGGAAATGCTTGCTGTCTCCTGATTCCAAGAAAAGTAATGTGGAAATATTGGACTTTCTCATGGGCTCGAACGATAACATAAGTGTAAATTCTGCTTAACTTGTGCAATGTCTTTGCCTTAATGTGTTCTTTATACAAGTTATTTCAGATTCGCTGTGTATGTGTGTGACATTCACTTGTCTGTTTATATTTGGCATTATGCTAGTGATGTCTTGAATATCCTCTGTTTATTTCAGACAAAAGGAAATAAAGGAGGGGATACAATTTTGAAATTTTAATTGAAGAGAAGATGAAAGATTTTTTTTTTGAACTGTTGTTTCTAGAAGTTTATTTTTTTTCGTTCACTTTGTTAGCCTTATTTGTTTTCTACCACATAAAAGAGAGAGCAGTGTATCACCATTTACATTTCCTTTACTGTTTATTTTCTTTCCTCTCATCCAAACAAACCATCCAAACAAACCAACCATTTAGTAAAAGTTATAGTTTCCGCTTGACCAGGAAAGTAAGTTTCTCACAAATTGTCTTTCTGGTATTAGTCAGTAAGTGAAGACGGCAACATATTTTTAGTTAACTAGCTTCTATATACTGGTGAACTTTTAATAGAACTTATGCGTCACACTTTTAGCAACTTGTAGAAAATATAAACACACGAGAAGCTTTGAGAGGTAACAAATAGGACTCTTCAATGTGGTGAAATATGGGGGGTAAAAGGCTGCCTTGTCATTTATAATATTCTTTATTTTAGGAAAGACAGGATGAAATTGCAAAAGTCTGCATGCCATTGTTCCTTGTCATTGGTTCAAGTTACATTTTCTGTCTGTGTGAGGAATCATTGTTTATAGAAAGACTGATAAGCATTATTGTTTGTAGAAAAACTTGGTTCTAATCTTGAGAAGGTGCAAAACAGATAAAGTAGCTAGAACTGAATCAGGAAAGGATATAAACTCTTATTCAGTCTTATTTTGCTCAGATTTCTATCATCTGCGTGACTCTATGAGGGATAGTCTTGTCATACAACAATTGATTTCTTCTTGAATCATTATGGGAGGTTAAAATATCACCTTTCCTTAAGAACAAAATGGGCAACATTCTTTCTTATGTATTCAAACCCTGCATATATTTGTCAATAATAGTTGAATAGTATAGGAATAGTGTAGGTACTCAATGGTGGCCCTGAGCATAATCAAGGTGGGCGACCTACCACAGCCCAATTTATAACAATAGAATGAAAATCAAGTTTTAAGATATTTACTTCTTTGAAGATATTTAGTTGTTTCCCTAATGCATGCATAACTTACATATTAACTATTCCTATTGCACCTGTTGGAAGATGTTTGTCAAAATTAACTATTCCTAAATTTTGTTGATTTTTCTTTTTTTAAATCTTGATTATGAAGCCATTATGGATTATTTTGCAACAAAAAAATACAAGAGCTGTACTTAAATGACTAGAAGGACATTGTTTTACCAGTTTGTGCTGGACACCAAAGTTCTCAGGACCAGCTGTAGATACCTAAGACCTTCCTCCCTTTCCATTAATTTTGAACATCACAATTAGTCGTGTTTGTTTACATCCATGTACAGGGCAAAGTTGTCGGAGAAAATGAATTGTTTGAGAAGATGAAAGTGGAAGCTGAGAAGTGCTTAGCCCAGAGTGAGAGAATTGCCAATGAGAGGCTGGAATTTGAATCTGAAATCTATGCAAAGGTAACTTCTTAACTGTTAGATTTTAATTGTTTTATTGTAAATTCGCATAGCATGGCTCAGCCTTGTGTCAAGAGGGCAGGTTGGTCCAGAAGATGAGTGAGGCTGTTAACTGATTTGAAAATCTTCTTGCTATTTTAGCCATTCTTAAATATATGTTCAATTCCCAAATCCGAGCAAGGCAATACTCGTTGGATGCAAGGTCTGCAAACTTATTTGAGATTACTATATCTCTTTCCATGCTAACCTTTTTGTTTCCCTTAAAATTTCCTTTCCTTTCTTTTCAACAATGATATATTTTTTGTTAAAATATACTTGGAGTTCCTCTATTTTGGGCAAACACATTTATACTTAAATGGTTTTTCCTTTAGTATAATGTAGAGACTAGGTGATGTCACAATAAATATACTAGCATAGTATACGAGCCTTCTGCCAATATTATTTCAGGCTATGGAAAGGGTCAGATGTAACAATGTAATTGTAAAATATTAGTGTTTTGACCACAACACATTGGTTATAAATGATATAGATGTAATTAGTTTTCTCTGAAATACTCTTATACTGTATCTCAAGTATTTTGATACCTTTTTCTTGATTAGGTTGTAGATAATTTCATTAAGTTTCTACAAATACTTAACTAAAAGTATTTGCTTATGACGTTGTCCTTTACGATGACAAAAACTTGAACATTGAGACTAAAGATTAATGTACTTCTTCTACTGAATAGGGTCACTTCCTAAACCAAAAATTTATCTTTTTCTTTTCATATTTTTCTGTGGCAATGCCTAAATCACTGGCTGATGGCCATTCTCTCAAGATAGTAAAATAGTTTACCAAGGACAAGGACTGTACCAAGTTCCTGACAACTTGTATTATTTTGTTGTGTTCGAATAGTCATGAGTGGAAACACAATTATAAATAAATGGGTTGAGGAATTTAATTTGAGTAGAGCACCTCTTTCACCAATACCTGGTTATTGAGGCCAACTTAACTAGCAGAAGGATGATGCTGTGTTAATATTGAAATTTCTTCATTGTCTTTGGATGCTTTTCATTACATGCAGTGTTACTAATTTTGCATTCCCTTTTTTCTAAGTTTCAACCATCAAGGATGACCTTCCGTTTTGTTTTGTTTTGTTGTGTTTTTAGTTTCTGAGGGTTTTAAATTCCAAGAAATCAAAACTGAGAGAGCTTCGAGATAAGCTGTCAAAACAAGAGAATACTGAGAAATATCCTCAAGAGGAAGACACAGACAAAACTGAGAGTTTTGGTGAAGAAAGTGATTTTGACAGAAGTGATGAAGATCCTCTAAAGGACATTACTAGTTCTTCAACGGATGTCATGGCAAATAAGCCTTCTCGTACAAAAAGAACTAAACGGACGTGATAATATCTGCAGCAAGCAAGAGTTTATTTACATCTGGGAATTGACATCATTACAGAAATTAGTTAACTAAGATAAGCACGATGTGCTCCTTGTCAACCTTTGTCTTGTCTTGTGTACAGCTTTGTGTACTTCTTAGGTTCTATGTACAATGTTTACACCGGCTTCAAGGTTGCATGCCACTGCTAACTAAGCTTCTTACTAATTTTTTTACTTTTACGCTAGAAATATTTTGATCTTTTGTTTATTTAATCGTAATATTGATTCTAATTGTTTATAAGTTTTGTTATAATAACTAATTTCTTAAGAAATTTGGTTCGTTACTTTTTTGGTATATTTCTTCCTATTTCTTATTTTTAGAATTCAAACTTTAGTTTACGTAAGAAGTTCGAATTCAGATTTACTTGGAAAAATGCAATTAAAGATATTATTGATTTTGTTTATTTTGAAAGATATCTTGACAACCAACCACCTAAAAAATTCAAATTTTTAATTCAAAACTTATATAAGGTACTCTTTTTAATTTCATTTGTACCAGTAACATGTGGAAGTATATCAACAACTTAGGTTGACGTACCTATGCTCTAGGATTTAGTTAAGATATTTTACTTTTCCATTGAAGATGTTTTATAATTCCAGCAACCTATTCAAGATGATTTTGTAGCAATTTTGTTGTTTTGTTTTCTGATTTCACCAATTATAAATGCTTGACCGCATAAGTCTATTTTTTTAGGGTTAAATATGTTTTTAGTCCCTAAACTATTGGCCGTTTCTGGTTTTCGTCCCTCTTCCAAAGTAAGGTACGATTTGGTCCTCATTCTTTAGAAAAACGTTTGTTTTAGTCCTCAAAATTTTGTTTTTAGTCCTCGTTTTAGTCCTCAAAACGTTCGTTTTTTCGACTAAAACGAACGTTTTTTAAAGATTGAGGACCAAATCGTACCTTAGTTTGGAAGAGGGACGAAAATCAGAAACGGTCAATAGTTTAGGGACTAAAAACATATTTAACCCATTTTTTTAACGTTTTGTGTGTGTAATAAATATTAATATGACATGAAGTTTAAAACGAATCTTTAATAATGTCATGTATTAAGAATATGATTTAATTTTAAAATTTTGATAAATCAAATTGAAAGTAATATTTTTAAAGTGTAGAATTTATAATTTTTATATTAAAATAAAATTACAAAAAGGTTTTAAAACGGTAAGAACTAAGTGATTAATAAAGTTGTTTCTTATACAAATAGAGTGGAATGATGGAAAAATCAGAGTCCATGTGGCTTTCAAATTAATCCAGTGTCGATATCTTACATTTACATGCAACTGCACTTCCAAAACGTGTCTTCAATTATAAATCCTCTTCCAGTCCGTACACATTGAAATGGATTTTTAGAATTGGTAAAACCTTGGACACCGACTCTGACTTATATTATTATAGATTCATACTTCTCATATTGAAATAGCTAGTTGGTGTCAATCTATATATGTATTTATGTCAAAACTTTGAACTGCAGATTCAACTTCTCGATCACGTTACAGGTTGTTGTTATCTTTGGACATTAAGGATGCATCATAAATTTAGATGTGAAATGGAACGAATAGAAAATAGCAGCATATATTGAATTGTGATAGTGTGATATTATTTATAAGTTTTGGCAAAAACGTGTTTAACTAGAGGAATGACGTCCATCAACGGTGAGCTAACCACATATTAAAAACTATAAATAGCCTCAGACCCCAAGAAGTCTGATTATTTATGACTATTTATGCGAAGAATGCAAACTTATTAAATGAGTTAGACTTATGGAAAGTTGTGGATGAAGGTGATGCGTTCTTTTGCCTGATAATTTTCAAATCAAAATATACAAGGAAAAAAAGATAAGGAAGATAAAGGCAAATTTATGCTTGTTTTGAAAGTGTTTCAAAAGTTATCCTTGCCATAATTATGACTTTAAAATCATCCAAAAAAATTAAAAAGATAATATGAAGGAAACTAGAATATTTAAAACATTGAAAGTTTTAAACTTGATAAATGAGTTTGAGATGTAAAAGATAAAAATATATGAGATAATTAAAGAATATTCAAACAAATTATTAGGTTTTGTTAACAAGGTAAAACTGTTGGGGAAGAAGTTTTTGGATGTTAAGAAAATTATGATGAAAATGCTAGAAAAATATGAAATATCCATTATTTCCTTAGAAAACACAAAAGATTTGTCATAATTACTTTAATAGAGATGATACATGCCTTGCAAGCACAAGAGCAAGACATATTAGTGAGAGAAGATCATATCATTAGAGTTGCTTATTTCATACTTCATAGTTATAAACAACAAAAGGAGTAAATAGAATAATGCACAAGTTTTTCCACCTTGCCTCTATTGCAAGAAAATAATTTTCAAGCAAAATGTAAAATGTCACACATGTAATCAATTGAGACATGTAAAAACGATATGCAAATCCTAAGATCCTCAAAAAGATACCAAGATTGTAGAGGATGAATTATTTTTTATTATCATGTGTTACAACCAACCAATCTACAAAAGATTGAATTATAGATAGTGATTATAAATCGGTTATTATTTTTTTATAGTTATTATTTCTCTCTTAATATTTAATATTGATGAAAAGAAAAAATAATTATTTTAATATTGAATATTTAATAATATAATATTGAACCAAAACAAAATATTTACGTTTATACTTTGGTTCATTACCAAACCAAAATTTCACTATTTTTTATTATTTTGTCTTGTTTCGATTGGAAATTTGAAACCTAGTAATGTTCAAAATAATAATTATTGTATTCTTTTTCTACACTAATGAATTTCATACATAGCCACGTTAGAACTCTTCTTTATTATTTATATCTCTTGTATCAAACTATAGTAAGGGTTTAATGTCTATGTAATTAAATCAATTAACTTAATTCTACAACTCATTTTGTATATTTTGTAAGAATGAAAATAAAAAATTATTTTCATGAATAAAAACTGTAAAATCAAATTGTGCATTTATTTATTTATTTATTTTCTGGCTACTTATTTATTCTCATATTTGCTAATGTCGAATATACTTTTATTTATACTATTGCAGTGGTTTAGGTACTTGAATGAGTAGCTTGTGAAGATCACGACGCTTGGAGATTGAATACAACTACGTATTTTTCAATTGCAAACTCCAAACATGGTGGGAGCCTCCTGTTCTTTATCGTCCACTTTGAATATCACAAGTTGATATAAAAAAGTGAATAAAATTAAACAAGACGATGGTTTTACCTTTTTCTAATATCTCAAAATGTTGTACATATTTTTTTTATAATAGTAGAAATGACCATAAACTTCGACAGAGATGAAATACGTTAAAAGTATATATGTGGATAGGTTAGAATTTTGAAGGTTTATTCAGCCAGACAATTCAGCTGTAAAAGAGTTTCAAATAGAACAGTTGGGTGACATTGTACGGTTTGACAAATCTTTTCTGTATAAATTTTGATAACGTGATTAATATTATTAACTTACGTCACAGCAAAACATGATGCACAGTTCAGGGGGCCACACATAGGATTGGTACCAAAACAAACAAACTATAAATCGACTAAAACAAAGCAACTTTTACTTGAAATTACTGATCAGAATAATTTTAAAAATATCATCTATTTATTAACACTTCCTTATTTACGCATTTGGTTGGAACTACAAAATCCCTATTCTCAATAGATTTAGCTATGCGTAAATAAGAAATCTAGTTGCAATTACAAAAATCGCAATAAGAAAAAACATATTCTCCAAAAAGAGAATAAGAAATCCAATACCATACACATTTAGTACCTTATGCAAGAGCATCTATTACTCGTTTCCGAAAATATCTCTGGGTTTTTTAGTGGAAGAGTAATTATATAATTTATATAATTTGTATATTTCTGGTTGAAAAATCTTTTTATGTGAGAATCTCGTCATTTTAAATCATTCAATTAGATTTTGTTCTGCTTATCCTTGTTTCGAAAATAGAGTCGGAGTTAATGGTTCGAGTTGTATTGTGTCATATTTGATTATTGTTTAAAAATCCAAAATAATGTATCAAACCGTTTGGAGTACTTATAAAAGACACTTCGATATCAAAGTTAATTATTAACAATGAATCTAGTAGTATATATATGTAAACTGTCTTTCTATTTCAAACTTTAATTTATATGTTAGAGGATATATTTTTTTATTAATCTTTGTCTAATTACAATCCAAATATGAATAATTATATTTTATTTTTAAATTGATTAACCTTCTTAAAGAGTATGTACCGATTAGTTCAATCCATAACCTTGATGATTAATTGATTTGACTAGAATCATTGGTTAACAGAGATGTTACGAACAATCCGATTAGTTCAATCCATAACCTATACATATATCTTACTTTTGAAAGAAAGTGGTTTATATTTTTCTCAAAATAAATGCAAGAGCGTACATATTGATATAAATTATAACATATATATATGTTATGGTAAGCAATTAATAGAGGGGCGAAGAGCCACATATTTTGGACTTAGTTGAGGAAACAGTATGCGGTTAGATTAGAAATTTGAAGTTAGGTGTGTAAAGATTTGAAGGGGAATTGAGTAGAAAAAGAGTTTCAAAAGATGGAAATGTTTGACAAATCTTGTTTGTATCCTCAGGCGTACGTAACAAGTAATTAATTGAAAAATAGACACACCGTTGTGTTCATGACCAGAAGAAACTATAAATAGCGGCACACATGAACGCATGTAAATGAGAGAGAAGAATTGCACAAAGAAAGAAGAGAAACGATGTCGTGCGAAGGTAAATATGTTGTATAGGAAGCATGAATGAATAGAAAAAGGGTTGTTGACATTTGATGTGTGTGTGTGCAGGTAAGAGGTCATGGCCTGAGTTAGTCGGAGTTAAAGGATTGGTGGCAGTGGCTACAATTGAGAGGGAGAATCCTTATGTGGATGCTCACACTGTGCTTAAGGGATCCGCAGTCACCTTTGATTACCGTTGTGACAGGGTTCGGGTTTGGGTCACTAAAGAGGGAATCGTTTATCAGCCTCCCATCATTGGATAGCCACTTCACACTCTTCCATATAATACTTAAATAAGGACTTATCTCCATTTATGTTACCTCTTTCAAAATGAAACAAACTACCTTCTTCTCATTTTTCATTATTTATCTTCAAATTCTGTTTCATTTTCCTTCTCCAAGGAATTAACTATATATCTCCATTTATTGCTGCTTAATTAAGAAAATTAATCTAATATAATAAAATTTTACTTATGCAATAAAGTTTCAATATTCATGAATGAATATGTCACTAGGTGTGTTTATATTTTTTTTAATGTTTTCTTAAGGTGATAATACACAAACACCTTAATTTCTATTCTACCTAATAAAATAATATTTTTATTTTAAAATATAAAATAGTTTAGAGTAAATCAACTAGAAAAGTAAAAATAATATTTTTTATTAGGTATTAGATATAACTAAGGAAATTGAGAAGTATATACGAAAAATTTTTCTAATTTTTTTTTGTTATGGAATGGTTTCTTTTTAAAACTTTAATCCAAGTGTTTATGTGGAAATGGAATTGCGGTCTGTCCATCCTGTATTTGCCCGTCCTATATATAGCGTTTGGTCTGCCAATTTGTTGGTCAATTTGTGACTTGCATAATTTCAATAATTTTATTTTTATTTAATTAAATTAGTATAAATAATAATTTCTATAAGTTATTTTTTAAATTAAATAATATTTATAATTATATAATTTATAATTTATAAATATAAATCTATTAAAAATAGAAATGACTTTAAATTTAATTGAAACAAGAAAATAAATGTCAATTAATTGAACTTTTTGACTAATTAGACGCAAATGAATGAATTATTTTTGAATAAACTAGAAAAAAAAGCAAATAGAAAAGTTGCTTAAAAGAAATATAAATAACATGTTGTACTGATTCTAATAGATTTTAAGAATTTAAATTAATATAAATTATATATATGATAAATCATTAGTAATTTGGTATTATTGTTTTCACTTTTCCACTTAATATAGATTATATTAGTAACAAACTTAGTACATATTATCAGTATGCACTAACTTGAAGAGAATATATATTATCTTTATTTTATATTTAATTTTTATTTTATATTTAATTTTTATTTTATATTTATCTTTTATCTTTAGTTAGTGTATTATAATTTTTTGTTTATATTTTGGATTTAGTTCACATTTTTACTATTATAAATCGAAAACCCTATATACGTATATTCAATCAAGTTGGTTTAGAGTTCCGAGTTGTACAGAACATGCTTAAAAAGATTAACATACTAAAATATTCAATCCATGTCGTAATTTTCGGCATGACCATTTTTGTCCTCCGTAGTAAAATTTGTTTCAAATAAAATTAGAATAATTAAATAACTTTTTATTAATAAACTCAGCAGCTAATATTTTATTATGTACAAACAGAGTATGTAGGTATATTTGAATCCGTGGTAGTTTTTTTTTCTTCTTTTTTTCAAAACTAGATTTGTTATTAACATTTCGTTCTCTTCTTCGTTAGTTTAGTCTTTCTTTATCAATTAAATTAATTTAGTAAAAAAACAATACAAAAGATAATATAGATAGAAGTTTATTAAAAGAACCATCGATATTTCAATTTGTATTTATAAATAGAATTACAAATACTACCTAAGAAGGGGCCGTAACTCCGTCCATGTAGAAAATCAACATTGAAATAAGAAGTTTTTTCTTCGGAAAATAAGAATTTAAATAGGCAAACTTGTGTTAATCTTGATTTTATGAAAAAATCATAAACATTATGTATTCTTTCGACATCTTCAATAATTTTAGTGAGATTTTTTTCAACACATGAATCACGATTCATGCCTTTAATGAACATATTTTCACCAAAAATACTGGGACCAATTTTTTTTTTCTTAAATGGATTGTTGAATATAATAATGCGAATAATTTAGTGCAAAAAAAAAAGATATTTAATATATTCAAAATTACGAGCATATTTAATATGTTTAATTAAATAACTAAAAGTACTTAATACACTGCATTAGTTTTTTATAAATATTTTCAGACATTTATGGTTAAAACAGTAAGCTACCAATCCAAGTTAAGTTAAGCCGCTAAACCTTTTGACCCTTGCAGTAAAAATAATTGCTATATGGTCCCAAATGGCTATGAATAAGCATATCATACAAGAATTATTCATTTTTATTTTTTAAAAATGTAGAGAAATCGTATAGAGATTTGCGTAGCAAAAACTTAAATAGAGAAATAAAATGTTTTCAAGAGGACACTTTTTTGTTTGCAGAACTCAGCAGCCATTTGTTAAAAAAAATTCATCCAAAGCATTTCAATCATTTCTTTTGCTTGATCAGTTTTTTTTCTTTCTTGCTAAGCCAAAGTGTGAAAAACAAATTTAAACACTTAATTCTACAGTTCACTTATCCTAACATCATTCCTAATTTTTTTTTCGTTGTCTTAAACTCACCCAAACAATTCCCCATCAAAGAACAATAACGTACATTTTCAAATCACAACTTATCCCGTGATCAAGATTTTCGCACACCATCTTTTTTAATCATTACTATAGTATTGACTTTTAAAATCATATTATGTGTTTCAATTTTAGAGTAAATATAATTTTAAAAATTTTACAAGATTTAAGTTTTTGAAAAAGTCAAAGTCTATAAACCTTTACTGTTTCTTAAAAATCAAGACATAAAAGTTTGCTAAAATTTCAAAATTTATTATCTTTTTTAATTATTTTATCAGAGAAAAAAGATATATACTTGTTTCGGCAGGATTTAGAACCCTAATCCAAAATATTCAAAGTTATCTGCTCCGATGTCCAATTGTGTTGTCTTCCCTCTTCTCCTTGTCCAAGCCGCGGGGGAGGGTGCCTGCAAAAGACACTCCGACGTTCAGTGACTTTGCGTAATAATCTTGTAATCAAGATTTAGTTATCAGAGCTCTAAGCTTTCAGTTCAAGTTAAGTTACCTGTCTCCTTTGCCAGAAATATATTTATAAATTATAAAGAGCTTACCGTTGGGTCTAACTCATTAACTACCAATGAATGACTATTTAATTATCAATAAATGATAATTATCCTCATTAACTCCCCGACAGTTATTACCATTAATTACCTTAACGGCTGATATAACCGATCGGTTCACTGAGAGGTATCATCGGTCGGACTGATTTTACCGATCGGTTCATTGACCTGCGAAGTATCATCGGTCGGGCTGATCTTACCGATCGGTCGGCTATGAGCCCATAGTAACAATACTCTAGTTGTTAAAAAAAATAAAGCATAAAATCTTTATTTTTTGAGTTATAAATAACCAACACCTAATGATTCACAAAAATTTCATGTTTGTCACGGAGATAAAAATTTTAGGTATAAATTATTTTTAAAACCAAACTCTACTGTCTTTTATGATGCAATTTTACTATAATATTTGAGGTCTAAAATTTTTTCTATGGTTAATATTTGCAAAAGTTGTACAATGACCTTCATTACTTATTCTTTGTGAGAATACTATAGTTTCTTCTTCTTCTAAATTTTTGTTTCGCAATTTTTTCTTCTTTTTCTTCTTACAATCCTTGTCATTTCATCTTCTTAACATTCATTAGTATTTGTTAATTGTGTTTTGTACTTATATGTATATTTGATTGTAAGATAACATATTGTTGTATTTAGATTTTGACTGATTCCAAGTGTGATAAATATAATGTGTCCATTCTTTCTAATTTTGTGCAATTTAATATGTAGTTAGAAACAAAAACAAAAAAAAAAGTATTTAAAATTTTTTTTACATTATACTTCACTTATTTTAAAATTGAAACATAAAGAAGTATTAGGCTTTTGTTCTAGTAATAATTGAAGCTTCATATTCTTTCTTATTTAAAATATTTTATAATTTTAAAGGTATCAGGTTTTTTCTTATGCTAATAATCAAAATCTAATACTCTTAAAATAAATAAAAAATTAGAAAGAGATTAGGTTTCGATTTTCATGAGAACCGAAGTCAATTTCTTTTTCATTATTTATTTATGTTTTTATGCTTCGATTCTCCTAAAACTGAAACATAATATTGAACTTTATGCTTCGGTTTATAACTGAAGTAAAAAATAACTATTCATTTTTCTTATCTCATTTGAATATGTTAAAAAAATTACTTTTTTTATTTCGTTTAGATATGTTTCGATTGTTGAACCAAAATACAATATAAAAAATAACCGGTGTCAAAACTCTTTTCTACCATATTTAACGCAAAGTACACACTTAGTAAATATGTGATGTACTCACTTAAGATGATATAGTTAATCAAGTAATGATATATCCAATCATATTATTATTTAGTTATAAAACCAAATTATTAATTCTAACTAACATAATTAACCAAGTAACATACTTAATGTTAGACTTTCTTGAGAAGTATTTCCATAATTATAACGATGAATAGGATGCTGTATTTCTTGTGAACTACATATTTTACAAAAATTTTGTTATCTTGATGGGAAGTTCTTTACATATTATGCAAAGAAAAAGATAAATGCAAATTTATTTTATATTAGATAGAGTTCTACAGAGGAATATAACACCTTTCTTGTTAATAATTTATTGAAAGGGAGATGAAGAAATAGTGTATTAGAGATATTATAGTTCTAAAAGTCCTCATCTAGAAGATACTCATTTCAAATTCATAAAATAATTTTGGCACGTTATTAAGATTACTTTTACACTTTTGTTCACAAGCTCATTCAAGTGAAAAATTCCTAAGATGAAGGAATTCATTTTTCATCACACTAATTCTAAGTTTGAGGAATAAACATGTTTAGGAGAGTTTAGATCAATCTCTTTGATTGAGTGTATGTAGGGATGGTAACGTGAACCGTCTTACCTCGTTTTAGCTTGACAAAATGGAACAATGTAAGCTAACCTCTATAAAACTTGTCCACCCCAACATAACTACGAGTCGTGACTAAGCTCACATAATTTTTTGAATTTATCAACGAAGTTTTTTTGTGTTTTTTAATCCAAATCTATTACCTTACAAAAATTTGATTACCTTCAAAAATAAAACATCTTGCGAACACTTCCATATATGTGGATAGGTTAGAATTTTGAAGGTTTGTGATTACAGTCAGACAATTCAGCCGCAAAAGATTTTCAAATAGCACAGTTGCGTGACATTATATAGTTTGACAAATCATTCTGTATAAATTTTGACAACGTGATTATTATGATTAGCTTCCATCCTACGTCACAGCAAAACATGCACGAGGCATAGGATTGGTACCAAAACAAACAAACTATAAATCGATTAAAGCACCAAAATGAAGCAACTTTTGCTAGAAATTACTGATCACAATAATTTTAAAAATATTGTTAATAGATAAATTGAGTCTTTTTTTTGGAAGAATGGTGAAGAGTGACTATATATATTAACACTTCCTTATATTGAGAAACCAATAATATATATATATATATATATATAATGAATATGTGGACTCATTAGGGCAATTAAAACCTTCTCTTTGTTCACTTGAATGGATTGGGGAGAGTGATTGAGGGGATTTGAAGATAAATTTTTTTGTTGTTTATTTGAGTGGATTTGGAGGTAAGTGAGAGTGAATTTGAAAATAAAGTTTGTAAAAATTAATGTAAAATTTGATTGATGTGACAGATTAAAAAAATTTACTTCCAAATCTACTTTCACTTGCCTCCAAATCCACTTAAATAAACAACAAAAAAATTTACCTTCAAATTCTCTCAAATCTCCTCAAACACTCTCTCCCAAATCCATTCAAGGGAAGAAAACCTTAGGAATCAAAACTATTGGTGAAATAAAATTCTAAATGAGCTAAAATTTTAATTTTGTGACAATATTTACGATCGCCCTGAGAATGCCTATAGTTCCTGGAAATAGTTACTACTAGTGAAAAATTCCCTCATGCTCCCTCAAAAGGCGTATGAGGCAATCTTTCTTTTACTTTTGCAATCCTAAAAGTTGATCAAGTCCTGCTTCTCTCAGTTCCTATCTTGTACTATATTTTTTTTTCTAATCCTTAACCTTTCTTTCTTGGTGATGACGCTTTCAAATCGCTTCAACTTGGGTGAAACTGGATGCCACCTTATAAACCTGCTGTCCAAATACCAAAAAGAGAATAGAAAATCCAACAACAATGTCCAACTTACATAATCTATATAATTTCTATATTTTGGTTAGAAAATCTTCTTTTAAGTGATATCCACAATTTGAATGAAATTCAGGTTAAAAGGATATATAATAGTTATGATTTTGTATGTACGTGAACATCTCTTCATAAATCTAACCTTTAAGTCATTCAAATAGACTTTGTTGTGCTTTTATCCTAATTAAAATATCAGATAAAATTAATTTTAATCAATTAACTTATGTATATCATATATTATTTTTAAGAAAGTGATTTATATTTTTTGCAAAAGTAAATGCAAAAGCTTACATATTGATAAATTATAATATAACTGTAATATACGTTATGGCAAGCAATTATACAACGCCACAACTTACTTTGGGTCATGAAACAGTAAGCGGCAATATTAGAAATTGAAATCTATGTGTGTAAACATTTGAAGGGTTGATGAGCAGCTAAGAGTTTCAAAATAGAAGACTGTTTGCGTGAGATCGGAAATGTTTGAAAAATGTTGTTTGGATGAATATTGAGAATCTTATTATTAACTTGAAGCGTACATAATTGAAAAGTAGGCACATAAGATTGCCTTAGAAGAAACTATAAATACCCCCTCATATCAACGCATCTAAATCACACAGAGAAGAATTGCATTAAGAAAGCAGAAGAGAAAAAATGTCGGAGTGCAAAGGTAAATCTATTGTTGTATGGGAAGCATATGAATAGAATAAGGGTTTGGGGATTGATATATAAAATTTGATATTTGATGTGTGTGTGCAGGTAAGAGCTCATGGCCTGAGTTAGTCGGAGTTGAAGGATCGGTGGCAGTGGCTACGATTGAGAGAGAGAATCCTTATGTGGAAGCTGAAACTGTGCTGAAGGGATCCATTGTCACCACTGATTTCCGTTGTGACAGGGTTCGGGTTTGGGTTACTAAAGAGGGAATCGTTTATCAGACTCCCATCATTGGATAGCAACTTCACACTCACCCACTTCATATCTTATAAGTCATCAATATACTATTTAAATAACGACTTATATTCAATTATGTTATTTCTTTCAATATAAAACAAGGATCATCATATATAACAAACTACCTTCTTCTTCTTCTTCTTCTCATTTTTCATTATGTTCAAACTATCTTTCATTTTTTCTCCAAGGAATTAACTATTTATCTCCATTTATTGCTGGTTAATTAAGAAAATTAATCTAATATAATAAAATTTGTGCGTTATTACTTATGCATAAAAGTTTCAATATTCATGACATGAATGAATCTGCCATTAAAAAGTGTGCTCTACTCCTTCTGGATTTTTTCTGGTAACAGGATAATATAACTAAAGAACGAGAGCACTTCTGATCGTCAGATTTAATCATAAAAAATAGATGGTTTCGATGGTTTCGATTGATGATTTGTCTCCGGTTAGAAAAGTGAATATGGAATTCTTCTATTTTAAAATTTTAACCCACGTGTTTCTAAAAATGATGTAGAATTTGTTTCAAATTAAACTAAAATTAATTTAATATGTTTTTATCAAATAAAAAATTAAATAAACTGAACTGTAATTTTTGAATTAGTACAAACCAGAGTATATGTACGTATTTTTGAATCCGCAGGAGGTTTTTTTTTCAAATATTTGTTATTGATTTTTTTTCTCTCTTCTTCTTTAGTTTAATTTCTTATTTTAATTAAATATATTTTAGTAAAAAAACCAACACAAAAGATAATATAGATAAAAATTTATTAAACAAAACATCAACATTTTAATTTGTATTTATGAATAGAAATTAACAAATACAGTCTATGAAGGGGACCCTACCTCCGTCCATGTAGTAAGTCAACATGAAATAGGAAGTTTTTTCTTCGGAGGAATAAGAAGTTAAATATGCGAACTTGTGCTAATCTTGATTTTATGAAAATTAATAAACATTATGTATTCCCTCGACATCTTCGATAGTTTAAATTAAAATTTTTCAACACATAAATCACGATTCATGCTTTTAATGAAAATATTTTGGCCAAAAATAGTGATAACATTTATTTTTCTTAAATAATGGATGGTGAATATCATAATGGTAGAATAATTAAATGCCATAAAAAAGATATGTAATATATTCAAAATTACAAACATATTTAATATTTTTCAATAACTAAAAGGTCTTAATAACACTGTACTATTTTCGATAAATACTTTCATTTATGGTTAAAACAGTAAGCTATCAATCCAAGTTATCTTAAGCAGCTAAACATTTTGCATAAAATTTTGAATAGATACAAAGATATAGATGAGTTATAATTGACCCTTGCTGTAAAACATTATTGCTATGGCCCTTTCACAGATAGCTTAGACGAGGTCATACTTGTTACTTTTATTTATAAACTCTTGATTATTTAGTTTTTATTTTTGAAATTTCGATTAAATTTAGTTTTATAATTTTTAAAATACGTGTATAAAATCATTTTAATTAAGTTTTGTTAAATTACGTTTTAAATATATTTTATAATAATATTTGAATTATTTATCAGTTTAGTTTAAAATTTTGGAAGAGCTTAATTTTAATTTTTAAAAAATATTAAGAAACTAAGAATATATTTTCATAGGAGTTTACTTTTCCTTGTTTGTTAAGGTCTATTTTAAACATTTTATTTATACTATTTAAGCTATTTGGCCGGTTAAATCAAGAAGCTAACATCGTTGTCGTCACTCCTAATTCTTAATTCAACTTCAATTACAAGTCTCTCTGTCCGTCTACGTTGTCGTAAACTGAGTCGGTCGGCTATTAAATTACCATCAATATGTTTTGGGTTTCAATATAATCATTATATTTTAAATTAAATAGAATAATTTAATCTATCTTTTTTAATTTTATATACAATTAGTCTCTGTTAAGTCTTTTTATTTTGTATAATGTCATAAGATGTCCTATATGTTTTAAAAAAATTAGATTTATAAAAGTTTATTAATAAATATCTATGATACCATCGATAGGCCTGCAAACTCATTCATAATTGTATTAAACTAAGTCATATAAATTTGGACAAATGTCACGAAACAAACTATAAATACCCCCCCAGACAACAAGGCATATGTATATCTGGAACACAAGAATTATCAAGAAAGGCGAAAGAAAATGTCGGAGTGCAAAGGTAAAAGTATATGTTGGATGAAGTGCATAGATAGCAGTTAGTATGTTGTATTAGTTTGATGATGGTTGTTGTATACATGTGCAGGTAAGAGGTCATGGCCAGAGTTGGTTGGAGCGAAAGGAACAGTGGCAGAGGCTACAATTGAGAGAGAGAATCCTTTGGTGAATGCTATAATTGTGCCTGAAGGATCCTCGGTCATAGCTAATTTCCAATGTGATAGGGTTTGGGTTTGGGTCAATAAAGAGGGATTTGTTTATCAGGTTCCAACAATTGGGTAGAAACTCTTTACACCTTCACTTGTTATTATATCATGAGTGTTTCATCCTACACCTCCAAGATCTCATCCTGCACCTCCAAAAATTCCAATTTTATCCTTCTGACATCTCATATCATCCTGCACCTCCAACTTTTTCAAAATTTTATTTTTAACTTTAATAAATATTTTTTCATTTTCTTTTCTTTTTTATTAAAAACAATCTTCACTACCTTAATAATAATTTAATTTAATTTATTTTAAAATTTAAATATTATTAAAAATAATTTTGTATTTTAATAATTATTAAAATATAATTTATATTATAATAATAATTATATTAAAAACATAAAAATAAAATAATAAAAATAATAATAAAAATTGTAATAATAATAATAAAAATAAATTTGAGTTAATATATTCAAATATATTAAATTATAATAAAATATTAAAAATAAATTAAATAATCATTGAATTTTAAATAAAAATAAAAATTTTAAAAAGCTTATTTATATATTAAAATCTATAAAATATGTTAATACTTTGATTTTTATTTAAAATTTAATAAATATTAAACTTAAATAAAAATTATAATATTATTTATTATATTTTTATATTTTAATAATTAATAAAATATAATTTATATTTTTAAAATAGTTCTATTAAAAAAATTAAAAAATAATAACTAAAATAAGAATAAAAATAAAAATAAAAACAATACTTAAAATCATATTTAATATATTTAAATATATTAAATAATATTAAAATATTAAATTAAATTTAATAATTATTAAAATTTTAAACAAACAAAATTTTGAAAAATTTGTTAATCGGATATAGATATCCGATAAGTTATAAATCGGATATCCATATCCGATAAAGAATGTTTTTAAAATTTTATTTTATATATAAATTTTAATAATTATTTAATTTAATTTAATATTTTAATATAATTTAGTATATTTAAATATTTTATTTAATATAATTTTATTTATTATTTGATAAATAACTGTTTTAAAATTTTGTTTATTATTTAAATTTTAATAATTATTTAATTTAATTTAATATTTTAATATAATTTAATATATTTAAATATATTAAATATTTTATTTAATATAATTTACATTTTTGTTATTATTTTTATTTTTAATTATTTTATTTTTATATTTTTAATATAATTATTATTATAACATAAATCATATTTTAATAATTATTAAAATATAAAATTATATTAAATAATATTTGAATTTTAAATTTAGTTATTATTAAGGTGATATAGAATCTTTTTAATAAGAAAAAGAAAAAAATAAGAATATATTTATTAAAATTAAAAATAAAATTTTCTATAAAGTTAAAGGTGTAGGATAATGATGAAATGTCAGAAGGTTAAAAGTGGAATTTTTGGAGGTGCAGGATGAGATCTTGGAGGTGTAGGATGAAACACTCTTATATCATCTACAACAAGGACGTACTTTTTCTCGGCTTAGCCCGGCTTTGGAACTTACATAATAGCCCAAACTTGATCAGAATTTACTGATCAAAGACTGTATTCCCTGTTTCTCTGAGAAACATTTTTGATCGTTAACAATAAACTTAAGGATCTTTTTTTCATAAGCCGAACTAAATCTTCAATGTAAAATATAATAAAAATGTTTTGTATCACCACAATAATAGTAAAAATAATATTCAACTTTGTATGGAATTTATTGCAACTTCGTTAATTCACAAAATTTTTGTAGATAGAACTTTCATTTGTAGAAATTAAACATGATTATTTATTTCATTCTATATAATTCGCAATAATTTTTTTTTTACTGTTTTAATCTTTGTGTATTAATCCTCTTCTATTTTATTTTTATTGTTATTTCTTCACTTTACATTTAAATTCTAAATCAACTCTCTTGCTTACATCCGACGTTAGTTCGTAGATTCTAACAATTATAAGAATTGTCTCTTAGCTCAAAATATTGTCCTTCTAAATGAAAGTATGAATTTTTTGAATAATAACAAAATCTACTTAAATTATCCTATTTATATTTTAAATTCATCATCTTTCATGGTTCATGTATGCAAATGATAATAGGAAATATATAATTATGAAGAAGTGGAAAATGAAAGTTCTTTCAAGATTGTATCCAATATTATTGAAATAAAAAAATAAAAATGATGTTTTCGAAGTCAATACAAAATGGTGGTTAATTATTATAGTTTTTATGTAGCTTAATAATTTTTTTTGTTTTCTTGTTAATGAAAGATTTAACTTTTCTAACATATTTATTTGATAGTTATTAATCTTGTGCTTATTTGGTTTGTTTCAGTTGTCAATTGTATACTCAAGGAAGCAAATATGTAAAATATTATAATAAAATTATTATTAAAACATTTCTACCGGTACCTAATTTTCTTTTTCAAGATTCTACTCTTACATGTTAGACTATAGACATGCGAGCTATTCCTATTGATGAATCTTGTGTTTTCATTAGTATAAAGGATACTTAACTATATACTAACCACATCTCAGGTATTTTAAAATAAAAGCTAAGCCTTTGATATTAAAAAAATTAAGTATTTAATCATATTTGAAACTAGATCGAAATTTAATGTGAGTCCTTGATATCAAACATCTCACGTGAAATCATAAAAACATAAATACTTCAGATGTTGCAGTAGATCATCTACAAGTGACAAGACCATAGGTTGTATGTTATCTCAAGTTTATCTATGAGTAGGGATGGAAAAAATGAATTGCACATTATATTATTAAACACTGTGTTCAATCAAAAACTAATTTGTTTGAATTGAACTAAAAATTAGTTCAGACGAATTTAACAGAACTATTTTTTGTTCTATCAAACTATATTACAATAAACTGTATTGAATTATAATATGACTTAAATTGCTATGTACCTTAATATTTTTTTTAAACTGCACAAATTATGAACAAAATTACACTAATTTTAAATTGAATTATAATATTTTTTAATTAAAAAATTAAAAAAAGTTGTGATGAGTAGAGTCAAAACCAAATGTTAAGACTATCCAAGTTAGGCAAAATTTTGAAATAGGTTAGGGTCGAAATTCGGTCAAATTCGATTTAAAGGACACAGTTGAAACTCAGTTAAGTCAACTCAGTTAAGTCAACTCCAGCCTAAAATCAATTGAATTAGGCCAGGAAGGCCACAAACAAAACTCAACAAAGTTGATCTTGGCCGAAATTCGACTGAGTTGGCCCTTGTACTATATAAAATATACTGATCGGAATTAATTGTCATTTATGGACAATTAACAGGTATTAATAGGTCAGATTGCCTTACGCTTTACAAATATACGTATTATTGGGTTTGATTGCTTAAAAATATATTGTACTAATGATTAATCAATGGACTTGGCTGTCAGAAGTCCTATAAATATACAATTGATGTCCAGGTACAATCATTTTTTTCTATCACAATAAAATAATGACCTCTTTTTATGAAACATATCTGACTTGAGTGTCAGAGTGTCTTCTGCAGGTCAACAACTCATCAAAGTGGATTGCATTCTCGGAGAGGATTGAAGATCAAAAGAGAGTAGAGCAAGGAAGGACGACCGACCTTCAGACCAATTTAACCGAAACAGCCCTGATTGAATATCAAACAAATTCGATTGTAACAACCACAGTCGAAACTCGCTCGATTCAATCCTGACTAGAAATCGGTCAAATTTGGCCAAGCTGACCCTCGACCAAATTTGGTTGGGATGACCATGACCAAAGTTTGATCTAATCGGTAATAGTCAAAACTAAATTACAACTTTAGAGACTATCAAATAAAAAATATAAAATGAATTGGTTTTAAGTTAATGAATAGTTAACTAAAATATAACTTTAGGGGTTCAATTTTTTAAAATTGAACTATAAAATAATATAATTCAGTTTTTATTATAACACAATTAAATTTTTTAGTTCACTAAAGTATAATTAATTATAGTTCAGTAGAATTAAAATAATTTTGTCCATGTATGAGCTTAATTGTTGTTAGGGATGAGTTGTTGCAATTTTGTTCCCAATTATAGCTTTACAAGCCAAAGCGTGAGAGTGCTTATATGGAATAGGGATGACTTGGACATTGTGGAAACAATTTACCTCGTCTACACGCCTTTGAGGTGAGGTCGACCCAATTGTCTAACGTTAGTTGTTGATTATTGTTATGTAGTAAGATATTTTATATCTTAAATATTATATTTATTACATAAAATATCTTAGATATTTTAAACAGTTAAAGTAACTAACCACATTTTTAGGTAAGGTGGTTATTTCTTATTTTGCTTATAAATACAATAACAGGGCAAAGGTCCAGGTACGTTCTCTTTATGTTCTAGAGACCCTGAATAATATTTCAGAGCAGTATCATAATCACGCTGAGGCTCCATAACTCACATCTGACAACATTTACACCGAAACAATTATATTGGGTAATAATTTGATTTGTTGAATTTTTACAAATAACATTAATCATGCATCCGAAATATAGCTTGATCAAACTTGGCCGATGTTGATTGAATTACTCTACCTGGTTTGAAATGTGAGATCTTAAGACAAAGGTGTAATTCTCTAACATAATTAAGACATCATATGAGAAAAGGCACATGATCAATAAAGAGAATAAAGAGTGAGTAATGACTTCAAATAAATACTTACCCACTATACTGGTGTTGATTGTATTTATTATATTCTGGGATAGGTTGGATTTGCTACACGAAGTCCGAGGCCTCTCAAACAATGTTACTTTATATGGAGGTAATGACAAAGTAATTATCAAGTCTAGATACCATCTATTGTTCATAAATATATCTCTATAGCCCCGCTTCAAAATATTGACTTCAATCAACACTACAATTTGGAATGATGCAACACTTTCACTTCTAACCCAATTTGGAATTCATAGGATTCGAACAAACTAAACAAAACTTGAATTTATTGAATGCAAGATAATGGAGGTAATCGAATGTTACACGATTCTGACATAGCTTAGACTTCATATAACAATGTGATTTAAACTTCATAATATAAGTTACTCGATGATGTTGGAAAAAAAAAATAGAAACTTGGGTATATATATGCGTGCTAACTCTAATTTTCTTATAATACTTTCCTACGAAATTTTCTACTAATTAAAAAAATGAATCTTTCATGTTTCTAAATATTAAATGTAATTAATTTTTGTTTAATAATTACTTTATCAAGTGTATCCCTTCCAAACATTTTAAACTTTTTTTATTTGTTGAAAAATTGTTTAACTATGTGTTAATAGTGATTTTGTAAAATAAGCTTAATTATTTTAATAACTTTTAATACTTTCTGATACGCCACTTCAAGATGCCATTTTAGCTTTTAGTTTCTGATTTCTCAACCTTAAAATATATTTAAATTTACTTTTTACCATTCTTACGAAAGGTAACGTTTTATTACACTTTTTTTTTTGTTTATCTCCTTTCCCTTTTTTGGTATAATATATATTCATTTTATTTTCGATTTACTTAAGAAAAATTTAAGATATAATATAAGATTAATTATAAAATACATGACAAAAAACATAATAATAAGAACTAAAAACTTATTTCCAAAGTAGTTGATCTTTAAATGAACGGCTACAAAATTTCAAAAATTACAAAAACATATTTTTATCTATAGGTAAAGTTGGAATTAATAAACTATTTTAACAATTTTTAATTAACAAATTTGAACTGCTTTTAGAGTTCATCTAACTTTTCACCTTTTATCACTATTAGGAAACGTAATCTATATGAAATTATAACAGGAAGATATTTTAGTATTCCTTGTTCCTGTAACGCGATTGGAGAAGAACTGACCATGTCTTTGGAAATGCAGGCGTAAGAAAAAATGATGATAATTAAGTCCATGACAACCTTAACTACATGCTGGAAAGACAATGCAAGCTGTAGTTCAGCACTCATGTAATTGTCAGTGACAGACCCCAGTGTTTCATCCCATACCCAATTGTGATTATTATTCTCATGAGGATTGAATACTTAGTCTTTATCATATCTAGGATAACGTCACACTAAAACTTGGAATGAATTGATTTTGGGATTTAGTTAGCTTTTTCTACAAGGAAGCTGATTAATCACTGGTCGTTTCAAACGTATACTCTTTCTACAAAAAATATTATATGAAAATGCCAACATTGATCACTATACTTGATCAGGCACCAGCTAAAGAGCTGTTGTACAAGGAGACATTTGGTCGAGTAGAGAATTCTTGTGTTTAAAATAACCAATAGGTTATCCTCAATATATATGATTCCTTTTGAACTGGCTCCATTCCCCTCCTTTTGGTCATTAATTTGAAACAGGGTACAGTGATATGTGTTTAGTTGGGGATATTAATTCAGTTTGAATGAATGAAAGTTAGTGATATAATAAATTGAGTATATTTCATCCCATGCAAATGTAGGTTGGCTTGGGATCAAATTAGGGTACACCCTACTACGCTAGATGGATGATGCTAATAGTTCACATGTCTCTTCCTTTTGAAGAAGGGCTAGGAAGCCAGTTAAATGCAAGAAAATCACTAGCGCTAACATAAATGCAGCATATAAAAAATACTATTTTCTTTTAGGAGAATGATAAAGACATCCAGGGATACTTCAACGCGTTTTCTGCTTGCATGTCACATTGTGCATCATATCCTCGGAGTCTCCTTCATTTGTTAAATTTTGCTTTCACATGCAACACTCCAATATTTATATTTAGAAGAATTACGCCGTAAAGCATGTGCATGGGATCATGCAAAACAGTAAAATCTTCTTATTCTTTTTACTTTAGGTGATGTGAATCATAGTGCATTTGTTAAACAAGGAAAAAGTATATCGCATTCTCTTGCGCATTCTGTTTACATTTTGAATCAAATATAGTAAGTTAATTGACAGCTATGAATCAAGTTGGAAACACTAAAAAGTGATAAGTTTCTTCATAATATCGTTGTTAAGAATAGAATTGTTGTGAGTAACCGAGAATCAGTCACATTGACGCGGCAAAGGAAATTACAAGCCATGCCAAAAGAAAACCACCTCCACGTCATGAAAGCAACATAAGAAGAAATTGTTATCAAATGAAATGGAAGAGAGAGAGGTGGAACTGATAAAAATATTCTCAAGGTTTAGACCCATCATAGAGCCGGCTAAATGGAAAAGACCATGACAAAACGCCAAAATCACACTCTCTCTTCATACAAAACCGCTACTCTTCTACAGTTTTACCCAACGTTTTCTTCTTGTCTCTATATCTCACACCTTTCTTACACATCCTTTTCTCAATATAAAGCCCTCACATCTTGCAATTCTCTTTGAGCGTAAGAGATTCACAAATTTATTTCTTTCTGAGAGAAAAGAGTGTGTTCATTGATCAACACTGCTATGAATTCAGAGAAGCCAGTCAGCCCTGAGAATTTAAGTGATGAAAATGATCAAGAAGAAGCACAAGATGACACTGGTGGAACTAAACGCTCTTATGAGTGCACATTCTGCAAAAGAGGTTTCACAAACGCTCAGGCTTTGGGGGGTCATATGAATATCCATAGGAAAGACAGGGCCAAGGCCAAGCAATTCACACTCGACGCTTCACCTTCAATTAACAAATTCAACAGTCATGAATCCATAGTCTTTCCTTTTGTCTCAGAAACTTTGAACCAACAACACGCAAGGCCTAATTACTCCGTTTTGGAGTCTCAGAGGAACTGTGACAAACACTTTCATCCCCCAGCTCCTGCAAGTGCCTTTTATTATGAGTTTTATGAGTCAAGGTCTCGGTCTTTGAGTTTGAACCAAGAGCTTCGCGGTGCCAACCTGAGTCTCCAAATTGGTCCAAGTCATCATGTGGGTGATGATATTCATCAAGTGAGAGGAAACCAGAAAGATAGTGAAGTGGACTTGGAGCTAAGACTTGGCCATCATCCATACTGAAAAGGCTATTTGTAATTTCAGGTAATTCAAATTTCTGTAGGTCTTTATATAATTAATTGAGAAGATTGCGTGAAGCAGAAATCAAATTAAATTCTTAGAAAAAAATTTAGGGCAAGCGTCTTTTCTCCAATTAAGACATGTATAACAAACGGAATAATTTGAAAGCTGATCACAAATTCTCCACATATCATCAGGTTGGATGCCTAGAAAGGTTTGAAGAAGTATCAGAACTAACACTGAGGTATATATAAATTATATTGTTGTACGCTACTATATATATACATATATCTGAAGAAGTAAGAGTACTATAAAGAAAAAGGCAGCTAAATGCTTAACCTCCGAGTATATGCACGAGCATTTGACAGTTGAATATGTGTATATAAGGGAGCAGCAATAACCTAGGTTTTTATCCTTTTGCTTGTATTTCGTATGTGTGTTTTCGGATTCTTATTATAAGATACAATTAACAGTTGGTATATTGAATTTATTATCTTGTTTTCCTACCAGTCTTTCTTTCATTCTGGCAATTTAGTTTTTGTAAGGCGATAGAGGTTCATGTTAATTAGTTAAGAGGATTGAAATTTGCAATAAGACATGTCTTTTTTCTTGTTTTCAGTTTATTATGCATTCAAATCATGATTCATTCATACTAATCAGAAGATTGATTTTGACTCGTAGACAGGATATTCTCCCATTTACATATCCTCTGCACATAAGCACATGCTACGACTGTCATTGACCAGGTTTGAATTTATTAGGGTAGATTAAAGTAGCTCAAGATCTAGAATTCCAATTTGCTGATTTTGAAAACTAAATATGATAATAATAGGGCCTAAAATTAACGAAGAACACTCATAGCCCATATATACGCATGACAATCCATCATATACACCTTTTATAATGTTCATCTAAAATTTTGACAAGGGTAAATCATGTTGTATGAGATTTTTGTTGAAGAGTGTCTCTTATGTAAAAAGTGAATAGCAAAACAAATGGATGTGTAGATTCTTATGACAGTTCCTTTCTATATATTTTTATATATCAATTCGTTTTCGCTGTATAGGAGGCACTGTAGACCAGAATATGCATTTTCGGATAAAAGGAAACCTAAAAGAAATAGATAGGACAAAGGTTAAATTAATGAATACAAATCAGTAAATCAAAATGAGATCAGTTTCACGTGGGTTTCATTGTCTTGATACCAAAATATTTGGTGGTAAAAATTAAAAAGACAAGTAAGAAATATATTTCCGAATATCTTTAATGCTATGCAAGCTAGTAAGGATAATTATTAAATGAATGTTTTGTAGTGTTTAGTTTCTACATCAAACCAGTCTCTAAATGTATCAGTTGCACGATTTGTGTTTGTAGAAAAGGATTGTTGGAAGCCTTTGAAATATCAAAAGAATATATATTCAGGCAAATATTTTCTTAACCCTAACAATGTTATAGTATGTGATTAATAAAATAGGTTGCAGAACTTTATGATCGGTTATAGCTAATAAATGTAGATTGAATGGATGAAATACAAACACTATAAAAACACTAAAAGAATATATATATATATATATATATATATATATATATATATATATATATATGAATTTTAGTAAAAAAGTAATGATTAATCAATGGACTAATCAATTTACAAAAATTAAAAATTATTAGTTATTAAAATAATCAATATTATAATAAAAAATTATAATTAAATTATAAATTGATTTTTAAAATTAACTATCAAGATTTTGACTATCAAAAATTAAAATTTTAAATTAGTATATAATAGTAACTAATTTAGAAACTAATTCTTTGAATAGACAGTTAATTTTAAAACCAATTTATAAACTAATTATACCGATCGAAATTCAAGGATTTCAAAAAAATGCGAGATAAAAAGAATTAGAAGCATTTTATAAATTTTATTTTAAATAAACATTTGTACATATTATACTCATGTAAAATAGGTATATATATATATATAGAGGGAGGGAGGGAGGGAGGGAGAGAGATAGCGCGAGGGAGAGAGAGAAATTGATTGAAATATTCCAAATGTTGGACTTATAATATAAATATATTAATTTTGTTAAAATATGCTATTGAATAATTTATATGATTCATTATATAAAAGTAGATATCCATTTATAGTAAAAGTAAATGGAATCAATCCATTTTAGTTATCTTTATATTTATAGTAAAATGTATTCCTAAGTATTGCAATCCTCTCTCATCTTCATATTGGTAAAAAGAAGAAATAGAAATCAGAAGAGAAGAAAAGAAAAAATGTGCATCTTATTACTCAAACAACCTATCTATCTATTCTTTTTTTTTTTTTTACTTGACATATGTAAAATAATTATGATATTCAAAATATTATAATTTTAAAATATAATTTAATATTATATAAAAGTATATAATCCTTTTACACATAATTTATTTCATATTCATTTTATAAAGGATGATTTCCTTTGAAATAAAACAATGTTTGTACGCATTATTAATTCCATTTTAATTGTTTGAGAAAAGATACCAATCTCCCTAATTTCAAAAGCAAATGGGTACATTTATTTCACCCATAAAAAATAAAATATATTCTAGACAAATAATTAAAATTCAGATTGACAGATAGATATCGTTTACATATAAATTATATATTAGATCACCGATAAACAATTTAATTATATTAAAAACCCTTAATTATTAATATTTTTTAAGAAAAATATAAATTAAAATTAAAGGTGTCAAAATTATATATATATGTATGTATGTATATGTATGTATATTTTAAAAGATCTTCAAGTGCTTGCTTGAGTTATTATGTACTAGTTCTTTTATATGTTGAATACTTAAATGTCTTGGACAGGGTAGGTTATATTGAATACTTACCATCAAATTTTGTATATTTGAAACTTATATGTAGAAGTATGTCATGGCATCCAAAAGAAAATAGAAATTTAAAAAATATTTGAGATTTTAGCTCCCTTGAACTCAAAGGTTGTCTCCACCACTATCAGTTGATATTTTGGATATTAATCTAAGTTTAAGATCGATAGACTAAATGACAATTATTGACTTTAGCTTTAGTTTTAACATTATTTCCTTCCAAAACGTTTTACCAGTAATTTTTTCCATCATTTTTGTTGCAAATACTCAAAACAGTGAAATATTATTTTATAAACTAAAAATTCTTAATGTCTAAAATGATTTTTATGAATACAAATTTATAATTGATTTATAAATTAAAGTTTAAATTTATTTTTAATATTAAGTTAATTAAATTTAATATTGGTTTGTAAAATGAAATTTATATCTATTTATATATTAAAAAATTATTTTATATTTTTAATTGACGTAACGTATTAATTTTAAATTGAACTAATTTTTTGAAAGCCAAAACTTTTTTAATCATCATATTATTAGTTATTGCAGAAGTTTACTTTCTTTCTCAAAATTTAATTTTAGAAAATATTTTAATTATCTAATATAAAAACATATAACATTAAATTTACTTAAATTTATAAAACATAATAATTTTTGTTTCAATGTCTATCTTATCCAAATTAAATAGATTATATAAATATGTATTTGATATATCTTGAAGTCAATTTTAAACTAGATTTAGAAAATATAAATCAATTTAATTAATCTGCTTAAAAGGATTTAAAGTTTAAAACAAAATGTATTTTTATTGACCTTGTACTGAATATAGATTGTATTTCTAAAAATCTATATGGTTCAGTCCTGTAGAAGTTTTTTTTGTATGCGATTCTCAATTCAACTTCACTGGGAAGAGAAGGCATGAAGTTCGGATCTAATTTACTTTTGGTTAGAGAATTAACTTCTGTGAAATTTAATGTGACGTGAGTTCTCTTCATTCAACATTAATCAGATGGACTGAAATCAATAGTGTAATGTACTTCCACGACCATCGCATTATATATATACTCAAAAAAATTATTTAAAGATAAAGTAGTGAGTGATAATGCAACTTTTATAACATCTGAAGCTGACAAAAGAGTCTCTATTTCTGTCGTGTTTTTTACTGACAAAAGAAACACACGAAAAAGGAAAACAAAATGACAACTAAATGAGTTATGGACGGAGATGTTTAGGAGGGTTAGATAAGCAGATCAAAACTGGTTCTCAATATTTTTTTACATATACATTAAGTTTTCTACTCAGCTGATAATTTGATATCTTGTATCAGAATAAGGTAGAAACTACTAATTGAAATAAATGGAGATATAGATTGCAGATACAGAACCTTAAATAGGGAAGGTTTCTTCAGTAATGTAACTAATAAATTTGCATTCAATATGTACTGTACTAATCTTTTCTCTAGGAACTGCAACGTCATTAAGCCAGAATTTAATGTGTTTCATGCGTCATTAATTAGTTTGTAACCTTATACTAAATGCTTATCAATCTCCATAAATATATTAAGACATCTGCTATTGGTACAGAACAATGTTATTTTTACTTGCTATAACATATCATTTTGTACAATGTGAAATGACTATATTCAATTTCTTGTGTCAAGTAATACATTTGAATAGACCAGATTTGATATAACTCTAACACTTTCGCATCTCATTCAACCCAAACCATTAAAACAGCAGGTTTTAATCTTTTTTTTTTTATGCTTTTTCTTACTCATTTTTATCTCATATGTTAGGTCATTTAACTTCACAGCTCACATGACATAATTTGAATTTTGTCATCACATAAATTCAGCGAAGGGATATTCCTATGATGTTTTTTTTTTTACGTTAAGTTATGATTAATGAATCGAACTATATACAAGCGTAACGTGAGTTATATATATGCTATAATTGAAAATTGTGGTCTATAGTACATAATAGACTACAGTTCCTAAAAAAATCACAGGTTATTCATTATTATAGACTATCATTATTTAGTTGATCGTAAGTTATTATGATTTGTTTAAAATGTTTTCATTTTAGTACTTGTGTACTTTATTAAACAATTTGAATAATCAAACAAAGAATTAACAACACCAAATGTATTATTGAACCAGAAAAAAACAACATGAAAATTCAATTTTTATCACTAATACTGATTTTGAAACACCTATTAAAAACAAGTAGAAGTTGATTTTTGAGTCAATTTTTTTTTATTAACTTATATTATTATATATTAGTTTGTAGAGTGCGTACGTTGCACATATTTATCACATGTTTTGTTTTGGCAAGGTTTTCACTGTAAAGCTGGTGGAAACTGTGTTTCCAAAAGAGGTTGGCAGACCAAAATTCAATCTTTTACTATCTCTTTTCTATTTTTTTAGTTTTTTTTTTCTCTAATATTTATACATCGCATACATTTATTTTACTTGCCTATACTCTTCAGAAAATTCTAAAAAAATTTCTAACATTATATAAAGATTTTTCATGCTTTTACATTTTACATTTTACAAACAAATTTTAAGACTATAGGCTACAGTTTGATAATCTATACTTTGGTAATTAGAACATACCTTGTCAAAAATTGTAAAAATGTCATTACGTTTTTATAGATTACATTTCTTAAAACTGTAGCCTACGTGGCGTAGTCAAATGCAATATTTACACTAGTGTTGGAGTAGTTCATGAGTTTCCTCAATTCACTGTGCCAAAATTATGTACGACTACACTGCAGTTTTGCACTCAATTTTTAAAACCTTTAGAACACCATAGTTCAATGAATCATAAACAAATAATTGTTCTGTATTTTGGTTTAATACAGAGAGTAATCCCATGGAACTCTACACTTCAATCATAAACAACTTTGATTCTTTTTATGTGTTTTTTTTTGATCTTTAATTAATTAATGACCAATTTAGACTTTAGTTTCTTTTGTACTTAATGTTAGAAATCAATTTAAAATTTAATTCATAAAATAATTATAATTTTTTATTCATAATAAAAATTATATAGATATTAATAACTTTTAGTTTATAAACTCTCTAAATTAGTCACTGTGATTAATTAGTTTTTATTTCTAGAATTGGTAACTATTTAAGAATTTTTCATATAGTGTTTTATTATATTTTTTTTAATAAATTTTTATATGATTACAAATCATTAATGGATTGAGGTGTAAGCATTTTCAAAGTTCATTATGATATTTAAAACGAGGTTGAAAAGATGAGACAAAGTTAAAAATTTATATATCAATGCTTTTACGGTTAAAATATATTTAATTGCTTATAGATAAGCTCTTCTACATGCTAAAAGAATTTTTATTTTCATTTTTTTCAGTCTCAATTATTAAAATCTATAATTCTGGTCCAATACTAAATTTCAAAATGGTGTTTTCTGTCGTTTTGATGTAATTGAACTATAAAGATAATATATTCAATTAAGGTACTATAAAAAAAAATAACTAATTAAGTATATAAAAAATAAGCGTTTACAAAATTCAGAATTTATTTTAACTAAAAATTAATCTTTCTAAAATCTGAATACCAAAATCATAGATAATAAATTTATTCCAAAATTGCATATTTGAAAAGGAAACATTTTTTTTTTTCAAAACAAACCTATTTTGAGGTTGATCTTAATTTCGAACTCTAACTTGTCTAATTTCAGGGTATTTTTTATTGATAATAAACAATATATTAGAAAGAGCAAAAAAAAAAAAATTGTCCCAAACCATATATTGGAAAACAGAGAAGAAAATAAGAAAAAAAAAGTAAGAGAATAAAACTATCTTGTGCTCCTTCTTCCCCTACTTATAACTAAAGAGTCTAGAAAGGTATTTGTTAAAGGTGAAATTACGAAAAAAATAAGTCTTAAATCTTCCATTTATTTTTATATAGATCATATATAACATATAAGTTAAAATTTCAGGATCTGTGATATAAAAGGCGAAGAAAATGAAGAAAATAAATAGAAAAATGACCGAAGTGGTTACCTTTAAAAAGAATATTTGCCCCAATAACAATGAAGGTGATAGAAGGAATTGGTGGTAGAGTGTGAAAAATAAGAATCATTGGAAAGATTTAACATAAAGAGAAAGTGATATAAATGTTTTTTGTCTGAATGGCAATGACATTAATTAATATGATTGTGAAAAGTGAATCGAACCACAGGAAGAGGAGCACTATCAGCAATGAATGAATGGCCTTGGAGGTTCAGCTACGTATCCAATTATTAAACCAATGACCTCAACAACTTATATATTCTTGTGAAGAAATTAGGAAATTTGTAAGGATTTTGATGGGGCAGTTTGTGCACTATATTCATTCTCATCTCGAACTGGATAACCACAATCACTAGTGGGTATGTGATCCTTCAACCTATCTTCGTCCCCACCATTTTTATTCTCTCAAACATACCTTTTTATTGTGGAAAACAGGTCCCCACCATTAATTTTACCTCTTTCATACCTTATCCCTACTCATACAACTACTCACTGTACATACCAATTATTCACACCTATCATTCTCTGTCACAATTCATTCTAATGTCATCAATCCAATGTGTCTGTGTGTATATACACACATCGTCTGATATATTTTTGCTCTTTTCGTTTAGACCATTAATACAAAGTCAATGTCTAATATATTTATTTTCCATTCGCTCATAAAATGATTGCTAATATTTAGTTTTCTCGTTGGTGCAATCTTTCGAGTTTCGATATAGAAACCATAGATCACGTAGCTAAGAATAAATTTACTTTATTACAACTTCCAAAAAGAAAATCTAAGAATATATTTTGTCATTTATTAATATAAATTTTTGGATGTTAAGTAGAATTATCATTTGATTTCACGAAATACGCGTAATGAAAGTACATTTTATTCAAAACATAGACATATCATTGTAAAATAATTAAAAATTGCTTAATTTCATAATCATAGTAAATCAAGATAAATCTTAATCTTTATTTTGTTAGTTTGATTGTAAATATATATTGTTCAAAATATCTTTTTCTATTATTAGCAAACAGAGTATATAAATAAAAGAGTATTTTAAATATATAAAAGTATTCCAAGTTATCGTGCATGTATTATGAATGATTATTCAACCATTTTCTTTAAAACTACTCTAACCATTACAAAGAAATTATGAAGAGAATACATGAGATTCTTATCTAAAATGTGAAGGAGAAAGATTCATCAGAAAAAGATTGTATAAAGAATTAACATCGTTTTAATTCAAAACTTTGAATCAATGAATCGATGAGTCTTCTTTTATATCTTGTTTTAACTTTCTGTATTAAATATGGAACTTATACTTAGATTTCAACATGATCTAGTGGATGATGGTTCTAATAGTGTGGAATGTTTGAGTTTTTCTCATGATGCTGCTAGTTTGTTATGGCTGTTTTGCACGTGTAAAACTGAGGAAAAACATAAGATTGTTTATAACTGTCATTCATGATGATCGGATGTATCGCTAGAGTTATACATCTAGTACGTCATAGTTTGCCAATTGTGAAGTGCATATAAGTCATGAACCGTAATCATTGTAAGGAGTAAAATTTAAAAGGCAGCATAATTTGTTCTGATACAATACAAAACTAGTTGGTATGTAACACTAAAGTCACATTACTTGCATTTTTGCTGGGGAGAATTTCCATGATCGTTTCTTTACGTGCATGATATCCACAGAGTTTAATGTGGTTGATCCCACTTAACATGTCTACCTCCACGAAGGAGAGAGGTCAAATCTAGTACGAACAACATTACAAATTCAACTTTTGAATCAAAAAGTTAACAAATTGACCCTCCACCACTACAACTTTGCACGGATAAAGCTGTTATTCCTCTCCCACTACGAACAACATTACAATTCAGGTTTTAAGTAAATATCTTCTGATAGCTCTCGCATATCTTTCTCATTTATCACTCTTTTTTCACGTATCTTATTAACGAAATATGCATCTTCCACTAAAATGGAATACTTTAACTTAATCTAGAATTACAAATCTGGATATAAAGTCAATAATTTGTGACTCCACTGATGAAAACAGTCTCGAGGGTCCAATCATACACATAACATTTCTAGTTATCCAAAAACATAAACCTTTGATTTCCCTTCAGACACATTCAGTTGCAGTGGCAAGTGGTCCTTAATTAGGACCATTTTGAAAGGTTTATAAATTCGTCTATGGTGCACACCCTGGATATCATAACTCTTGCATCGATGATATATGCTGACAATGTTATACACATAAAAGATGGTTCGCAACTGTCTGGATCCATTGACTAATGTAAACATTTTCGAAAATAAAATAAAAGGTCAAACTACCATTGATAGAGAAGCAAAAGCAGCAAATTCTTTTAGCCAACATCAGCATCTTCAAAAGGATTGCTGCTTTCTTTACACTCAACAAAAACTAATGAAAACCAAACTTCCCAGATTCCCTGTCAACATCCAATCCAAAATAATGAAAAACATTCTCAACTCACATCTTTTTTCTTAGTTAATCATATAAAACAACCAAAAATGAAGCCGGTTGCGTTTTCCTCAAGTGTAACTTCTAGAAATATTTGAATGTGTTAAGTTATATTGTTTATAGAACTCGCTAAGATCCTGATATATACGTCTCAAAAGTACCTTCTTTTTTCGTTGAACATTTACTTCAATATAACCAGATTTCGCAGGGCAATTTATAAAATCATTAAGCAAACTTCGCCTTGCAGCAACACAAGACCTTACGTATGACGAAATGTTCTTGTTAACTTAATAAACGACCATATCCAAATGCAGTCCCAATGAACCACTAATACGATTGATGACAATATTATTATTCTCTCGCCGTCTTTTCAATAAGACGGATTTAATTACACTGACATTAAAAAATTTATTAGTTTAGATTATAACATTAAATATACTTTAAATTTATGTTTTTCTTAAATATCTAAAATTGTTATTAATTCATTTTTTTAATTCTTTATACATGTGAACTTTAATTGGACTCTGTTTTAACTAATTTTTTTCCTTTAATTTAGTTTTTATTTACTCTTGCATCGTTGTTATTTTTTTCTTTTTAAAGTATGGACTGAAGTATCATTTGTGAAAGGAACTTTATAACTTTTACAACCTTAAAATAGGAAAAATGAAATTTGTTGTTTGAACATTAAGTTGTTTAAAATGTTACAAGAATATTTTTTTTCTGATAGAGGTTATGAGGCACATTTATAGATAATTTAAATCAATCCTCAGAAGAAAATAATAAGTTTTTTAGAATCCTTAAACGATTTATTTTTAAGATAGCTTAAGTACCTTTATAAAATTTGTATAGCAGGAAAAACCCAATGTCGAATCCTATTGGTGGTAGAGTTATTTTTTCCAAAATTTCTTTCTCCGTGCCTGTTAATAATAAAGTTTTTTCTTTTGATGATATTTTATAGGGTTAAATATGTTTTTAGTCCCTAAACTATTGGTCGTTTTTGGTTTTCGTCCCTCTTTCAAAGTAAGGTACAATTTGGTCTTCATTCTTTTTGAAACGTTCGTTTTAGTCCTCGGAATTTTTGTTTTAGTCCTCATTTGTTGCTAAATGAGGACCAAATTTTTAAACATTGTTTAGTTTTCGATGACTAAAACGAACATTTCGAAAAGAATGAGGACCAAATTGTACCTTACTTTGAAACGGGGACGAAAACCAGAAACGGCCAATAGTTTAGGGACTAAAAACATATTTAACTCTATTTTATATAATCGCTACTCATTATTGTTTCATTTATCAATTTTTTATTACCCTTATTATTGTATATTACTACTTGTGTTGCTCCAATTGAGAAACTAAATCAATGATATCATTTTTATAATTTTATTTGTAATTACCATTATTGATATTGATAGGTTTAGTGTTGGAACAATTTTTCAAGAAATTAGAAAAACAAGATGAACAAAGACTTGATATAATCTTCTAGGCGTGAATACATACTTTTTTAAAAGCAATATTTCGTCCTTTATAAGAGTAAAGTGAAGGGGATCACGAAATCCACTTTTGAGATCCAAAAGAGAAATACAACGATAATACTCACTCTTAGTATTAACGTCAAACAAGAATAAAATTCTCACAAATTGATTTATGTGTTAAGTGAATGACAGAATGTAGAGAAAAGTCTCGTATCATCAATAGAACAGAGGATCCCTTTATATAGATGTTGATCAGATATCTTTCAAATCCAAGTGATACTAGGCTCAGATTAGTTACATTTCTTCATAAATTATTATAACTTTTCATGAATGATTGTAACCCTTTGTAAATAATTCATTAATGGTTGTAACCCTTTATGAATAATTGTAACTCTTGGTTATAACTCTTCATGAATAAATGTAGCTCTTCATAAATATATGAATCTGAAAAATGTCTCTAATACTCTTAAATTTCAACATTTAGTTATCATTAAAAATAATTTATTACATTCATTCAAGAGAATGATAATAAATTTAAAAACTTACATTTTGTTTAGATTTAATAATGGATTGGAGAGAATATAAGGGAAAAGAAAAAAAATGAAATGTAAGATTGACTAGACAAGCCGAGTAAAAGGTAAAAATAAATTAGTGAATGATTTATAATAGATATGATTAATTTCTTATAATAAATAAATAGTTTGTTTAATATAATAAAGTATCAAAATATTTTTAGTTAAAATTGAAGTATTATTGAATATGAATTAATTATTTTATAAAATTTAAAATATTGAAATTTTATTAAAAAGTAAAAGTTTTATCATTAAGATGTGAAGTTTATTGTATTAATTAGTCTTTAATCTATCATTATATCATAAGTTGCTTCTAATATTGTTGTCATGAGTTTTTCATGTGGTTGTGTATATTTATGAGAGCTTGAGCTATGAGTAGGGATTGCAACGGTCGGGTCGGGTCAGGTTCGTAACTCGACTCGCCGGATAAAATTATACTCGCTATCCGCGCAGGTAAATTCGCAGATACTCACGGATACCCACAAAAAATTAAAAAAATTATATATTTTTAAAATAAAATTTAAATTAAATTACAATATATATATATATAATATAATATAAATTAAATTAAATATAAATTAAAATTTAATTTTAATTAAATTTAACCTAATAAAATATAATTTTATTTTATTTTTAATTAAATTTAATTAAATATATATATAAATTAATTATTTTTATTATTTTTTGTGGATAGCGGATATCAGCATGCTACCCACATCCGACCCGTTTAGAAGCGGGTATTAAAATACTCGCTACCCATTATCCATAATAATAAATATATATCCATAAATAATAATTATATATCCATAAAGCATAATTTTTTTTGTCTTCCCTGATGATGAATAAGGTCTAACGTTGAGATGTGTAATATTCGTGCCATTTAGCGCCACATGGAGTGTATAAGATTATAATATTATCTTTAATTGAAAATTTTAATGCAAAGAATTATAAGTTTGTTTTCTGACCCATACCTATAGCACTTGGGAGTCTAGAAGTTTGTATGTCTGGTGGCAGATGGCCTTCATCATCCTCATGTTGAATTCAGGCAGCCACTATCTAGCAATTACAAAATAATTAATAGCCAAATATTCTCATAAAAATACTAAATAAATCGATTGCAAAAATACATTGCATTCCCGTATTTTCTGAGCTCTTCAAACCATAAAAACTACTGATTAATTATTATGCATCAGCATATGAACATACGCAAACTTTGTGTTAAAGAATATTAATATATAACTTAAAGGATATCATATTAAGAGATGTTTTATTTTAATTTTTTCTATGTAAAGTAATTTTTTTTTGTCAAACTCGTGTAATTTACTGATATGAATAAGCATTTAAAAAGTATATATACATAAATGAGTAAATTGTTTTGAATTCACAATGAAAAAAAAAAGAATGTTTTTTAAGTATAATTATAAGTTAAATTACTTTTAAATTTGTTTTAGGGAAGTTATTGTCTAAATATACGACTTTACTCTTTTTTTCATATAGAAGTATTTGGTATGTATAATTTTTTTTAAAAATTTGTTATGTTTCTTTTTCATAGAAATTATGTTTCGAATGCTTGATTATTTTAAAAAAAATTAATCTTTTAAAAATTTTATGCATTTTTATGAAAATATTTTTTATTTTGATATTTTTTTTATAATTTGATTAATGAATTTAAATTTTAAAAATACTTTTTTTTTACTTTTTAAATTTTTCATGCTTTTTTGAAATTTTATAAAAATTTATTTTTTATTTTTGACATTTTTTTTCGATAGTTTGACTAAGAAATTTTAATTTAATTTTTTTATGACGACATAATAAAAAAACCTTGAACTTTTTTTTGTTAATAATGGAATAGAGAAATAAATTGGCAATAATTTGTGTTAACTATCCAATATTTAAACAACCTCAATCTCAGTATTTATAAACTAAATTAAAATAGTAAAGATTATTTTTTTTACATTGTATATGTAAAATACGTTAAAATTAACGACTTTATTAGACTAAAAATTAAGTTTAATTATTTTTATTTATTAAAATTATATATGTCAATATTTAAAAAATTATGCGATACTGTTTTAATAGTTAAATTTCAATTCATCAATCAGTTTATAGAAAAGAAAAAGGTATTCTAAAATAAAATTCTGTAAAAAAAAGTTAAGCGAGGAAGTTGTGTTTTCAAAGTATTTACTTTGAAAGTTGTATTTTCAAAGTACAACTTATTTATATTATTAATAAATTTGAGTCGAAAAGCTTAAAAATTTAAGCTTGTGAAGGTATTTATTGAAGGAAGTAGCGAACTTATAACAACATGCCATGCCCATTTATATATGAAGTCCTTAATGTAACATTTTGTTTATGTTGCGAAAAAGTGGTAAAGCAGTAGTTATTGAATCTGTGTGTAGTCATCGTCATCAAAATCAGTGTGTAAAGGATAATAATACGTGGCCTCATATGGCTCCAAATGCTTCCCACAAAAGGAACTTCCAACAACAAAAGATAAGAGGAAAAAAGGAAATTCTGCAAGTTTACTTATCGTGTTCGAATCATAAATTTTTAACTTTTCATGATAATTGTAATTTTCTTAACGTATATCTTTCTCATATCTTATTTCTTATTTTTGTAGTCTTTAGCTGCCGACAAAGAAATCGCTTTAATATTAAAAGGAAAATTTATTGTATGAATGAAATAAAAATCTAACCTGATAGATTTTGTCTTCAACCCTTTATTGTACAATTTCTTAACTAAAGAAAAGCTTGAGTGGCCAGAGAAGTTCTAAAAAAGATAAACATCAAAGACATTACATTTCTTTTTCCCAATATTGTTTTTTTGGTGATGCATGTGACATTTCTCGAAGGTTACAAAGGATAAGGAAAAACGATCACATGCTAAAACGACCTCCAATAACTATAACTTGATTAGGTTCTCTTCTGAAGTGGCTTCCAATGACCAAAACCATTCCAAAGTCAACACCCACACACCCCACAGACACACATACTTAGTTCGTTGGCCATCCAAATTTGTACATAACAGCAAGTTTTGAAACTACTAGTCTCTGGGATTCACAACGTTGGACACGGTCTTTTCCTTCAGTTCTTTGGCAAGCACGTCTATGGAATCTGAAACTTCAACCCTATATACATAGAACCTTGTAACAAACGCGAAGAAGATGAGGTTGAGGAAGTTTAGTACTGCGAAAAATGCATAGTAGTAGTCAAGATGAGACTCGTTCAGGTTGTTCAAAATCCACCCCTTGTGACCATTTCTCTGGGTGACATGTGACACTGTTGAGAGAAGAAAGGAACTGATGAAGTTACCAATGCCCAATGTAGTTGTGGAATACGAAGTTCCAATGCTCTTCATGTGTTCTGGGGCTTGATCATAGAAAAACTCGATTTTGGCAACCTCTAAGAAGGCATCGGCAGTTCCCATCAGTATAAACTGAGGAAGCAAAATGAATATGCTCAAAGGAACCTGTGCTCCACTTTCAACTACTCCATGTTCTCTTGCAACCTTTAGTCTATAGCTTTCTGTCCCAGATGCAATGATCATGATCAGTGTGTGGATTACAAGGCCAATTCCCATCCTCTGAAGAAGGGTAATGCCTCTGGGGTTCTTGGTAAACCTTTGCATGATCTTCACAAAGAAACGATCATAGAGCACAACACACACAAGCAAGGACACAGTAACAAATGCAGCCAAACTAGCAGGGGGAATTTTGAAGCTTCCGATATGTCTGTCAAGAGTAGTTCCTTGCTTCACAAAAAGGGTATTTATCTGAGCCATCATTGTACTAGGAACAAAAGTAGCAACCAAGATAGGAATCATCCTTAGCATTTGTTTTGTCTCCTCCACTTGTGTAACTGTGCAAAGCATCCATGGACTAGTGTTTGAATCTGTTTTAACGCAGGCCTTATCAAGGAACCTACACAAATATGCATTATTATTATTACTAAAGACATGAAAATTGCATTGTAAAACTACGCTCATCGTGTATACAAAACCGCATGCTCCATGTACAAGTGTCATTTATTATATTATTCAGCAAAATGAAAAAGAAAATACTCATGTAACGAAGGTATGGTAGAGTTTTGTACCTGAGTGTTGGAGTGTGATCAATTCTGTAGTTCACTTTCTTTGCATAGTCTTCCTTGTCAAGTTCATATAGTTCTTTAGAGTTACTAGGGACAGGCACTTCCCATTTCCTCAAAGCAGCCACAATGACCCTAGCCATTCTAGTGAAGGTACTACCAGCAGGCACTTTGTGCCTATAGAAGGGTGTGCCTGCCAGGAATATCATGATTGATACTAAAAGGCCAAGTGTTGGAAGAGCATACCCAAGAGTCCAGCCCACATTATCTTGGATATACACCAGAACGCTGTTTGCAAAGAGGGTCCCAAAGAAGATGCTGAACATCCACCAATTGAAGAAAGAGAGCTTATGCAACTTCTCTTTAGGGTGAAAATCATCAAACTGATCAGCTCCTATGGTGGAGATGTTGGGCTTGGTTCCTCCGGTTCCCACTGCTAGAGTGTAAAGTGCACCATAGAACACTGCTAGCTGTAGTGTGGAGGCTTTCGCGCATTTTGTCACATCCTTTTCGAAGCATGCAGGTGGCTTTAGGCTCGGAAGGGACACTGCCAGTGTAAGCAGAGACATACCCTGCCATTAACGATCCCAATACAGATCAAACAATCAGACAACCGCAACTAACTAATTTGACAGTTTAAACAGTTTGCATAACCACCAAATTAATACAAAAAGTTATCCTACTCTTTAAAAATTTTCAGATGCTACAAAACCTACTTTATGGCTCTAACTCTGGCTTTAACGTCTCAATCTACATTGCCTTTCTCCTTATGCATACATATAGAGATTAAAAGAACAATTGGGGAGCCAAACTCATCATTGTTCAGATTTCTATATGCAAACAAAAACTTATCTGAATATATGTTTGGATTTATTGAGTGAAAATATTAAGATTAGGATGAAGGTTATCATATAATTACTTACATAAATAACACAGAGGGTGTTATAAAAACACGTGTCGGATTTTTCACTTTTTATATGTAATTGTTTAGACACTTTTGTCTTGTTATCAGATTCTCCAACTTGTTAGTTATCTTTATTCGTGGCTCACTCTGACGCCCCACGAACGCACCTGCCCCAGTAACTGACTTGAGCTTGATAAATAGTTTTGGACTTAGTGTGGTTTACTTGTGTATGGCTAGACTTTTACTTGTTGCAGGTACAAAAACATGATAACCTATATTGTGGACCATAAAACCATACATACTTTAGAAGGGTGTACACACAACCATGAAAAGCGCGGTCCACTAGCGTCACAAGTATGAAAAGAATGCCACATGCTTTGAACCAAATTAGACAGTAGATAGTGACCGGGACACTTTCCTACTACCTTCCGTGTCGTTTTCTTAGACAACACTGTCACGAGGTCAAATTCTAATATTTTTCCAATATCTTAACATCTTCTATCTCAATTCTACTACAGATTCATTTACAAAATTTTAATTACATGGGATTACATTTAATCATGTAAAAACCTACTCTCAAGTTTAATCACATATATATGTAAAATAATTATTGATAAAGATAAGAATTTTTGTGGTCTATCAATTATATTTAATAGAGCTAAAATACTTAATATGAAATTAGCAATATTTAAATATTTTATAATTCATTAAACATCATAGTCATAAAAATAGTATGCCATCTCAATAATCATTCATCCTCAAAAGTCAAGTTCCGATTCACTGGCTGAGCTGCAAGATTCTTTTGTTTATCTAGAATCAGTAATCAAACTCGAGAATTAGTGTATTATTGGTCCAGCGATAGCTACTGCCCACTTATCATACTAGCAATATTGCAGAAAGAAAAGAAAATGTCAAGTCTTTGATCGAAAAGGATGAAAGTGTTATGGCATATAGTAGCTTCATTTGGTTGGTTGGTTCTAGACAGAATTTTGTGTTGAGTAATCAGCAAGTGACATGCAACATGGTATCAAAATACTAAATCATTTTAATTAATCTCATAATGAAAATACATATATATACAAGAATAAGGTTTATGGTCAAAATATGCGGACTTAAAAACTGATTTTGTAAGATATAACTTTATGATATTTTTTATATTAAGAAGAACAAGCACCAAGGATCTTGAGCGAGACTTTTCCTAGTTTCTAACATGTGGGAGTGGGGTGTTGAAAGGTGGTGATAATGCCACCGGGGTCTGTGGTATGGGATTCACCAAAGGCAGACAAGTGTGCTTTGACTAAAATCAACTTTACACTCACACTTTCCATAATTTTCAAATATATATTGATAGAATAATCAATTGTTTCATACTACCTATTAATAATTAAACAAATATAATATGATTTACACAAACGTAAGCTTGAGAGAGGACATAAACTTCAAACATTTTATATGTCCCACCCATGTGAGATTAGAAGGGATGAACACTTGAGATCCGAATAATTGAGGTTAAATTGTCAAAGGCCTACCTAGACACTTTACATATGTTTTTTTGTGACAAGATTTCAATGACCGGAGTAAACTATTTTTGACATATTATAGAAAATGGAAGACGCTAATAATAGTTAACATGAGAAGTCAAACAAGTTGAACGATGTGGTATCAAGTTGTTAGTAGATTAATATAGGAGGAGGTCACACCAAATGAATGAATGAAGAGTGTTATTTGAGGCGAAAAAAGAGAAAGAGTTGGAGTTAATTACCGAGAGATAAATGGTAGAGGCTATGGTAAAAGTCCAATAGCGGCCGAGGAAAGCGTCAGCAACATAGGCACCTAAAATTGGTGTCATCCAAATGGTGCCAACCCAGTTGGTGACATTGTTTGAAGATGATACTGTCCCTTGATGAAGCTTTTTTGTAAGATACACGACCAAATTTGATGATATTCCATAGTACGCCATCCTTTCGAATACCTCATACACTGCATCAACATATATCAATTCAAACCTCAATTTTCTTCTTTCAAATTATAAATAACTAGTTTTTGCTATAACCACCCTTCTCATTTTGCTAATTAAATTAAGTTACGTGTGCATACAAAAACACGAGTTACGTCATCTCGTCAAATATATCACACTAATTATATAACTCTACGAATTGGTATCCGTGACAATTCAATCAGAAGCGTGGTATGTTCGTCAACGGTTTGTTTCCAATCCAAACCCTTTTTCCCAGCCTAGTTCCTGATAATAAAATATTCACTGTCTTTCAATAATACATGTAATAACAATAATACTTTTTTAATATTCTTGGAGAGATATTTTTGTTTTATGTAATTCAATACGTTAAACATCCTATGCTATCCAAAAATAATTAAAATAAGCCCAAATGACTTATATAATAAAAACAAACAGTACGACGAGTCTGGAAATAAAATATCACGCATTATTTAATCCAGCTAACGTACAATAATAGGCATCGTTGAAAGTGCAAGAAGACTTTTTTAGTTGATTCTGTTTTTATTTTTTAAAACTAGTTTTTAGGAATAGCTTTCAGATAAGAACTGGCTAGGAAAGAGATGAAAAAAATTGTTAAACCAGTCTTGATTGAAATAAAAAAATGTTTGAAAAAGAAGTTTATGATTATGGGAAGCATGCGTCTGGTTCGTGTGGTTATGGAAATTTGGCATGATCGAAATGGAGAAAACGGCTACTTCCAGGCCTAAACCTAATCTACTTTGTACGATTGATAAACATCTGTTCGAATTCCATTAACGCAGAATAAGAGCTTCTGATTCTCTCGCTCACGAGCGAGCCCACCAGCCACTACCATGGAGACCACCACTCTGAGAGGGACAACTCCAGCTTCCATGCATTCCTTTCCAACACCCTTTTTCGATCCATAAAACAAAACTTATATCTTCACAACTATTTTAATCAACAATTTTTTTAGTAATAATAATAAATAATATTTAAATGAATTAATCATGCTTTAATAAATAATTATAATTACTTATATAACTAATATTAATTGTCAGTATATTAGTATTCATTTTAAAATCACAAAGAAAGCCCACACCCTCGAGAACAAAGAGCGACAACGACACCCTACGAAAATATTCCTTGCCTTAGCTTCTAAAAGGCTTCACCCAAACAGATTAATCTTTCAAAAAAAATAATATTATTTTATAAAAGATAATACACTTTACAAATATAAAAGATTCTTACTTTCTCAATAAATACAAATAATTTAGTATAATAAATTTATTCAGTTTTACTAGTACTTCAAAATGTCATTTTTCTTTATCAGTTTATAAACATAAGACTGTATATATAAATTAAACTTGATTTATAAACTAATAACGTATTGGACGGATTTATTAATAAATTTACTTTAGAGTAAAAAGTAGTATATATATATACGGTTCTAAGGATCACTGCGAAAAAAAATACTTTTAGGAAAGGAAAGGCAAATAATTTATTAAAAATTAAATTACATATTATTAACTTCAATTGATATGATGTGGAGAACATAATATTTATTTGGAAAAATATAAGGACGTGTGAATGTATTTGTTGACTTCATCCATTAAATTACAAAAAAAGTACAAAATATGTATACAAAACTAATACGTATGTGGATAACATAACATGTAGAAAATATATATATAAAAAAAAAGAGTGTACTACTAAAGGAAAGAAGGTTTGGTTAATGGTAAAATATACTAGTTAGAAGTAGTTTGAGTGAAAGAGAAAATGACAAACTCCTTTTGTCTTTTTGTTTCTTTTTTTTAATGTTATGCCAAGAGATATTTAATGCAAGGACTGAAGCTGCAGGTACATCATCACTTCGCTGCCCAGCTAAGCAAAGCAAAACCCCAATTTGCAGCCAAAAATAGGAAATGCGAAGCGAAGGACAAAGGTAAAAAATGGAGCAAGTAAATTTCTCTTGCAGTGCTACTGAGTTCAAAGTTTGGAAATTGGAGAAACAATCACAGATAAAAGAAAAAGAAGGAGTAGCCATATGAGAGACATGGATGGGAAGGGGTGCGTGTGTTGTCTATGAGTGTTGGAAGCTTGCTTAGAGTTGTTAAATGGTTTGTGATAGAATGAAATGTGAGAAAGGTTTTAATTTAATAAAATAGTTGTACATTTGTAGAAGAAAAGGAAAGCAAAAGGAGGAAGTGAAAGAGTTAAAAGGTGGAAGGAGAGGGTTTGTTAATTAGCAAGACAGAGAGAAAGAGTTGATAGTTAATGAGGAAAATGAGGATAGAAAAAGGTTACCGACTACAAAGGAACAAGCTTTCCAACCACCACTTTTGGATCTAAGAATAGGTTTGCCTTTAATGTTGACAGTTCCATCCTGTGTGTAGTCCTGGTTCACCACCGTCCCCTCTTCCATGGTCATCTTTGCTTAACTCAGTAACACAAGTAGAACTTAGATTCCAAACTCAGAAAGGTTTTGAGGATGGGAAGGAGAAACGAGAGAAGTGAAAGTGTGGTGGCATGGTCTTCGTTCATAAAAACTATACACAATTTATAGACCTCGTGCTCTGTGCTCTGTGCTCTGTGCTCTGTGGATACACTTCTACTCCACATGGGCCCAGTATCCTCACTATCGTCTCACTCTTTCTTCTTTTTTTTTTTATTTCCTCTCCAATAAATAAATAAATATCAAACAAAAACGTTTTTCTTTATTTTATTACAAATAAACTAATAAGTAGGTATCCCAGTTAAATTCATATGTACACACATCCCTTATTTTCACCCAACTATTCACTTTTCTCCTATTTAGCTTTTACTGTTATTTAAGAAATTTAAATACTTCCACTTTATTTTTTTATCTTTTTAAGTTTAATTACTAGTTTCTTTCCTTGTTTAAAAAATTTCAAGTAAACTCTCTCTTATTTTTTTTTTGTTTTCATTGAGCTTTTTTATTAATATCTTATAAAATGTTGTTAAAGATATATTATATGTTAATTTGTAGTTTATTTTAAATTTTTATAAAAAAATTTCATATATCAGTTTAATGGTGTGATACATAACATTATATATATAAGTATTTAATTTAATTTAGTTTTAATTCTCTTTTTAATTTGAATAATGTTTTTTAAATTAATTTGAATATTTTTTTTAAATGAAATTTTTCTTTTTAACTTAGATCTAATTTATTATTAACATAAATTAACTCTAATGATATTATTAGATTTCATTTATATTAATTAGTTTTAATTTTATAAAAAATTTGATTAGTCGATTAATAAACATAATAGTATTTATACAATAAATAAAAAGTAATCTCGGAGTTAAAATAAAATAAAATATAAAATAAATATTAGTATGATTTTAAATATTAAAATTTAAAATGATAATAATTTAAAAAATTATTTTTTAATATAACATTTATATAAACAATAAATTTGATTCCGTTTGAATAAGAACAATATTGCTATATATTAAAAAATTTAGGATTGAATTATATAAAAAAACAAATATATTTACTAAATTGAATGGGTGAGATTTTATACTTACACACCATCAGGTGACATTAACCCACACCACCGGTCACATGTTATAATGTAAGACTTGACATATTAATAACAAAAAAATTTACAAAAAAATTAAAAATTTTGAAAATTAAAAAATTTCGAAAAATTAAAAAGATTTTAAAAAACTATGGATTCACACTTAACACTAACAAGATCATCATTTATAAGATACTTAGATCTAATTAAGTAAATTTTTTAATATTAAAACTTGATGGAAACAAAAATCTAAATGGAACTGACTTAAAATTTTTCAACAAAACCTCAAATCAAGATCGCAATTAAACTCTTTTTTTTTCTATTTCACAATTCCAAAAATAAAATTATTACAAAAATATTTGTTTCCCCTTGTAGTATTTATTTTCATCCTCGTTCTTTTTTCTATTTCAAATTACACAAAAATACTTCTTTAATTATTTTTACTATTTTTTATAATTATTTAATTTTCATCCAAGTGTTATTATTATCTAATTATTATTAGATATTTTTATTTAATATTTATATAATTATAATTTGTCCTATTTTTTATAATTATTTGACTTTCATCCAAATTATTATTATCTAATTATTATTAGATGTTTTTATTTAATATTTATATAATTATAATTTGTGTTGATATTAGAGAAAAAAATTATCATTTTGACATTTTTTACTATAATTTTTATTATTTACAAATTTATATAATATTATTTTATAGAATTTTATTGGTTTTAATAGTTACTTATAAAATCCTAACTTGTAATTTTTAACTAAAACTTTCATAAGAACTTATTACTTTTAAGGAAAGTACGAGGTCCTTCTTTTTATGAGATTGTTTTCACTCGTATTTTGGTGAAAATTTACAATATTTTCTATCTCAACTTTGAAAAGTATGTGGCTAGTCTCATTTATTGTTATTGAAGGATAAACTATCTTTGAAAGTCAAGTCAATACGCATGATGAATTCTTAAGGGAAATACTTAAGTCTAATATCCTTTTCCAACATTTTGACATTAGTAAATAAACTATACTTTAATAAATTAAGATGTTGGATTTTTTAAATTTTCTTTTTATGCGTATTTATCTTCTTACAACCTACTATCGATTATTCTAGATATAAAAAATTACATATAATTTTATTGGTTAGAGAGAAACAGAGTTATATTTATTCATAATTCCATTTTTTTATTACAACTACATTTATAACGTTTTAAATACTAAAGTAATATATTAGTTTATATAACCACGTTCCTTTTTTTCTTATTTAACCCTTTGATTTAATTTACTCTGCTCTTGTTATTATATAATATTTGCATATAATTTTATTTGATATTTTTATTTAATAAAAGTTCTTATAAGTAGTTATATATATATATATATATATATATATATATATATATATATATATATATATATATATATATATATATATATATATATATATTTGCTGCTAAGAGTATGTTTATTATATACTCTTAAAAATAAATTAGTTAAGTGACATAATATATACTGAATTAATATGAATATTGTTTACAAATAATTATAAATACAATGGTAATCAGGGACCGATTCCTATGGTTATAAGAGGATTTTGACCCTCCCATTTTTTTTTAATATATGAAAAATAATAATTTATTTTAATTTTATTCCCAAAAGTTTTGTATAAATATTTTCACACCCCAAAGTATTTATTCAACATTCGCCATATTTACTTAACATTTGTTGATGGTATTATGTTGATGGTAATAATACATGTAAAAAATATTATAGTTGATCCATCATGAAATGTTTGATAAAATGATGAACATTATTCTTTGAAAGTTACATGTCATTATTGACTTCTCATCACATTCAAAAAATATATTTAAAATTATGACAGAATTGTCAAACATAAATGAAGTCACGTGTTTAATATTTTTTTATTTATTTAAGAAAATATATAATTAAAATAGATTAAATTGTGTGAATATAATATATATTTACTTTTTATTTATGTCATTTCGTTTATGTCATTACTCGTGTGTTTTGTTTTCATTTTTAATTATATAATTATCGATTGTTTATAGGATGATATGTAATTATTGAAAAATAAGTTAGAACTATTTATGATAAAACGATTAATAGATTTTACATAAACATAAAATTTTATCAATTAGTCATTAAATATATTTGAATTTATTATCAATTTTTGGTAAAAATATATAAGGGATTAGAGTTTTTATTAGTAAAGTTTAAACTTGTATTTTACTGAATTAGGACTTGTTAACTTGCATTTTGTCATTATTAGAATAAAACTTATAAGTATATTGTTTAGTGTTTTTTTATTGAATTGGATAATGAAATCAATAAAGTCTTTATCACATCATTAATTTCATACTTTTAATTGTTTTCAATAATTTTAGATTTATCTTAATAAAAATTAATCATTTTCATTATTTTAAGCTTTAATAAATAAATAATCATAGTTTCGTTAAACAAATGTATGTATCTTAAAAAATGATATGTAAATTTTTCACTTTATTTAGTATAGTCATCAATATCATAACAAACATTTATCTTTAAAGAAATCCAATATTGATAATCTTATTTATCTAAATATAAAAGAGGTTCCGAAATATGTTAATATAAAACAATTTTTGAATATATTTATGTTTTCAAGTAATAAATTTTTTATATGACTAATGTGAATGAATTTGAATAATTTAGTACATTCACACACATATATATTATTTGTATATACTATATTTTATTTTACAATAATTAATTAAACATGCAAAAAATTACCTTACTAATTTTTATTTTTGAAACATTCATTAATTTTTCTCATATCCTTTTTATTAAAAATAAATTTTAAATTCCAAATAGAAATTTGTTTCCTATACAGTAATAGATATTTTAAACATTTATAAATATTTTATTTTGAAATTTTTTTAAAGTACAAACATAAGAAAAATTATATGATAAGTTCTTCAGTGTTAAGAGGCTAATAAAAGTTTAAGTGAATTCACAATGTTTGGTTGAATTTTGTTCTTAGATCAAAAGTCACAATTAATAATAATAAAATAATTCTTTCTGCGAGTGTAACAATCAAAGTATCAAAATTCAACATCTTCCATATATAAATATATTGCATGATAATGACTATTTTCACCTTTAACTACTTTATAAAATCTTTCATTGACATTCTCTCACCACCTAATATCTTTATCTATATACTTTGAATTATTACGAGGATTTAGATATCTCATTTCAATATACCAACTTAATACTACTCAAACTACATTTCACCAACTAAGTATAATATGTGTAATAACTACTACCTTTTACATCATACTATAACCAACTCATCACCATCAATTGCATTTAAGCACAATAAATCAACAATGCATAAGGCATTAAAACCATTTTCATATAATCCTTTGAATACAAGCTAAATGACGAAATTGTAATTTAGTTTATACATGATTATTGCTTGAACAATGTTTTTAAATAGAAAAAATACAACTTCTTCCTTACTATAAAGATAAATTATAGCTTGACAAACAAAATTAGTCACTTGAATGACTTATGAACAATTAAGTGATCTTTTTCCATGAGAGAAATAATTTATATCTTTCTCATCTTAAGGAATAGTTATCACTTGGATGATTAGATTTATTACTTTTAAACAGTGCTTTACAAGAAAGTATCAAAACATAAAATCAATTATTATGACTATCATATATCGCTAGAGTGATTGACCTATCACTTAAAATCCCAAAAAGAAACTAAAACTGTAACATCCCAATATCTCACGCTGGATAATTCATAATTTATATATTGTAACATTACATTTACGGTAATATCCCGTAATCTCACACTTATAAATTCATAGATAATATATGTCTACACATGTTTTAAACTCAGATTTCAACTATAAACTCATAAATATAATTCGAATTCTTCTAGCTTATTCTTCTGTCTCTCTCTTCATTGGCATTGGATCAGACGACATTCCTTCATCTGCTCCCGTATAACATCACGCATTATACGATCATCGCATTCACATGCACACACAAGTAAGGGTGAGCTAACATGCAACAAATCATTTATAAAACATGTATAATTACCTTGATATAAACATCATATAATAATTATGTTCGACACCCTCATACCACAATTCCTATTAGATACTCGTCTCACAATACCCAATAGACACCACAATACCCAATAGACACTCATCCGGATGATACGTTGATGAGCGGTCACGGGAGGTTATGCACTTGTAATGACTTCTACTTCTTTTTACAAATACACTTTCAAAATACTTCATACCATTCACAAGGTTAATCCCCTCACTATGTCCAAAACCGGCACATAGACCAGGACCTCCTGCTCCTCTCACCACATAATTCATCCCTCTCTACTTGAGACTAGATGATTATTAGAGTATCAGGATAACCTCCAACTACGGGACCCTCAACATCAACATATACACAAATACCATAATATTACTTAATCTCTCCACAAGACTCATACCATACTAATATTCCTCAACTCACATTATACCCCTACAAAATCTCCCCATACTACTCATAACATGTTCAGATGCATAAATTCAAATGCAGTATAATAAAATGCAATAATCACAATTATAATTCATAATTTCATATCTACCACAATAACATGAATTAATCAGACATTTCCATTCCAACAACATATATTGCATAATAATTTAACAGTACAAAATCTGTTCAATAGGATTTAAGTTAAAAACTTGTCGAGTAGACTTCCAGGAAAGAGAGGTGCGTCACAATGGACAACTTAAGTACCAAGTCTTTCCTTAGCCAAAGTGTTCCTCAACTAGTTTTTAACAAATTTCTTATTTACAGATTCAAAACAACAGCATATAATATTAACACTGAATTTCAATATAGATTAACATACAGTAAGCATTAACAGTATTCACACAGCAGAATTTCAATATATGAATAGTAATAAAACAATACTAAATCATAATATAAAAGCATAGAACTATTAAATCATAATATAAAAACATATAAAGGTTAGCTCCCCTACCTCTATTCCAGACGTCTCTTGCTCTGAATTTATTTCTCCGAAACCTTTCAGAACCTCTACCCTTCTTGCAACTAAAAATTTCTCTCTATCTTTCTCTCACTTGATTTCTCTTCTCTTGGTGCAAAATACCCTTCCCTCCCATGGCTATTTATAGTAAAAAAAATTTACTATTCATTAATATTTTAATATTATTTATTATTTTAATATTATTTAAAAATAATATTTCAATCCTTTTCTCACCAAATCTGATCCTAATTTCTACCTACTACTTTCTTCCATGCTAAGGAATCCAAATGCTGAAAATTTATTTTTACTATTCACTTTTTACTATTTACTATTTACTTTTTACTATTCAATTAAAAAAAATTTACTAAATAAGTTACCAAAAATTTGAACCTCTCCTTCTAAAATTACTATAATTTTATATCCAAAATTTACATTTTTCTATCCATTAAAATTATTATTACTAATAAAATACTAAAATTTACTACTATAAATATATATATATATATATATATATATATATATATATATTTTTTTTTATGGGTCTTACATTCTCCCCAACACAAAAAAATTTTCGTCCTCGAAAATTCAAAAATTCGAAATAAAGTTATGATTATTTCACCTTATCTCCTAGTTTCCTTGTAAATTCATTTACTCTACTTATTTTGTGCATCAAATTTCTAGCATGTCAAATTTGAAATATATTCATGAAAAATTAAAATCATAAACCTTCAAAACACCTTTACTTGACACTTTTAGCCCTATGAAAACCACCATTAAACATACCTCAATTATAATGTGTTTCCCGAGATCAAAACCATATCCCAAGGATATTTAGTGTTAACCAAATCTCAAATTTTTATCTTATGCGAACTAAAAGTAAGTATAAACAAGTTCACTCACACACATCACTGGATAGAGATCAAGGTGCGACATATAAATCTTTACCCATCCTTTTCATCGCCATTGAGGTTTGAATACTACCATATAACTATACCTGATGAAATTGCTCCAATCACAATCTACAACTTCTTAATTATTCCTAATTCCCTAATCACATTAGTATTGCAACCCTCCTTTTTATCTATTTCCAAACTCTTCTTCTTCCTTATCTTGCCATGTTCATAATAATATCAATTCAACCTACACTACCTCTACTAACTTTAATATTCCAAAATCAATAAAATTTACAACCATAAATCATGACATTTTAATCCTATCATAAAAATACCAAATATTTGCATAAGCCGAAAGCCAAAATTTTCGTACCTGGATTTTCTCCACTACTCCTCATACCAAAATCACATATTCTCAAATCTTATCTCTAATGTATTTACTGAAAAAAAAATCTAACCATCTCCTTTTAATAATCTATTTAGCTTAGAATCCTTCCAATACTTCATTCTTCTCTAAAGACCTCGTGTTCTCTTAACTTATAGATTTCTCCTCCTATTAAACTTTCTCATCTACTCTTCTTTGTCTAATATTTGATTTATTCTTAATCTACTTCAGTATTCCTATCCCTTTTTATTTTAAACTTTATCTTCAATTCTTCCATCATTTTCTTTCTTCAGATTCCAATCATCACTAATACATCAATCCATGTTACCAATCTCACACAATGCCACTCTGTTTCTCATCAACACGGCCTTCATCTCTGACTTATAAAGTTACTGATATACTAAACCAAACTGATTTCTCAAACCTTGCTACATTCATTCTTATCCAAAGCTTCTCTTAATCTAGCCTTTGAATTCAACTCCTTTTTGTGAAACGTAAGATATCTCATCTATTAATTTTGTTCTAGAAACTTCTAAAAATTTACTTCTAAACACCAACATCTTCACTCATCCATTGAAACTTAAACTCTAGTATTATATTTCCCTATCAAGGCTTTAACTAATTCTAATATCTTTCCTCAAACCCTCAGAATTAAGAAAGGAAAATCATCTATAGTAAAAGTCATGGTAGTTAGACACAATACTCTACTATCTAGATTTAGAGGAAATGGTAAATTATACCATTTAGACTCAATTCTTCACAGAGAAGACACGGAAGACCCACAACACAGAGGTCATCCTAAGGACGAACTGCTCTGATACCATTAATGTAACATCCCAATATCTCACGCTGGATAATTCATAATTTATATATTGTAACATTACATTTACGGTAATATCCCGTAATCTCACACTTATAAATTCATAGATAATATATGTCTACACATGTTTTAAACTCAGATTTCAACTATAAACTCATAAATATAATTCGAATTCTTCTAGCTTATTCTTCTGTCTCTCTCTTCATTGGCATTGGATCAGACGACATTCCTTCATCTGCTCCCGTATAACATCACGCATTATACGATCATCGCATTCACATGCACACACAAGTAAGGGTGAGCTAACATGCAACAAATCATTTATAAAACATGTATAATTACCTTGATATAAACATCATATAATAATTATGTTCGACACCCTCATACCACAATTCCTATTAGATACTCGTCTCACAATACCCAATAGACACCACAATACCCAATAGACACTCATCCGGATGATACGTTGATGAGCGGTCACGGGAGGTTATGCACTTGTAATGACTTCTACTTCTTTTTACAAATACACTTTCAAAATACTTCATACCATTCACAAGGTTAATCCCCTCACTATGTCCAAAACCGGCACATAGACCAGGACCTCCTGCTCCTCTCACCACATAATTCATCCCTCTCTACTTGAGACTAGATGATTATTAGAGTATCAGGATAACCTCCAACTACGGGACCCTCAACATCAACATATACACAAATACCATAATATTACTTAATCTCTCCACAAGACTCATACCATACTAATATTCCTCAACTCACATTATACCCCTACAAAATCTCCCCATACTACTCATAACATGTTCAGATGCATAAATTCAAATGCAGTATAATAAAATGCAATAATCACAATTATAATTCATAATTTCATATCTACCACAATAACATGAATTAATCAGACATTTCCATTCCAACAACATATATTGCATAATAATTTAACAGTACAAAATCTGTTCAATAGGATTTAAGTTAAAAACTTGTCGAGTAGACTTCCAGGAAAGAGAGGTGCGTCACAATGGACAACTTAAGTACCAAGTCTTTCCTTAGCCAAAGTGTTCCTCAACTAGTTTTTAACAAATTTCTTATTTACAGATTCAAAACAACAGCATATAATATTAACACTGAATTTCAATATAGATTAACATACAGTAAGCATTAACAGTATTCACACAGCAGAATTTCAATATATGAATAGTAATAAAACAATACTAAATCATAATATAAAAGCATAGAACTATTAAATCATAATATAAAAACATATAAAGGTTAGCTCCCCTACCTCTATTCCAGACGTCTCTTGCTCTGAATTTATTTCTCCGAAACCTTTCAGAACCTCTACCCTTCTTGCAACTAAAAATTTCTCTCTATCTTTCTCTCACTTGATTTCTCTTCTCTTGGTGCAAAATACCCTTCCCTCCCATGGCTATTTATAGTAAAAAAAATTTACTATTCATTAATATTTTAATATTATTTATTATTTTAATATTATTTAAAAATAATATTTCAATCCTTTTCTCACCAAATCTGATCCTAATTTCTACCTACTACTTTCTTCCATGCTAAGGAATCCAAATGCTGAAAATTTATTTTTACTATTCACTTTTTACTATTTACTATTTACTTTTTACTATTCAATTAAAAAAAATTTACTAAATAAGTTTATTAAAAATTTGAACCTTTCCTTCTAAAATTACTATAATTTTATATCCAAAATTTACATTTTTCCATCCATTAAAATTATTATTACTAATAAAATACTAAAATTTACTACTATAAATATATATATATATATATATATATATATTTTTTTTTTTTATGGGTCTTACAAAAACTAAATATTTGTTCAATTCTCTCAAAAAAACAAATCAATTGACAGAATGGTGTCAAATTCGTACACTTATCTAAAATATTAAAGTTAAATCCAAAACTTAGTTTTATATTTTCTTAAAAACATAACTCAACTGAAGCCCAACTTCAAACTTCTGTTCTTACCTCAAACATTCACTGTCTTAAAATAAAGTTTCAATAGTATTCCAACATGTCTATGATTCACTAATACTAGTTTCAATACAAATAATTTATCCATTCACAATTTAAAACCCATTTACAACTCAATAAATTTTCAACAATAAAAACATAAGAAACATAAATTCAATCTATATGTAACTTTTCTACTAATTCTTCAATACTCTCATTATTTGATTTAGATTTTAAATGTGAGTTTAACTTACCTCTGAATATTTTTTCTTTTCAAGAAATCTATCAAAGTACAAGGGGAAGGACTAATGATACCCAAAGATATACTAGATTTCTTCCAATAAAACTAAACCTATCAAATAATCGCACCATCATGGATTTATACTAGTAATGGCTCATTTTGTTTTTCTCAGTTGATCAAACATGCATTGACTCGCGTGTATGGGAAAAGAGCAAAAGGAAAGTTGAAAACTATAAAAAAAAAACATATTTTGATCATAGTTTTCTTTAATTAAGTTAAACTTGTTGTACAATATATATTTATTCAGTCAATTATTAACCAGACGGTCAAATAATTGTTATGTGAACTAAATCGAACGGTTAAAACACTACTTAGACCAAATGGTTAAGATGAAGCAGAGTAATTCTAAAATCAACTTATTTAAAGGCACAACTAGTAATATTTAAACTGTAATTATGTCGACCCTAATCAAAATCTCATCAAGTTTATAAATATTAGTTTGATGTAAAGAGGTAAATCGTGTATTAATTACACATTTATTGTCTTTACAATCTAAACCAAACTGACTTTGACATCAGAAATTCTTTTACAGGTATCCCCGATCGGTGTTTGATGAACAAGACTTGGATTTGGAATCGACCCTATATATACTAGAAAATTTTTGGCACTCATCATGAAATCAAGAGTTGTGGGTATGAAGTGTTTGGTCTATCGAGGAGGAGGTTCATTAGGAAGATACAACATCAATGAGATATGAGTCCAACCACATAAGAGATTGACCTCACTCTACCCAAAACTTTAAAACAATGCATTAATGAGTCTTTTACCTTTGTATACTCTATTTTTTCATTTCTATCCAATGTGAAACTTGAACTCACATTTAGATTCTCAATATGAAGCATATCTAAAAACCCTCCAAGCAGAAGAAAACAGTTATGTGCCAAGAGTAAAGTGTCAAAAATCTTGTACCCCATGCACCAACTCAGCCCATGTAGACTAAGGAGTGTAAAAAGTCTTGTCGAACTATCTCTGAAGACAATTATGGAGTCAACAAAGATTACCTGTCTGTCAGAAATGTAAATACAAAACACTAAAAATAATAGACACGCCTTTGTCGGAAAACTGAATAACGCTTGTTTTTTATAAGGATTGATGAATTTATTAAAAATAAGATGTGATGTATAAATGAAAGTAAAATTAAATTAGATTTAAAATATACTTTTAAAGAATACTATATTAAGGGAAAAGAGGATTAATGTGGTAAAATGGGTAAAATTTGGCAACTAAGGAAATAAAAGTTAAAAGTGTGATAGATAATAAAAATAAGTCTGAAATGAAAGCGGGCGGTTCCCCGGAAGTAGGTATGTATAGCCATCACTATTTACAAAAGTAATATGAATTACAAGTGAAAAATAAAGTTTTAAAAATTGCTGAAAAATGAAATCTAGAGAGATTTCGGTAATTATATCATTTTATTCAAAGTGCTACTTTTAGAAAAAGGTAATCAAGCTTTAGCCTCTGGGCATGCAGATTCTTTTTTATTTTTTCCTGTTGACTTTTTTAATCCTTTCCCTGTTTTTCTTCGAACCTATCATGTAAAACAAACACTTTTGATGGTTTAAATTTGATCCAAGAGAATCTCCAATTCAAACTACAAAATTTTGGTATTACTAGTCCACAAATCAAAATACAAAATGTTGCCATTACAACACCACAAAAATATTCATTATAATATAATATTAATAACTAACTCATTCTGTCGTTTTTTAAATAAAGTGTAAATAAAAATATAATATGTAAAAAATATGTATCGCTAAATTATAAAAATATAGATGTTTTTAAGCGTAAGAGAAAATAATTGCAAACTTAAATTTGTAAAATATTATTGTTTTTAAATGTAATCGTATGTGTAATTCGTTAAAAAAAAATAGATTAAAATCATGTCATTCTAGAAATAATTGAAGTTAAATATAGAATAAAGGTGATAGTGGGGAATCTTGGAATTTCATCCAACCGAATCCCTGTCTCAGTGTTCCACGAGTTGTGGCAACGGAAGTTGAGTCCACCCAACCCTATGGTTGAAAAACTCGTTTACAAATTTGTATAAACCTATTTTTCTTTTATTTTATTTATTCATGAAAATATAAATTAAATAAAACAAATTTATCAGAGCTTTTACAAATTAATTTATAAAAAATAAATTTATTTGAACTATAATTTTTATTATTCTTTCTTGTTTGTTGAACATTAGTCAGAGTTATTATGTTTACTAAAAATGATTAGTTCCGACCAATTAAAGCTTCAGACACTCATTGGAATGCTCATATTTAGAGCTCAGTAATACTTCTCTCTGGCAAACTTATTCTCAAAAAATCTGTTAAAAAGTACTAAAAGTCGTCCCTATATTTTGTGTCCTTGTGTTTTTATACGTAACTAGAATGAAAGATGCATAAGTTTACATAAATCTGAGATTAACCTGTTGGTAGTGTTGATTCACTGGTAGCTAAGTTTTACGCGGATTATACATGTTTTTAGTATTGTAAAATGAATATTAATTTTTAAAGTCTCCATTTTACTGTTAGTTAAAATACAAGACTCAAATGGTTTAACTCTGTTCACCTCAGACAATTCTCAAACTCTTCAATTCAATTTGATACATTCTATTAAGATTAAAATGTATTTTTATACTATCTTATTCACATCACCTAGGAAGAAATACTTTGTTAAAAAAGGAAGAAAGAAATTGCTAGAATTTTCCAAAAGTTGAAGCCATATATGCAAAGTGGAAATCAAATCAGTCTGATCAAAATCAATTCAAAGGCATATTACTAAAAGCATTTTTCTCTTACATATTATTTGGGTACAGAGAAGATGCAAAACATATGGTTCCTGCACTTCAGTCAACAAATATGCATAAAATTCTGCACAATTCTATCTCGATGACAATAGATATACAAGCTAGCTTATATATTCCCTCCAAGGAACTATACAGAATCCAGAATCCTCTGGTTTTATGGACCCAAGAAAACTTCCAATTGTTTTCCAAGAATCACACTCCCTTTAAAGAACACAGTATAGAAACTCATACGTTAAACCTCAAGCTTCTTCCTGGATTTAAAATGTGTCTTTTCATGAATTGTAGTTGGGATTTACTCAAAGCAATCGATTATAGAGTATAATATTACTAGATTTTATTCACTAAATATGCATGAAAAAGAGAAATGTCTCATTTTTATAGAGTTGTTTTGATGAGTCTTTTCAGGATGATTATTATAAAGATATAATTTCATTAATGACACATTAGTCTCATAAAATATTATAATCATCTTTAATCTAGAGTTTCAATGTAACGAGTTTATGAGTTTTTGTACTTGATTTTTTTATTTTTACTTAATGTATTTAATTTTTTTATTTTTACGTAATGCGTTTAATTTTTTTATTTTTATTTAATGTGTGGTTAAGATTCACATTTTCATTTCCAACAATTTTGTATACTCGAAAAATAGTATGATGTTTTTTTTATTAAGTTTTATTTGATGAAAAAATTTTAAAAGTAAATTTATTTTTAAATTTTTTACGTATATTAAGAAATTTTTAATTATGTTTGTATTTTATATAAATTTGAATTATTACAGTTTTGTAACGAGGTGAAATAAAAAGGCTAAAAAAAATGAGTAACGAGACATTTGGAATTACTAATAACACTGATAAATTTAAAACAAAACATAATTATTAATAATTGGGCCGTAATTAAGTTATCATCTAATAAAAACTCATTTTAAAGTTTATAAATAATACAATTATGAAGTAAGGAGTAGTGATGACATTAATAGCTTTGAATTGTCGAAACTTTACTCACTATTTTTTGCAGGTAATCTCCAAATATACGAACAAGCGATAGGGACGAATGATAGCTGAAACGAATATTTGGACCGCCAGCGACTAAGTACGACAGTAAACAATTTACTTTACCCCCACACTTTTGGAACTAAAATCGTTTTTTTTAGACTACTAATATTTTTGTTTAATGTGGGGATCATCGAAATCATAATTATCTAATATTGGAAGGATTAAATAATAGAAAATAGACTTTTATTTAGTTGAAGATAAATTTAAATTACAAAAGGTGGTTTTAAGACTTTTGAAATTGGATTTTGAAACCTAAATGAAGAAGAGGGGAGTAGGTAGTCGTTCTCGTTAACACAGTGCAGAAGAATCTGAGAAAGAAAAGCAGAGAAATATATTGCTTTTTTTACTCTAAGAAACAGACTGGCGCAACCATGTGGCAAGAAAAGAAGAAATTCTAAAAATGATGAAATAGAAAGTATGACAGAGAATCCAAAGCAGCAACCTAGCACAGTATTAGAGCCAAGTATTTGAAGTAAAATGTGATTTTTTCAATGAAAACTACTGAATGAAAAGGAAGAAAAGAGGAAGCATGTTGATAATGGGATTGGTGGACTTTAAAAAAAGGAAGAGAACCGTGATATATTAAACTTCTTAATGAACAGCCCTACATAGAGGAATTTTATTAAACACTCAAGTGCATCTTAAAAATCCAAAACAATTCTACACTTAGTTGGGACTACCGTGACATCACAGAGGAGGTTTGCAAGAAAATGTTGCCCCCAGTGTGACAAAAATTGATAGAGAATGTGTTAGATATGAGGGGAAGTTAACAATAAATAAAAAATATTTTCACTTCTAATTGTTTTACAAATATATATATATATATATGTCCATAAACAGTTTTAAAGCAACATGTAACTTGTACAAGAATAGTTTAACACAATTTTTTTCAATTATAGAAATAAATTACGCATAAGTACTTACACAATAAAAGCCTGTTTATTAAATGTTTAATTACGGTGCTTACCAAAATAAGGATACGAGGCTTAAAAAAAAACTGGTTAAAATTCAAACATTTTGACTTGTTTTGTTTTTTCAAACCTAATAGTCGGTTCATTTTGCTATTTGACATCTTAAAATAAAGAATATGAAAGTAGAACAATATTGTTTATATGAGTTGAGTCATCACAGATTGAATTAAAAAATAATCACTTCAATCTTATATACTTTTTAATAAATACAAAAAATTTATAATCCGATCTATCCATTGATGGATTAGTAATTAACTTATTTACAAAAATTTTAATTTTGTAATTTATTTTATCTATTTATTGCAGTACAATAAAATTGAATTAATTTCACATTACATATACTTTAATTAAGATATGTAAGAGTACATGTCACAAACTTCAGTTTATTTATAAATTGATATTATTAAGTTGATTTTGTAAAAGTTAAATTAAATTTAATGTATATTTCTTAAAAAATTATAAAATTAGATTTTGAGTTGAAATTAAATTCTAATTTTAAGAGAGGGAGAGAACACTATATGCATTTTATCGGGGATAATTACTCAATTTAAGTAACTTATTCCCAAATAAATTATGATTCAATTGTTCCTAGGAGGGAAAGATGGAAGGTTGTATGACTATGTCTTTTAGCTACTAAATATGGATATAATTAACTCTTCTCAAACCATTTTCTTTTGCAGAGTTTGTACGCATATTGTATAAAACAATTATATTATCTTATGTCTTAAACTGGTTTTTCCAGAAGAGAATGATACTCTTTTTTTCTGCTTCAAATTCAGACAACTTGTTTTATATTTGACTAATATATAATCTAAGGGGCGGATCAATACGACTTATCTTCTCAAAAGTAGATTAAGAACTTACAATTAGTTGAGTTTTTCTAGAAGTAACATAACATGGAATAGGTTTGTGAAACAAGTTTTTACATGAACTTAAAATAGTTATATAAGTTAATTATATATTGAAGACATTTTTATGTTATTAAAAAGATAACCTATACAATGAAAAAAAAAAGACATTTTTGACATATTAGATTTATATTAGATCTTGATTTAGATTTATGTTTTTTTTTCATTTGTATAATTATTGTCCATTATTTCAATTTTCTATCTTATTTTGTTTTGCTATTCCAAATCCTTTCCTTTCTCATGGTCTTGAGAGCATGATTCTAATGTCGTGGTATCATCATCATCATCATTGAATGCAGTATGGACTTATCTTCCACCAACTTCTTATTCCATAACAGGTTGTCATCAATGTTATGCACATGGTAAGCTTCGTTATGGTTAGGGCTCTTTCTGTGGCAAACTAACCTGATATATTACACCACTTTATATTTAATAAAATGAATAAAACAAAGGTAATTTAGTTTTTTAGTAACTAAAATCCAGACTATATCTTTATTCCATCACCAGTAATACTATTTATAGTTTATGAAATTCTTTTTCAAATACATTATGAAAACTTTATATACCAAATCTATAAGAAAAAAAAGTAATTTTTTTATAAATTTTTATGTGAAATTCATAAGAAAGATCTTACAAAACATAAAAAAACCTGAGTAATAAATATAGAAATGAATGGGTAAAAAAATAGTGTTACATTTTTTTTCAGTACTTCCTTATTCAAAGCCTGATAGAATCTCTTGAAAATGTTTATAATATTTTTTTGTAATATTTTATACTTTTGCCTTTTTTTATGTTAGGCTAACCAGTATTTTCAGTCCATTAGTCTAACTATCTCACTATTTTATACTTTTGAACTACACTAATACTTTTATGTATAACTTGTCATTTGAATGAATTTAAGGAATGATTTTCAACACCAAACGGTGGAAATAGATTTGTAACTTTTTTTAGTCCCATTTGAAATAAAATATTAGTGTTGCTTAGTAAAATATTATTGTATAATTAGATTTGAATTGGAGTGTTAAACCGCGTTTTAATTACAGGATGAAGACAACATGGAAGAGGTTTGTTTTAAAAAAATAAAACTACATGAATTGAGAACTTTTTTTAAGTCAATTTTTTTTTTCCTTTTTCTCATCATGTTTTCTTTAATCAAACAAAATAGGTAAGCAGCGGGCGTATTTTTCAAATCAATTTTCTTCCATTCACACGTGAACATAAATCGTAATGACCATCAAATGGTTGGTCTAACTGGTCATAGAAAACTTAAGTTATTGAAAAGAGTGACTAAAGAGTTTGAATTATTGTGACTCTTATTATGTATTAAGAATACTTAATTGGAAAAAGGGACCCAATAAGAAATTCCGCAGCATTCGTAACCCAAACCCTTAATGCGATAAATTTATATAACTTCTTTTAGTAGTTTTCAGTTGAAATATACGATATTTCCCTTCCTATAGTTAAGACCTAAGTTTTTCTAAAAACTTGAAAGCATTTTTTATACGAACAAGTTGGTTTGGTAGAGAGAGTGATAATAAAGAATATATGAAACAGTATGGTAAAAGTGGTGAGCAGCTATATGGAAGAAAAGAAATGTGAATAAAGGTTTTTGAGTGATGACAGAATAATCCCGTGAAGAATTTGACTTCATATTAGCACCACAAATTCTTCATAGTTGATTCACATTTACATCTGTAATTGGATCTATACCTAAAAGAACAAGAATCTGCTTTCTGTACTAAAATTTCCATCCCTACTTTCTCTCCCCTTTCCATAAAACTTTGAACTTTCAAAAAGGGTTAAGGATTAGATTAACCAATTTCTCGCTACACCTTATTCACGTGCTCCTGTTCTTCTACACTCTTTTCAAATAACAAAATATGTGATTCTCCTATATATGTGTTACTCTCTCAAATCACTTTATTGAACTCATTGCATCAATCACCATTCATGCTCTCTAAAACCTAAGATCTCACTTATGTTAGCTTCCACTCAAATACTCTTATATTAATCATAATTGGACCCACAAGTTTAACTTAAGGATCATAAGCCTGAGATGTTTGTCCAAAACAATTCATTTATCCTAAACTATATATTCAAAATTAATTATTCATCATTCATTTTTCACTTAACTTCTAAATCTATAAACACGCACTATAGACCTGTTCTCAAGCTTTTCAATGCCTTCATTTTTCACATTCCAAATCTTACTTATTCTATGCATATTTTTAAAGATTTTCTTAATTTAATTATAGCTATCAAAACAGAATTTGCAAATTTTAATATGGACCAAAATTAAATTTGACTCACTAAGAATTCAATTTATCTAAACTGAATCTATGATAAATCGGATTGAATGAAATAAATTGAATCAATAAGCGATTCAACCCATTTAATCTACAAATTCGTGATGAATTGAGTCACATTCAAATTCTTGAACTCATTAATAAACAAACTAAATTAGATTAATTCGCTTAATGATCAATTTGTAATAATTAAGATAAGATACGACAAAATAATTAAAATCACAGCCTGTGAATTTAATGATTAAATTAGCAATTAAATTGTGTTTAAACTATTACCATGTATATATGATTCAGTTATCGTAACTGGTTTGTTTTAAAACTCTTTTTTTAAACAATCTAAAATATTTTAAAGCTAACTAAAATTCATATTTTAAGATATTACGTGAGTATAAATTATTTCGTAATCTATTAATATTTATATTATATACCGTAAAAGTTATAAACTAAATTATTAAAATTTTGATTGCAATTTATCGGATTAAATTACAGGTTTAATTGATATTGAATTATAAACTTAGTAATTTAAGTTCCAAACAACTATGATTCGAATCCCTGATAGATATTTATGATTCCCATTAGCTTTTAGATGTATAAAATATATACAAATGATTCAGACGCAGCCAAATTGGATAATATTAAACGGAGATACTACTGGAGCTTCAATACGTGGTACAAATGTTTGAGATTGAGAGCATGTGTAAAAATATATTATTTCTGATCTTAACTACTTTTAGAATATGAATAAATATTTTCTAATATATATTTAGGTCAATATTTGGAACTTATAAAATAAAAAAATTACATTTTATGAATTTTTAAAAATTATATTGTATTTTTTCAGCTTCATATTCATTCTTTAACTGATTTTCTTGGCCTACAAAAACATTAAGATTTAATAACATTTTTAGTCCTTAATATTAGAATAAATATGTTGTTATGATTTTTAAAATTTAAAAAATATAATTTCATTTCCATAAATTTTCAAAAGTAGCGTTAAAATAATTAAGTCTAAAATTAGTTATTGATAAGAACTTTTTTAATAAACTCACTCAAATATTTGTGATGTAATAACAATAATCAATTTTTTTAAAATAAAATTAGTTAATTACAAAATTATCACGCAACTCTTATATTTATATTTTTAGTTGAAGATGTTTAGCACCACATCCTTTGCGATTGTTTGGGGTTGCTTCAAGTAGTTTTATTCTTAGAGAAAAGTAACATGCCTCGTTCCTTGAAAAAAAAAATAGGTCAGTTGTTTGAATTAGTTTTATTCTTAGACAAAAGTAACATGCTCGATCCTAAATGTTTTTAATTTACAAAATATTATCTAAATCAGTCATATTAATTACTTTTTTTTTCTAATTTTTTTTATTTAATATTTTTTTAGTGGTTTAAATCTTTATATTTGAAAGACGTTTTCTGCCTCGTAATTATTATTGTGAATATATATATTTCAATTGGTACATTTTAGTAATATGTATCGAGTTTTAGTAGAAACAAATATCCTTATATATCATTGATTCTAAGTTTTAAGGTTAAGGGTATTTTAATAATTTTCATTCTCAAAACTTTTCTCTTTCATCTCTCCCTCCAACCTTTTTTCTATCATCCCTACTGTAGTCCCAATTGAAAAAAATCAGAAACACTTGTCGTTAAATTGTCTTTGTAAAGAGTTGAGTCATTGACATATTCACCTTCACGCAAAGGTTCATTGAAGATCTCTTCAATTTCATCATCTTCACTAATATCTCTAATTTCATCATCTGCATATGTTGAATCATCATCTCTAAAACAAACCTTCCAGACCAATTACCAATTGCTTCGGATGTTATTATGCTTCTGAAAATTAGATAAAATTATATACCACAAAAATTATAAAATGAAAACTCATTATAAAATCATTTTTTTGTAAGAAATTGTTTAACAGCGAGTGTTTCTGATTTTTTCCAGGCCAATTACCAATTCCTTTGATGTCATTATACTTGTGGAAATTAGATAAGACAAAAATTATAAAATAAAAACTCATTATAAAATCATTTTTTTGTAAGAAATTGTTTAACAGCGAGTATTTCTGATTTTTATAAAATGAATATATATATATATATATATATATATATATATATATATATATATATATATATATATATATATATATATATTCTTAAATATCCCAAGAGAATCATTCATTTTATTATGATTGGATAAGCATATAGATATTTCTGAAGATGTTCAATAAAGGAATGATCTTGTCTATACCTATTGTAAGTTTAAGGGATGAACATTAACAACGATGACAAATTCTGTGGGTGTCAAAACGACCTACCTCAATAACAATCCAATTGGTCAACCTAGAATATCACTTTATATATATATATAACAAAAACAGTGAAAACACGAAATACCGGAAAATTAAAATAGAAACAATATATTGTTTCAAAAAATCAAATTTCCAAATTAAAGGTTAAATGAAAGTTTCAATCAGTTCTTCTGAAAGTTAAATGAAAGTTTTTCTGTAAAATATAATTATTTATATAGCGTTTTGCTGACAAAATAAAATATTTTTTACTAAAAGAATATTAAATATAAAAAGTTAATTTTTTTCAAGATATCAAAACAACGTTCAGATATTTAATAAGATTTCAAATATTTAATATATTTTAAAAAATTAATATATAAAATATTACAAATATTTTTTTTTTCATTTTTATATTAAGTTTCCATATATTGGATTAATTTAACTTTAGGGAAAAATTAAATCTAAGTTAATCCTATATTTTTGGCTTACTCAATCTTAATTTTGACTCTCTCTTTTTTTTCATTCGCAATGTTGATCTGTTTGAATTTGGATTCTCGGGTAGATTTTTCTTTTACTGTTTGTCTTTAAAATACACGAACATAATATATAACAATTACACAAATTTAATATAGTTATCTCTCAACATTTATCAAAAGTGCCGGGATTTTAGTATTTTCTAAAGACTAAAAGAATACTTGATTTTGTTAAATGTAAGAATTGCAAATCTATAAAATTTTTAGAAGAATCCAACAATTTTTTAGAGAGTAAAACAATTTATTCTAAGCTAAATGTTATATTTTGTAAAAAAAAAATGTTTTCCGTTAGATGCTGCCTATTTTATTTAAGTTTTAATTTATATTTGCAATTGAGTAATATTTCTTATTTTAATGATTAATTATTTATTTTATCTTATATTGTTTGTAGTAATCACTTTACTTATCACCGTGCCTTATTATTATTATTATTAATAACCTCAATAAGATATAAAAATCTACATAAACCTAACCAAATTAAAAAAAAAAAAAAGTTGATGCAAACAACTTGAACAGAAAAGAGTGTTGTTCAAAATATAAAAATGAGAAATTATATTTTGATAAGAATTAAACGAAAAAAATAGAATCGAATGAAGGGTGTTTTATACGAAGTGATCCACTCATTCCGTCATCCGTTCAATATATTCTGTGAGCAAAGCCATTGACTAAGTTATTGGACCTAATTGCCTATGGATCTTCTCCACTTTTTTTGCAGTTGAACAACCACAATAATACATTCTAAAATTATACATAAATGCTATCATAATTTTTAATACATCAAACTATATATTTTTAATTTATTGCTACACAAAAATCGTAATATGAAATTGTAGTTTAATTATTAGATTCACAGAGATCACTTTATGGGTAAAAAGTCATCTAAGAATTAGAACTTCTATGTTTGTGGGTCATAGATTATGAGTTTAAGGCATTGATTTTATAAGATACCTGCATTGGAAAGTAGATTTAAGATCTTAAGCCTTAAATAAGATATTAAATTATAAAAATAAAAGTTTTTTTTTTATATCAAACTTAGGTTTCGTTCTAGATAAATATTTCATAATAACAAATGATTGGTCTTGCAAAACTTTTACATAGATGTAAAAGTAGACTTAAGACTTTAAAGATAATGTAAGTAGTGGAATTAAAAAATATATATTAAAATCGTACATTGATATAACTATGTAAAAAAAGACATTCTTATGTTACATATTTTTCTTGCTTAAAGTTTAAATAAACTGTAAGTTGAAATAAACAAATCATTTATCATTATATGCTGATTTTTATATAAGAGAAAAAAAAATATGGAACAACTGAAATGAGGTAGCGTGTTACAGTTAGATGTATTTATTGAAAGACTATTTCTTCACTTGTTATAACAAAATATTTTGAAAATAATCATATAAAAAAACAGTGAATTTTTCAAGAGATGCATTTGGATTTATATAAACTACATAAACATTTTGTATTGTTTATTTTAAACAAGCTTTTGAGCTGTTAGTAATTAACACAGTAATATTTATTTTATATACTTGAGATACTAAATTGAAATTAGCTAATATAGTAATATGATATATTGTTCAGTTTAAATAAAATAGGATGAATTATTTAGTGACCTTCGTTCATGATAGTAATTATCTAAAGATTTGTGAGTTTAGAATAGTGGTTTCATACTAACGTCATATATGTTATCACATCAATTATTTATGTCATTTTAATGTTTCAGCTATAATGTCATCATCAACATGTTAGCAAAAATATTAATTAAAACGACTTAATATATTAGGAACCTGGTTTTCACAATAGCCACATTTAGAGTTGAAAAGTATAACAAAAACAAAAATTAGGCCATTCCTCTACTCTTCAAAAGCAGTTTTATTGACTATTTTTAGCACTTACGTCTTTTCAGCATCAAAGAAAGGATAAATCGTTTATGAAATATGACATATAACTTTAAATTTTTGGAGTGTTCGAATTATGAAAATGGGTTTTAATTTACTAAAAGATCCTCATTTACCATGAACATTTTCAAACCTGAACAAACACTGAGGATCCGAGGCCACTTGTCATGTTTGGCACCTTGAGGCCGTGCGTCACCCATTACTTCTCACATTCGTTCGATCTCGTTTAAATTTAGGGCAAAATAAAAAATGAAACACGGTGGTGTCCTAAAAAAAGTGTGTCCGAAAAGCAATGGCCTAGCTTCAAACAAGCTTGGGCCGGGCCAGGGTAGAAATTTTCTGGACAGCCCATGGTATTATTATTTTATTTTAAATTTGTGATATTCGTCAATAAAAGGTTGGGAATCGGACTGCACCTGCACAGACAAAACCCTATCCCTAAAAACCCTAATCCTGAAGCACTGTAACTGTAATGGCAAGAGCCATTTCCTCATCCTGTGCACGGTTCACCATGCGTCTTCTCTCCACCAGCACCTTCACCGCTACATTACCCAAACACTCATCACTTTCACTCCCTTCGCGTCGTTTCCTTTTCCCTCTCTCCCATGCCATCGTCCCTCCCTCCACTCGCGTTGCCGGGATCCGCTGCCGTGTCAACAAAGCTGGCGACTCCGCCTACTCGCCTCTCAACTCCGGATCTTCGTCCTTCAGCGACCGCCCTCCCACCGAGATGGCGCCCCTTTTCCCCGGCTGCGACTACAACCACTGGCTCATTGTGATGGACAAGCCTGGTGGTGAGGGCGCCACCAAGCAGCAGATGATTGATTGCTACATCCAAACCCTTGCCAAAGTTTTAGACAGCGAAGAAGAAGCTAAGAAGAAGATTTACAATGTTTCCTGCTCGAGGTACTTTGGTTTCGGCTGTGAGATTGACGAGGAAACCTCTAATAAGTTAGAAGGTATGTCTTCTTCTGTAATGGAACTTTTTTGTGTGAGTGTTTGTTTGTCAATGTTTTCACTCTTTTATTTGTGTAGGGTTGCCTGGAGTTTTGTTTGTGCTGCCGGATTCGTATGTCGATCCGGAAAACAAGGACTATGGCGGTGAGGATTTAATGCTCTTCGTTTGGTGTCTTTTTAACTACTTATGGATATTGTATTTTGAAAATAAGACTTTATTTTTGTTTGTTTATTTTCTCAACTATGTTATAATGATGGTCCATGCTGAAAAAACAAGGTTTAAGTTGTGAAGTATGGGTGTACATCTAATTTCTAACTAAACTGTTCTATATGTATATTTTGTGAAAATGTAGATCAGTAGAGATTCATGTCTTATCATAATTTGTATTGGGTTTTTATTGTGTCTCTTTTTAACTTCGTCTAAGTTTGAGTGTACACTACTGTTCTTTTATCAGATGTCCATCTTGGCAAAGCTAAAAGCTCTCAATGGGTAATGGCTAGCTTTGAATGCTAATGGACTCATACTAATTTCTCTCTAATCCTGTTCTGTTACTTCACACAGTAATGGAGTCTCAGAATCATTGGAGTTGATACATTAGACTAAGTCATACGTTACTGTGTTCAGGCCAGCAATGCCAATTTTCTTGTGTATAGTGTTTTTACATTCTCTTCATATAATTTATGGTGTTTAATTGTTCTTTATGGCGCTGGTTGTTCACTTATTTAAAGTTAAAATTTTATCTGTTTTTGTTTACTGTAATCTGATGAAACTCTGGAGTTCAGTACTTATGATGCACACACAGTAAGTAAAAAATCAGCAGAAAAGAACCTTCAGAGCGAAAAATACTGTACTTTTTTCTTCCCTCCTTCATCTGCAGTCCATCTTGGCAAAGCTAGAAACTCTCAATGAGTAATGGCTAGTTTTGAATGCTAATGGACTCACATCAAATTCTCTTCTATCCTGTTCTGTTACTTCAAAAACTTGTGGAGTTTCAGAATCATTGGAGTTTATACATAAAAATTCTCTTCTTCCATATCAGTAGTGCCAGAATTTTCATTTGTGTTGTCGCTGATGTGGATTTAATCTTTATAAATAAATACATTGTTTTTCTCCTTTAATGGCAGTCCATCTTGGCGAAGCTAAGAACTCAATGGGTAATGGCTAGCTTTGAATGCTAATGGACTCACATAAAATTCTCTTCAATCCTGTTCTGTTGCTTTACAAACTTTGGAGTTTCAGAATCATTGGAGTTGATATATAAAACAACTTGATTGTCTTGTCTTCAAGGCCAGTACCCCTCCAATTTTTTGTTTGGAGTATTTACTCTCTTTTTAGTTGTAGTGTCCATATGTACTGATTGTTACTCGTTTTAATTAAAAATGTCTCTGCTTTCTGATGAAACTCTTGATTCAGTATTTGTGCACATACTAGTAAGGAACTAAAATCAATAGTAGCAACCTTTATAGAAAAATAGTGTACTTTTCTTCTATTATTGGCAGTCTATCTTGGCAAAGTAAAGTTTCCACGTGTAATGGCTAGCTTTGAATTTCAAGTTACTCGTGAAATTTTCTTTATCCTGTCTTTGGTGCTTCACAAAGATTTAGTTTCAGAATCATTGCACTAGATACACGGATTACCCACCTTATGCCTCTTGAGTGTTTTGTTTACAATAGCATTGTACTAATAACCGAGTTATGTATAATTTTTAATGGTAATGAACTTTTATAGAATTTCTCTGCTTCATTTCTGTCATTTAATTCATTTTTGGAGTTACCAAAATGAATATTCCTTTTTCATTCTGGGTTGAGCTATTTGAATTATCTTTCATTAATTGGTTAAGGCTTGTGTGTATTTATTCGTTTCACTTTCGGTATTTTAGTGTAAAAGTGAATGGTTGTCATATGCTTCTTGGTTTTGAGCAATTTGAATTATCTTTCGTTAATTGGTTAAGGCTTCCATGTATTTATTCGTTTCTGTTTTGGTATTTTAGTGTAATAAGTGAATGGTTGTTATATGCTTCTTTGTCCATTTGGTAAGCACATAACAATGACATTAATCCCTCTGATTCAATGGAGTAGGTCAACGACAAGTCCTCTTGTTCTTTATTATTCATCCCCACTTCAATTGTTAGAAATCCTAATTGATCTTATTCTTGGTTATCAATGTTTTATCCATGTTCGCATGATAAACAAGTTATTTATTGGTTACAACATTTTATTATTAATGGTGCAGCTGAATTATTTGTAAATGGAGAGATCGTCCAGAGGTCACCTGAAAGGCAGAGAAGAGTGGAACCACAGCCACAAAGGCATCAAGACAGACCAAGATACAATGATAGAACAAGGTATGTCCGCCGCAGAGAGAACACGCAGTGAAAGACCAATTTGTGATAGGGAGAATGTAATTTGTATATAAACCATGGAAGTACTGTAACATGCACTGTTTCAGTCTTGCCTTTGGAGACATTCTATATTATATTTCTGGTGTCACTGACGATGTTAGTGCGGAGCTTGGTGTATTAGACTTATTTTGTTACAACTTTTACTGTAAACGGATCTTGAACTCTTTTCACCATGTGTTTTGACCGACATAAAGTTGCCATATTTGGTTTCGATGCTTTCTTTTGATTTTGAATATTCGTAGAGTCTTCTCGAGAAACCATTAATAGACAAGTATATAAAATGCAGTTAATAACGGAGAGCATACGTCGTAAAACTGAGACTGTTAATAAGTTTGATGAAGGCAACGTTTCTGGGTAACTCAACCCGCCTTTAAATTTAATGTGATGGAACTTCCTTCACGATTTGATCATACCTTCTTCTCAATAGTTATTTTGGCATTTTTGAAAGCATGTCATCAGCACTGTTGTTGTACATCAAAGATTTAGTTATAGGTAATGATACAAACGACGGGGAAGGGGAAGTCTGAATAGAAATGTTAATGGGTAAGTTGCGTTTCTGTAAAATGCACTTTGTTGAAGGAGAATTTTGGAAGCATATGTTTAGGAAGAGAACTTCAGCGAGAAGGGGATGAACAGTAGCAATAGGTTAAATTTCACGCCTTTGCTATTGAAAATGGGATGGCTTATCCGAAAGTGAATAATACTGTATACGATTCTTTCAAAAATTTGGTTGGCAATATGGAAACTAAATTTCCTAGGGGAAAAATTAAAAGCATTCAGGGAGCTATTTTGTATCAATGTAGACTTATTAGTAATAAGTGTTAGAATGTGTGTCAGTATCGAGAATGATACGTTATTGATGGGTAGAAAGTGAAGTTAATTTGATTGGTAGACAGAGATAATCTAAACTGTGTATGTAACATTTTCCCCAGAAAATTCGGGCACCCTTGATCTTTCAATCCCACTCAATATATGAGAGTAGTTTTTATATATACAACAAAACAACTACATTACAATATTAAAGTATGCCAAAATGTACATTAAAATGTCAAAAAGTTTATACTTTTGGTGAAAAACAAATTTACATATACTATACAAGTGGATATTTCGCTCCCAAGCCAGAGAACGGCGCCAAATGAGAAGTTTTAATGCCCAAGATAATTTCAGAAATCGTAGCGAACTATTCAGATGGTAAATCTTGGTACATTAGATACAACTTGATACGAATGATTTTAGTTCAAAGAAGAGATGAATCAATGTGGATAAATAAATGGGTCTATTTTGTTTCTTAATTAATTATATTTGGTAAAAGTATATGGTGCTGGGCTGTTAGCTATTGTCTATTATGTAGCTCCTTGGTTGTGCATACAAATGGTGCGCAATCTCTATTCATCTTTCAACCAGCATAAGAAGAGAATAAATTATTAATTACATCACATAGCTAACCTGTGTTTTTTCTCATATTTCAGCTATCAAGAAGTAAAAAATTGCTGCTGACCTTTACAAACAAACTAGTAGCTCAGTATGATATTTTGTCAACAAAATAAGTGTGAAGTGCTATCTAAAGGGTTCGATGGGAGAAGATTCTTCAAGAAAAGCTGCAGCTTCAAAGCATTCAACGGCTTCCATTGCCGATGTCCCCAGATCATCTCTGTAGAACAGTCCAAGATTGTACCAAGCAGATGGGTTTGTTCTGTCAAGGCGCAACGCATCAGTGAGTAGGCTTCTGACTATTGAAGATGATTGACCACCAAGTTGTCTGAGTACACAAGCTGTAGATATCAAACTTGGAACATGGTCGGGATCAATATCTAATGCTTTCCTAAATGATTTCAGAGCCTCTGGATGAAGACCTCTGGCTTCAAAGAGTAAACCTGCAAAAACCTATCCTTTGAATTTTGCTACCTTAACAAAATGAGACTTAATAACTTAAGGAAGTTTGGAATCTAAAACACGTTAAGCTTCAAATAATTTAAGATTCCTATTTTTGTGGAGAATTATATCCTTTCTAAAATTATATTGAAAACAAGCGATATACCCTTTGTGTGCCATCTAGAAGCAGAATAGGGATTAATAGCCTCAGATTTTGCCAGACAAACTTCAGCATCCTGCCACTGTGATAAGGCCATATACACATTGGCTAAATCATGCCATATTTCCATTTCCAGTCTTCTGTCACGGTTTCCCTTACTCTTCTGTATCACAAAAGTAAAGTTATTCTACATACATTAAAAAGGTAGAATTTAAATGAATTTTTAATATTCTTTTCCCCTTGGTAATGAGTAATTTAATGAATTAAAGTGATATATGGCGCATATCTTTACAACCTTACTTGCCGTGCCTAAACTTTTATTTTGGACCTGAAGAACAGCAAGAAGAAAAGTATATGTCTCCACCGCATTCTTTAATTTTCCCTGTGCAATCCTTAGTTTAGCTTTAGTTCTCAACAATTCTCCTTGATCCCATTTCCCACTTTGATCTAGAGCTGCATCGATAACCAGCTCTGCATCTTCAAACTTTCGTTGAGCAGATAAAATCCGCGCTAAAAGAATATATGCACTGACACTAGATCCACCCTCAAGCTTAATCAGTTTCTTTGCATGATCAATAGCAGTGCTCAACTTCCTCTGTTCAGCATATTCTAGACAAAGATGAAGGACAATGTAAGGATCGCTCTCCCTCATCGTTCTCTCCGAATCCTTTAGAGCACTGAGTGCTTCAGACTGCAAAAATATCTTCTCTGATTCAGAAGCGGCTGATCTGGATTTTGATGACAGTAGAACGCCTAGAAAGCAATTTGCAATAGCTGCCATCTGCATGCACTTTCCATTCAGCTGAGAAATGGCTTTGAAAGAATATCTGATTCCTTCTTCAGTGTAAATCTTCTTGTCTGCACAAACTTTTGAAGCTAGAAGTAGCTCCTTTATGCAGTCTGAGTTCTCTCTGTGATTCAGAGAGTTCCTTAGAAGATCCAAAGCAGTCGTATGTTCACCTTCTCCACAGTAACAAAGAGCTAGAGTATAGAATCTTTCTTTTCTGTCCATGTTTTCAGGAAGCAATTCCTCAACCTGCTGAGCTAGAGTCATGAATTCCCCAGAAACACTTAGAGCAAACGAAAGGTGATCAATTAACGAAGGGTCCCATTCAATGTATCCAAGAACAAATTTTCTCAGCAAAATCAGAAGCAGAAGAACAGCCTCTTCTAAGTTGCTTCTTGGCACAAATGAACCATCCAACTGAGAGCGGAGAGCAGGAGGGCTAGCTTCACAACCACTATACAGAAGAAAAAAAGCAAATTCCTTTTGTATTCTTGCGCTGGCTTTAATGCCAAGATTCCAATGATAAAGAAGGGCCCTCCTAAACGATGAGATAACGTCTTGAGGAGAGCCTGCAAGCTTCCACAACTCTGGAAGCAGTTCCACAGCATTTCCCACTGTCTCTTGCAGTTTACAGTCCGAAACTAAGTTTTCAGGCCAACCTTCTGGTAAAGCTGATTCAACAGTGTCTAAAATCGTCTTGCATGACTGGGCAGCATCTGCAAGTAAGCAAAACCATAGACTTTAAACTAACTGATTTTGATATATTTATTGTTGAAAGGATTCGAGCCTTTCCACCGAAACCAGAGACAAAGTGCAAGATCATTAACATGGTATGCATGGATATAGTTAAATGAGAACCAAAACGATGAAAGAAACACCTTGAAACCTTCCTAGAGCCTGCAACGATTTGGCCTTGAGAAAGACAGCTTCAAGAATTAAAGTAACAGCATGCATTGACATAGGAGGCTGAGCATCACTTTGCGAACGGCGTCTATTAGGCTCACATCTTCTAGATATAGAAACTTTAATCTTGGGAACGACAGTAGCAATATCTATTCCTTCAAACACATGAAGTGCAGCTTCGACATTGCCTTTCTGATACTCAAGTCTTCCAAGCAAAGCTCTAGCTTCCTATAGTGAAACAAGTCACTTAGTTTCATAATATCTTATAAGAGGCTAACATAATCTCTGCACAACACCCTCGCTCTAATATTATCTGATACCAACTTTCTTTTTCAGACACGAGTAATTATCATCTGATATTCCACATCGAAAAAGTTTCCTCAGTACGATATATAAAACTTTAATCAAGTGTTCCTCGGCTTATGTATTGCAACCTATAAATGGCTTTTTTCTCAATAAATGCATAATACCATTTACGTATCACTTAAAACATCATATACATCACAACTCTGTTCGGAAAAGCCATTCAACAGTGTTTACAGCAGAGGACTCAATTCAAACTCTTAAGATAAGTGTCTGCCTCTATAACAGTAAAAATTGAAGTGGTCAAATTAAAAAATTGATCGTTTCCAGCATTATGTCTCTGCTATTTCTTCGAGAAAAGCTTAACACAAGTAAACACGGATTGGGATGTTAAATTGAAGAATCTAAAGGTGATGCTAGATGGGAATAAGAGGCAAGAAAAAACATAATCTGACCTCATAGTTTAAATAACCACTTTCACGAAGAGAAGACTCTGCTTCTTCAATGTTGGTATTGTCAATCTTTGTGTCGTTTTCACCAGGACGAGAAAAGCCACCACTTGCTGAATAATCTCTGGTTGCTAAGGACTCCGATGAGTAACCTAATTCATCCACCTTTAACTGCTCCCCGGAGCATATACACTTAATCATTTTTCTCAATCTTAGGCTTATCTGCTTTTTACTTATCAAACTCTTAGCTCTCATACTGAAACATTCCACTCGGTTTCCTGAAACATCATCATACAATAACAGAAGAAGAAGAAGCACTTCAAATTACATTCTCGAGAAGCATTACATAAGCTATACTCGTGTACTTGGCATATATTATATGCAAACAAAAAGCTTGGTATTCCTAAGTCCTACTGTGTCAGCTTTTCAACATCAAATTTTGTGCATTTGCTTGCTTTGAAATACACGATAACGCAATTCCAGGTTTAAAAGTATGGTTTTTCAGAACTGGGTACCTAACATCTGACATAACCAAGTCAACCAAAGGATCTGATCAAAATTCAACATTTACTTACCCAACTTGCTGATGAACAAAACTACGAAGCAAAGGAGTTAATTTAAAAAAGTAATAAAAGAAGAAATGACCAAACTACCTAGGACCATATTATAGTGAATGCAATGGGGAAGTGAACTGTTGTAAAAGGAAAGAGGGTGATTTGATTTGTTTACCTAAAGTCGAATGTAAGGAAAGGCCTTATCGGAATCATAGAGAGAAGAAGAAATGATAGGAAAAGAACATAAAAGAGGTAGAAAGAGGAAGGAAAAAGTGTTTTTTCCATCATAGAAAAAGTATAGACTTAACCCACAAGACAAAAGAAAATGAGTGTGCAAGTCCATGTCCTGTTAAATTAACCCATTAAGAAAGTACCCCATGAAATGATTTTCTCTTGAGAAGCAAGAATCCAAAGCTGCAGATGCTTTAAACAACCTTTTTGTCTGTTTTGGTAATTTTCAATGTTGCAGGATGAGTTAAATTGACTGTTTGTTCTGCTCCAACTTCAAATAGTAGTAGTAGCTTGTAACTCATGACGGTGCATTAAATTATTCATATCAAACTTCTGAATCTCTCAGGCCTGAACTTTGAATCTTCTACCCCAAGGAAAAAGGCACCTCTTGTTCACTACGTCTTCTCTTTTTATTTATTTTTAATTAATATTCTGTCTGCCACTGCCCCTCTTCACAATGACCTATTCTCCATTCTAACTGTCACACTTTCAAAATTTAAATATGTATTTTCTTTCCTTTTTTAAATCTTTATTTTACTCTTTACAAAAATTTAGTATATTACTTCACACACTTTATTTACACTTTTAACATGAATAACGACATTGTTTACTATTGGTTTATTGCAGAATTTAAATCTATTATTATCCACTAGTTTTAAGATGCAGACTTTGTGGAAACATATATATTATCGAAAAAGAATTAACATTTTATTTTTTACATTAGAAAAAGTTAACAGTTATTTCTGATATTGAATCTATGTCATAATGGTGTTAGAATTGCTGCATTTAAATTGAAGGTGATGGTTGTCCCAGTACAAAAATATTTTTTTGTGGCAAAGCAATTAGATCTTAAAATTAAATGGTGATGAATATGAATTGTGTAGGTTGGTGTGCGAGTTAAGGTCAGGCCGTGCGTATATTAATTTAAGTGATTTTGAGAGGACAAAAGGAGTAGGTGAGAAGAGAAAGAAAGTGGCAGAAGAAAAATCATGGAATTCAAAAAGAGTTCTCCTAACATCAACTTGTGTTTGCTTATGTCGATGTATTACTGAAAAAAGAAAAAGTAAGAAAATTGATATCATTGTTAAAGTGAGTTGAAAGAAGAAAAAAAGAATTACAATGTTTTATATCTCTGCCCTTCCCTTTTGAATGCATTGACGAAAGAATTTTCAATTAATACATGTAATTCCTTTTTCTCCATTATGTGCTTCTTTTTATTCATTTAAGTTTTGGTATTAGCGTTCTGAGACTTTAACTTTCACTACTCTCTTCATCTTGATAGCTCGTGTAATATGATTTGTTTTTTGTTTTTTTTTTTATAAAATCAATATCTTATCAAACTATATATTTATTGAACAAAGTCAAAGCTATAATTGATGATGTATGTAATAAAGACTTAATTAAGTTTATTTTTTTTTATAAATTTAAGTATTTTTAACTGTGTCTATTAAATTAGTTTTGGATTAAATACGTTTTTTATTTTGAATTATTTATTAGAATTGTATTTCTTTTTTGTTTTAAAATATGTATCAATTTTATTTATCAATATTAAAAATAATGTAAAATGTATTTAACATGTCAAATTCTTCTCTTATCCTACAATCCTCTCTCTCCCTATTATAATTTTTTCTAGTGGTGGCAGTGGCAACCTCGTGGTGGCTATGGCTATGGAGGTTGGTGGGGCTTAAAGAGATGACGTAGGAGATTAGTGTGACAACTCTCAACAATGGATAATTTTTTCTCAGATTTCTTTGACTTTCCAATTACTTTCACGAAAAAATAATTTTTTCTCTTCAAAATACTATTCATGGGAAAGTCATGGGAAAAACAATTTTACCCACAAATTTTGAGTGTTTCACATAAATTTTAACTATGAAAAATTACTATTTTTCTTTTTCTTGTTCCAAGGGAGAGATTGCGATAGAGATCTGCCCGTGAAACTGTTACCATTTCTAGGTTTGCCACAATCACAAAGAATTACCGGAAATGGAGAAGGAGAGAGAGTTGTAGATAAGAGAAGAAAACTCTAAGGTGGTTTGTTGTAGTTTGCTACCAAAAGTATTTTATATTCTCTTATAACTATTTTGAATTAGATATGAAATACGACTTTAGTAAATAGATTGAAATACGAAAATGCATTTAATCCAATTATTTTAATATGTTAAATAATAAAAAAATTCATATTTTTTAATTAAATTATTATCATTTAATTTATATGTTAGTTGAGTAACTTACAGAAATGTTATTTTGTCTTGTCATTGTTATTACAAAGGTTATTTTAATTGCCCATTTATTGAAATTTGAGAGTTTGTAATTATGATAACAATAAAAACAACAAAAATCACTTAGCATTTTATATTAACTTTGTACAAACAAACAAATAAGATAATTAATAGATATAAAAAAATATTAGTGCTTAATAAAATAAAAATGTTTGGTAGAAATTAATTACAAATATTTAGATTTATGAGGACTTAAAAACATAATTAAACTTATAGTAAATTATTTTTGTGATAAAGTAAAAATAATAAATTATATTTATAATTAGTTATAATTATATTCTATAATATATGAAAATAAATATAAAACTAATATTGAAAAAATAATAATAATGATAATAATATAAATAATTTTATTTATACTATTATTGTAACATCCCAAAAATATAGCAAAATGCTATATAAAGGAGTCAACATATAATAATATAATAAGACAGTTACTGGAATAAATTTACAGAGATCCTAAAATACCCAAAAATTTAAAACTTTACAAGGTACTACAAGTCCAATACAAAATATGCGAATAGACTGAACGATTCTAAAACTATGTTTAAAATCGAACAGTTTATACAAAAGATACCCAACTTACTGACCGAACCGTCCTAACTTAAACTACAGAGTCCTCGCCTCCCAATGCTTCTTCCAGCGAACACTCCTCACCTTCTGCTCACATTCACAGATGATCATTGCAAGATAAAAGACAACCGAACAGGAAACATAAGACAAGACATGAAATGTAGGGTAAGCTAATGTAATTTAATTAATCATAAGAACATAAACAATATATAATCATATATTCAATCAAACCTTTGTAACATGCAATCATCATACCTATCTATTCCAAGCAATAACCACATAATCAAGCATACAATGACCGACTCATTGACTTGACCATACGGATTGTATGAATATGTAGCTTGTGACTGTTCTTTCACCCGGGTGGTGTAGTAACCCCTCAGCTGCCACCCGAGGTTAGTCCGTCATACCTCACTCAGATCCCCTCTGGACTAGGACCTCCTGCCATTCTCACCACATGCGTAACCATTCTCTACTTGAGACTCGATGATCATTAGAATTTCAGGATGAACGTCGTGAATTTCACTATCCATATTCATACTTTATCACTTCAATAACCATTCACCGAGACATTCCTCCTTGGAATTCTCTTCCATACCAACTTGAAATATAATACCAACATACATCCTCATCCATAATATATTTAAGTAAAATTAGACTGAACATAAAAAAAAATCATCAACATCGAGTACAATCGAACGAAAGAGCTTAACAACTCCTATGAAGAAGATAGAACATGATATTGTTCCCTATAGGTGAACATGACCGAACGGTCATGTATAAAGTGAAACTCAAGCATGAGCCGAACGTCTTTGAAGTTGAACACCATTACAACAGGATTCTAAGACTAAAACAGAACAATAAAGACTTAGGCCGAACTCTATTGAAATAAGATATAAGAACAAGACTGAGTACTACGAAGAGACCGAATGCGAGTACAAGACCAAGCATTTCTGATACCGAGTGCTGGTAACAGATCGAGCACTACCAAGACAGTATATGACTGAGCGGTCAATAACAGTTAAAGCCTATGATAGAACGAACGTTGTTTACAATCAAATGTTATGTTTAGACCGACTGCTATATTCACTTGAATATCAACACAAGACCGAGCGGTTATTAACTAAGAATCCACAAAAGTAGAACTCAGTTAAGACCGAACACTCTAAACTTGTACAAAATGTATAAGTAGAACCGATCATTGAAGTTACTGAACCCAAATTACAAACTAATTACAATTATAATACTGAGGGCTCAACTGAAGTGAATACTTTTATCTAGGCTAACTTATGAGTGGAAAAAGAAAATTATACTTAGACCGAACGCTATATTCACTTGAATATGAACACAAGACCGAGCGGTTATGAATGACTCTCTATTACAAGTAATAATTATGCAAAATATTGCAGAATTATGATCAGACCCTATTCCTACCCAGTTCACGCCATTTATCAATCATCAATCCATACAGACAAACATGCAGTAACACCAACATTTCATATCCATCAAATAATCAAACAAAGTATCATTCAAACATACAACCATTCAAAAAACAGAGAATCATAATTAAATTATACAAGCTCCCCTTACCTTTTTAACAGAACAACTACTTAATCAACAACAGAATACGTCCACCCAACACCATCCTTTCTAGAATTCCTATAAACCACCGAATAATAAGGAAAGATCAATTAAAAGACCAAAACATGATCAAGATTTGTGAAGATGAAGCTGATGAACACATGCAACCAGAACTTTGGCTTGCATGTGCCCGGAACCAATTTTTCTTAGAAAGAGAATGAACTTACCAACTCAAAACAATAACTCGATCGGTGCAAATGAAAGCTCTTGATACCAGTGAAGCTCAGGCGTGGCCTGATTGTTGATTAGAAGTAGAAAGAGATGAGAATTTGTAGAGAAAGAGGATAATTTTAGAGAGAAGCTAGAGAGAAGGAGGAGAAAAGAAGGTTTCAGAATTTTAGAAAGATGAGCTGCATGCAGAGAGTGGCACCAGATTTTAAAATTTTTCTTTATATACTACCGTCAAAAATTGATCGGCCACTCAACTACACGCACATGTCTTCAACTTTCTAAATTTCTAAACTCTCACACCTACATCTGGCTTCCACTCTCTCTGCTGAAATTAATAGTTCTGATAATTATTGTACTGTTTAATGTCATATTTTAAGTTTATCTTTCAATAAATAAAAATTAATTGATTTAATTATTTGATAAAGTAAGTAACTGAATCACTTTTCTTTATTTTAAAATAAATAAATAACGAAATTATTATTATTTAATTTTTAGTTAAATTAAATTTATAGCAATAAAAACACTTTAATCATTTCATAAACATATTAATTTACAACTTTTTAAAATTAATTATATCGTATTATTATTTTATTAAATTTTCTTTACTTTTCATATTTCTCCAATCTAAGCAATTGTGCTCTTCATTCTCTTTTTATTTTCTTTTTCTTTTTCACTCACTCATTTCTAGTCTTAAATCAAACAAATCCGAGGAGACTTTTGGTGAGAAATAAAACATAAACAGTAGAATCCATTACGAATTAAAATATGATTTTGTTTTTTGTTTCTGTGCAAATATATTCCAAAATGTGAATACTGTGTGTATTTATGAAGAAAACTTTTGAAACATGCAGATATTCTAACATAATTTACGCACTTGCAGTTTATGTGAGGACAAGCTGAAACACACCTTCGTTTTCGTGTTATAAGGGCTTTGATGACCAAATTTAACATCTAATTTGCACTTTCATTAGTATCATTGGTTAGGTATTTATGTCTCGTTCTATGTTTGGGCCTTGTTGAGCCCATTGGCTAGCATTTTCTTTTAAACTTTTGGCAGGCATAAATGCTATGCAAAACAAAATATAACTATAGGAGTGTTTTTTTTAGACTTTACAATCTTTAGGCCGCTGTCTGCATGAACTTTTATTATTTTGCGGATGTACAGTGGATATTTTAACATGTGTTTCTAAACGGATGGGATACAAATAATATACTATCCAATTTGTAGGTAATTGTTACCCACAAAAAATAATAAAAATATTAGTTTTTATATTTTAATTAAATTTAATTAAAAATAAAATAAAAATATATTTTATTAGATTAAATTTAATTAAAAATAAAATAAAATTATATTTTATTAGATTAAATTTAATTAAAATTGAATTAAATTTATATTTAATTTATATTATATTATATATATTTTTTATAATTTTATTTGAAAAATGTATAAAATATTTTTTTTTGTGAGTATATGTGGGTATCCGCAGATTTTAAAATACTTATGAGTATTTTTTAAACAGATACTCGTACAAGTAGCGAGTCAGATAGTGGATACAATTTTATCTTACAGGTCGGGTTGCGAGTAAACACTATTCGTGTCCAACCCAATTATGATCCCTACTTGATATACATTGTATTCTGTTTTCCTTCAAATATGTTGTTATTTTCATTTAAGATTTAGAATGTATTCGGAGTGTATAGATATGTGTTGTTTTGTTCGAAATGGGATTATGATTGTTTCAATCGGATTTGAAAACTGGTAAAGGATGTACAAGATTATAACAAGGTTCAGAATTCGAACAAGATTTCATTAGATTTTCGAATTTCAAAATTCCGTAAAGCCTTAATCAAAAGTGTTCACCAGATTTCGAATTTGTGATTTCAATTATGTTACACGGTCCGTCATTTTATTTGTGATTTCAATTAAAAATACGTAAAAGAAAGAATAAGAGTATTTGATATTATGTTACAGGGTCTGTCATTTTATAAAATAATAATTATATTAAGAATGAATATGGTATTAAGTTAATGAGGATAGTGGTGTTTTTTGTAGGTATTGTAATGATAATTAGTGTAGGTTTTATTTGGAATGTGAAGATGACTTCCCAAATTTATTAGGTATACAGTTGACTATATAAAGTCCAATAATAAATGTCTCCCTTTTCAATATTGCGACAACAAGAAAAAGTGGTTTATGTGTTGTGCACCTCATTTCTAAAGTCAGCACTGACAGAATTCGTATGGCAAATTACTCCTATACAAACATCTTTTCCATAATCATACTTCTCTACAGGTATACAGGCATGTCTGTTTCATATGCTATATATTTTCTTTAATTTATATCACTTAAATAATTTAAAATCAAGTTAATTATCAGGACCAAATCCTCACTCTCTTCCACACCTTTTTATTATTATAGCAAAGACACATAATTTACATAGTAAAATGATGAAATTCCAATCTACTAGAAAGAAAAAGGCTCATAGATTATTCATACGCAGAGATGAAACTAAAATTCATTTTTATTTTTTAGTTATCCACTCACTTAATATATGTCCATGAATCATAAACTACATATACACATATAAATTTTATACAAATCTTCTATAATATGAGGATTCAATTTAATTACATTAATCATCAATTAAAATAGATATGTTTAATGTAAACTATTACTGAATCTTTACTAAATTGTTCAACTTTTTTTTTCTTAACTATTTCACAATCACTTAAAAATCCAGAATTTCATCTTATTATGAACTGCAGTCTTGACAATATATATTACTTCATATCTACAAAAGGATTGTTTTGCAGTGATAATTGGAAACAAGTAGTGCGAGAATAATAAAAATAATAACCCTATATATACGAAGATGTTTGACTCTCTTTTTTAGATTTTGGCAACCAATCACATATATCAGAAATAGTTTAAAACTTTTTAAAATGTGAAATAGTTTCACCTAATCAAAGTGTTCAAATTGTATCCTCAATCATGTTATCTTGTTCAATAAAATTTGTGTATAAAATTTTGTTATTAATTGATAAATGTCATCAGTTCTGAACACATCTCTTTTGAATGAGTTATTTTACCTAGTTATGTCTTTCACTGCACCGTAATAATTTCTCCAGAATAATATTGTCATCATGTTGGTGTTGGTCCTTCCATACGTACGGTAAAATGACGAGCAATCAAATATTATATATATGCATGCTCACCTTTTTTTCACAATAAGATTCAAAGCTTATAGCCAATTTATCCCATCTATCTTGCTCAGAAATTAACGGTGAGCTATAAAACTTATTTGTTCAAAATAATGTTTTGACACCAATTGTATACCTACTGAAAGAGATTAAAAAAGTAAAATATAAAAATATGCATGATAGGTAACATAAAAATTACTTTGTTTAGAACGAATGACAATAAAGGATAATAAATCTATATATCACATTCTTCAAAAAAGTTAGAAATTTCAAGAATTTAATCGTAAAATTAAATTTAAATTATTTAACAATAGCATGCTACGATAAAAGTCACAACGAATGAGTTTGTTTCATTAAAAATACTGATATTGACATATTCTTTTATTTACTTGACATATAATATAAAGATTAAATAGTTATAAAAGAATAAATTTTTTGTATTTAAAAATAAAATTAATAACATTAAATAAATGTAACAAATTTATGATCAAAATATTATTTTCTTTTTAATATTATCACACTATGCATAAGATATTGCAACGCTTGAAAGTACCTGTCATTTCTTGTTCTTATGGAAGACAGAAAAAAAAAAGAGAGTAAAGATCACTCTCATGCTTTCATTTAACATTAAGTATAAAAGAAAACGAGGAGTAGTACATAAATATTATAATAACCAAAAGAGCAAATAATTCTCTTTCACTCGGACAATATTTTCTATACCAATCATCATGGCTAATGCAAAGAGGACGTTGAAATATAAGTTTGTCATGCATGCAACGTCTACAATGCTCAGGGGTGTCCGATTCCACCGCCGCCACCTGCTCCACCGCCGCCGCCAAATCCACCTCCAGATCCTCCGCCAAATCCACCTCCAGACCCTCCGCCAAATCCACCACCAGCACCACCACCGCCACCGAATCCACCACCACCGCCAAAGCCTCCACCTTTGCCTATTCCTCCTCCAATGCCACCACCTTTTCCAATTCCCCCACCAAAACCTCCGCCTTTGCCAATTCCACCCCCTATACCACCACCTTTTCCAAAGCCTCCGCCACCACCTAAACCTCCACCTTTGCCAATTCCTCCTCCAACACCGCCCCCTTTTCCAAAGCCACCACCACCACCTAAACCTCCACCTTTGCCAATTCCTCCTCCAACACCACCACCTTTTCCAAAGCCACCACCGCCTCCTAGACCTCCACCTTTGCCAATTCCTCCTCCAACACCACCACCTTTTCCAAAACCACCACCACCACCTTTGCCAATTCCACCTCCTACGCCACCACCTTTTCCAAAGCCACCACCGCCGCCTAAACCTCCACCTTTTCCAATTCCTCCTCCAACACCACCACCTTTTCCAAAACCACCACCACCACCCAAACCTCCACCTTTACCAATTCCACCTCCAACACCGCCACCTTTTCCAAAGCCACCACCACCACCTAAACCTCCACCTTTGCCAATTCCTCCTCCAACACCACCACCTTTTCCAAAACCACCACCGCCGCCTAATCCTCCACCTTTGCCAATTCCTCCTCCAACACCACCACCTTTTCCAAAACCACCACCGCCGCCTAATCCTCCACCTTTGCCAATTCCACCTCCAACACCACCACCTTTTCCAAAACCACCACCAGCACCTCCTCCAATGCCACCACCCTTTCCAAACCCTCCACCAGCACCACCACCAAGTCCTCCACCTTTACCTATCCCGCCTCCTTTACCAAACCCTCCACCAGCTCCACCTCCAATCCCATGTCCACCCCCAGCTCCACCACCAAACCCTCCTCCAGCACCACCTCCTCCACCTGCTCCTCCTCCTCCGCCAAACCCTCCTCCACCTCCAAACCCTCCACCGGCTCCTCCTCCTCCACCAAATCCACCTCCGAACCCTCCCCCTCCTCCTGCTCCTCCACCAATTCCACCACCGAACCCACCTCCCTTCCCAAACCCTACATTCTTTTCTTCATCATTTTTCACAGTTACTACATCCCTTGCAACCACATTGGCAACAAAGGCATGAACACAAAGCAATAACAACAAACCTAATCTTTTGTTCCTTAGCAACATTTTTAATTGCTAGCTACTCACTCACTGACACTCTTCAATCCTCGTTGGTGAAGTTTGTAGAAGTATGAAGTGCTTTTATAACCCAGAGGATCCATATCGCAATCACAAGCTGGACCCTCTCGGTGACTTTAATTGGTTTCAACCACTAACTGTTTACGGCATTTAATGCACACCGTTTTGCAATTATTCATCGCCTGTTTGGCGCACCTTCATTTCACACCGAAGAAGTAATGTGTATCCCTTCAAAACTTTGTACTACTCGACTGACACAATGAAACCAGCGCCAATTTGAAAATCCCACATGACCATAGCTGAATAATAAATTTTTACTATTACTTATCATGTCGACTATAGTCCTTCTTCCACTGGCCATGCTTTGCATTGCCTATATGCCATTCTCGTAGTTCATTCAATGAGCAAATTCTAGTTCTATTTCTGCAACTTGTCTTTATGTGGGTGCATGAAATTTGTCCTCTGTTCCCATTCATCATGTGTGCATTAATTGTTATGTGCAATACACACAAGTATACTTGATAAGTTATACATAGCAGTGTTTGAATGATAAGAAGTTGCATGGATGTTTCTGATCTAATCTCCATAAGTTAGATTAGATTGAGGAAAGATAATTACACGTTTTTCTGCATAATCCGATATAGTATAGCAATTAGTTAGCTTGTGAAAGGAGTGTCCGAAATCATATAAATTAAATTTGAGCATTATTAAAATTAGTGGGTTAGTTGGGCTTTATTGCACTTTGTAAGCATTTGCCGACCAGTGGCAGTGAATTGCACACTATGTGGCTTTCACAGTTGAAAAATATCTGAGGCAAGATTCAATGAATACAGTAGTCTGAAATGAAAACTAATTATAAATCTACGTTAGGCAACGTACGTATAGTAAAGATCATGGGCCCAAGCGAAGTCCTCTCACAGAAAAATGAAGTGTTGTATAAAGATTCATCAAAGTTTTGGAAGAAAGAAGTGCTTTGGTGAAGCAGTGCATGTGCTCGGCAGATGCATTATTAATGCCCAGTGGAATTCTATTTTGATCTCCAGATCTGTATGCCTGGCATCCATATATATCTCACTAAATTAAAGTAATCAGATAACAGAAAGAGACCCACAGTATTGCCTCACTGTATGTTCATTTTTATTTCTCTCATTTTGTTTTTCTTTACCATATAGGAAAGGAAAAGATGGGACGGGACTGGACAGCGTCTTTCACTGTATCTCTCAATTTTTTTTACGTCAAAATTCATATTCACCTGTTTCCGCATATCTGTTGAATATGAAATCTTAGTTTAATCCATGTCTCCGACAAGAGTGTCTTCTTGTCCTAATTGTAAAAAAAAAATCATAACAACAAAAATATAATGTTATCAATATTCAGTATCAATAGGAGATACATCTTTTTCAATGTCTAATTTTAAAAAGTAAATTATAATTACATGAATTTTAAAATAAAGCATACAATAACAATTATATAATATTAAGTAATTAAAAATTAAAATATTTATATAATTGAAAATTTATAATAAATATTGTTGCTTAATTTGTTAGAGAAAAATACTTTGTAAAGTGAAATGAAGTTAGAGGGTATTGAACGATATGAGGGAATAAAGAATCGTACAATGAAAAAAGTGTTTTCAAACAAATAAAATTAAGAACTAAAGACAAAAGAGAAGATAAATTATTTAAACACCTAATAAATTAACACTGTGTTTGTGGATCGAAAATTTCAAAACTTTGAAGAGATTAAGATGTATTGGATTTGAATTAACTTCATCTCGATCTATTTTATTTTTTATTATCTTGGGTCACATTGTAAAAAGAAAACTTTACAATCTTTATTTGAAGAATAATAAGCAATTTAAAATGGAAGAATTATTTAATTTACAATTACAATATGAATAAAGGATCACTGTAAAATCGTGCTTAGATTTCCTTTTTATTTTCTATTAAAGAGAAAAACTTATGTATGTGTTTGAGAAGAGTAGTTCATAAGCTAGTTCTTAATATGTTAGTTGATAAGTTAATTTATATTAGATTAAAGTGATTGGTAGATTTAATTGATAAACTAATTGGTAAATTTATGGAAATTTTATTGTATGAAACTAGTTTATAGACTAAAATGAGCTACTGACTTTTTGGTGCTACCCAATTTCTCTAATTATAACCTATAAAGTTACTGTTTATTTAGAGCTTCATTTAATGTTTGTATATTTAATTAACCTGCCATTATTACTCCCACACTGATGTATGTAAAGTTTAAATTGTTTATGGAAGCAAAAACTGGCACGGTATGATTGAAGATTTTGAGCATTCCTTAAAGTATAATAATCTTGGGACCATATAAAAACTCGACCAAATGGCACAGTAAATTTTGGAAGGAATAATTGTTTTGGTTTTTGATCCTATCCTCAGTGGTAGCAGTAGAGTATGTGTTTGTCTTACCTTATGTATATATAGGTAGAAAAAGAGAAAACATTAAATGCCCAACTCAACTTGTACAGTTAGAGTTGGTTTTCAGGCCTCCAAATATGACCAAGCTCTCTCACTTCCAATTCACAAAATAATTGCCCATAAATGTTATACCAATGCCAAAGTCAATGTCTATTTCGAGGTGTGAATTTGGCTAATGGTCGATGGATAAGTACTAGACTCTCTTTATTAAGCTCCTTTTTTTAAAAAAATTCCAACTCCAAAACTTTGTATTGGGTTAGAGTAATAGCTAAAGCAGTTTTAAACTCTTAAAAATTAATACTTTGAATATGAGTAAAAGTTATTATCGAGGACAAATACATATTAACTCATATTGAACCTAAAGACGAGTTAATCAAGATCGAAGACCAAAATAAATTTGTCTGGCAAGTTCGAGCCGAAATCAAAACAATCTAGTATAAATTGAAAACCAACACGAATAAACACAAACTGAAGACCAGAACCGATAACAGAAGAAGGCCCAAACGTCCCGACACACAAAATTCATGAACAACTCTAATTTATTATAACTTCACAAGAAATTCAATTCTCTTCCTTTTTTATGAGTTAACTATTACTGGTAAAAATAATTAATAGGTTTAGCCATTACCAGTAATTCCTCTTTTTTAGTTAACTATTACGTAGTAAAGATAATCAATAGGTTTAGCCATTACGAGTAAAAAGTACTTCATTGCATCATCTACACTGTATGGATCAAACAGAAATAGTTATAAAAATTTAGTAGTGTAAAAGTGTTATTTAACAAGTCTTTTTACCAGTGAGGTAGGGTGTCACGGGATTTTTGAGAGCGAAATTTAATATTTATTCACAAAATTAGACTTTATAATTTATAAAAAAATGACTAAATTAATTAATCATGTTTGAATAATAATAATAATAATAATAATAATAATAATAATATTATTATTATTATTATTATTATTATTATTATTATTATTATTATTATTATTATTATTATTATTATTATCAAGATTCTAAATGGATGTTCGAATACACAATGAGATCTGAATTAAAGATGATGTATACTTCTGAGTATTAGAATCTATAAAAATATTCAGACGTAAAATACTCTTTGATACTCAAATCACTAAGAAAGTTTGAGTGAGAAAGAGTATAAATAAGTGTCTTTCCTAGTAAAATATTATATGTATTTATATTTAGACTATGTAACTTATGTGATAAAACTAATAATATAAAGAGAATATAAAATAATCAATAAATATAATAATTTATAAATATATATGATAATTAATAAGTAATATTTATATTGTGATATCATACATGATTTATCAAATATTCTATATAATTAAATTACTGAGATTTCACGATATATATTATTAATATGGTTAACAAATATAACTTTAAATATTATATAATCACATTGAATATGTATAAGTATAATATAATAATAATAATTATTATTATTATTATTATTATTAGTATTATAAAAGAATGCTATTTAATAAGAACTATAATTCACTTATAAATTTATAAATAAAATAAAATAATGATATCAATTGTAATTTGGACTAACATAATTTTTTTTATGTCAGCTAAACTTTTAACAGGTGTATAAAAGTATTTTCCATATTCGTTTAGTTTAAAATCGATATCTTTCTAGATGGATTTAAATTGAACTTATACGATGGAAACACTATTAAAATTGTAATACTTTTTCTGTAAAAATAAAAAATAAATTACAGAGATTCAAGAAAAAATGAGTTGGCTGCTATGTAAATTTTGAAAGATGTATGAAATATTTGTAAAGAAAAAAAATCCACAAAATATAAATTATTATAGTAGTGAAAGTCTTATCTTATCTATCTAAAAAATGAAAGTTTATTTTTGTGTTTTATTTATTTTTTCTCCTTCTTCTTAAGTTCTCCTTCTCTTTCTTTTCTGCTACCATAAACTATTTCGGTATTCACCACTGTGAATATTGTTACCATAAGACATTCATCATTTTCTTATCTTTGTTGAGAGAAAAATGAATAATGACAATGACTTTTTGAAAAAATAAAATAAAACCAGTTTGTTATATCAGTTTCTTTTATAGTCTATATAGAGTGTGTTTTACCATCTTATAATTTAACTGATATAAAAGGTTTAATTTTTTTTTTTGTAGTTTACATTTATGTTAATCTTACAAAGAACATAAAAATTTGTAAAAATCAACAAGTCATAGTTTTAGTAGTGATGCATATGTATTTTTTCCATTTTTCCTTTTATATATATATATATATATTGTAACACTTTGACCTATTATCACCCTCTTCATTATTCTCTCTTGTGACTATGCATTCTTCCTTTCTCATCATCATCATCTTGTTTCTTCTCTCATATATGTAGGAAATGTATATGCCTTTTTTGTTTATGTGAAGTTGAAATTATGGTTAGGGTTAAAGAGAAAATAATTGAAGGATTGTAATTAAAGACAACAGAATTAAGATTAAGGTGAATCTTCTTGTAAGAGGTAAGAACGAAAAATAGAAGAGGAAAAAATTTCAAAGACACGTGCGAATCTTGTTAAAAAATATTATGTATATTAATTTAGGATAATTTATTCTCTATTTTTTTTTATCTATTTATGTATTTTATACATTTATCATGCTTTATATATTTTCATTGTTAAGATAAAGGATTGTGACAATTGGATAATGTTGGAGGGTCTAAATTAACAGAATCTCAAAAATGAGCAAAGAATTATGGAAAGATAAAGAAATGACACTTACACCATTATTACATTGTTTCATAATAAATGTAAAAATGTTCAAAATAACTTAGGTAAAAGAAAGTTATGATACAAGGGAATAAGGTGGTATTATAAATAAAAGAGCTAAATATATTGGTTTTATAATCTATTGTCTACAACTTTGAGAAATTAATTAAAATAAGATTTTATTAAACATTCTATATTGAACAAAAACTACGCCTTGAGAAATAAAAACACATAAATTTATACTGAAATTGACATCCATGTTAGTCTAATTGAAATTGAAAAGAAGATGGACGAAACAATTATAAATGACGACGGGTAACAACTTTTACTGATTTAATCAGTATGAGAAGAAAAGGAATATGAATCAAGTTATTGTTAAGAGGCAGTGTTTGCATGGAATGTGTAATGCGAGGGTATTAAGGTACATGAGAATGAAAAAGAAGGAGTATATATATTAAGGGGTGCAAAAGGTAAGGCCTAGGTTTAAATTCATCTAGGAATCTGACCCAAACCCATTAGGAGGAGTTGCAGTATTGTGGGACTTGACAACAGCAAAATACCGAAAGAAAGTGACAGTTGAAAACGTGTCTAGCTAGCTGATAATTGATGCTAGTGGAGGAATTTGTAATTCGGTAGACATGAAAGATTCCTTCTCATGTTTCTCCTTTTGTACTATTATTAAATTATATTAGTCTACATAAAAATTATCAGGTTTACGTTGACAATTAAAAAAATGATATACTTTGGGAAAATTTTCAATTAACAAACCAATTTTTTTATACTAATAACGCATGACAAGTCAATTTATAAATTTAGAATCACATTATAATAACAAATTGTGTATATAATTATATAACATGAAATTAAATACAAAGAAAAAAAATCAAAGAAACTCACTATGGGAATAACTTATTTGACCGAATAATTTCTGAGTAGAAAATTTAGTTTATTAGATATTTTATATTTACTACAAATAATAGAATTAATTTTGTAAGATTGGATTAGGTTTAAATTTGAAGATTACTTTTGTGTTCGTTAGGGAAGACGTGGATATGTCAATGCTCACTTTTTCTAATCTTTGCTTCATTTGGGGATTTGAAGGCAATAACACTGCATTTACCAAAGTATTCTTGTCAAATCCCACTCTCATTTTACATGTATGCACCACTGTTGTGTGTTTCGTTTTGGCTTTGTTTTTTCAGCTACAACCCTGAGTGAGATTCCTAATGATGCATCATTTGAATGTGAAGGTGGTTGGTCGAGCTAGTTAGTGCAGTTTATTATAAAAGTGAGAGATGGAGAACCTGACTGAAATGTTGTGCCTTTACTGGTGGAGATAGTGGTGTGTGATTGACGTTTTGAGGTGAGATAAAAATAAGTTGGTGTGATGTGTGTTTGGGATGCATGGTTGATGGTGAAAATGTGTAGAAAGTGTTTTCATGATGTTGTAAACGTCCATGGTGGTCAAGAGAATGCATTTGCATTTAGAATTGATTCTCTGTGGATGGAACCTATTATAAGTATTAGATTTAATTTATTCTTAGTTTATATATATACACACACTTATGTTCATATATTTATATTATGTTTTTATATTTGTATTTCGTTTTTATATTGTTTTAAACAACTATATATATTAATTGTACATTTTCTTTATTATTAAATAAGATACACGATTTTCATCATTTCTTTTTTCATAACATGGTATCAGAAGAAAATTAATTCTTGATCACATTCTTCCGCAATCAATTTTGTTACTGTCAAGATCTTCATCTTCTATCTTTTATTCTTGGTTTTCCTACAATTTATTCTCTTTCTATGACTACTCCCTCTGTTACTCTCGCATCGTTATGTTTTATGTTTTGACTTTGCTTTTTAGGGTTTTCAATAAGAAACAATTGTGTGCTTTAATCACTTGTAGCCCTTAATTGATTTTTGAGGAATCTGGAAGAATTTTCGGAGATTCGGGTTGTGAAATTTTTGTCCAATTTGAGGTTGTGAAATTCAATAGCATCTGCAGTTGTTCCTTCCTCTAATAATTCTCAGGCGCAGTCACATTCCTCAACTCTAGGACTTTCTCAAGAGCAAATTCATGGTCTATTGACACTTCTTCCTCAATCTAATCCCACAACCACACATTGTACCGATCTAGTGAGTTCTCATAATGTTTCCACTTCTTCTCAGGATCAAGATAATATCTATTCTAAATGGATTCTAGACATAGATACTACTGATCATATATTCAATTATGTGTCTCATTTTATTTCTTATCATAGAATCTCATTAAAGTGAACTAGATTGTGTTGTAAGAATCTGAATAAGAATTTAACTGGATTGAACCAGTTTCTCAAAATCAAGTTTAATATATCATGAAACAAGGCTGCGGGTTCAACACACTCTGAAAAAGAAAAGGCTTTGTAACCATGATAACATAATTTTTGGAGTATGTTTTCTTTTATAAAATATTTAATTCCATTTATACATTTGAAAGAAAAATTTTATAAGATTACTTTTTACGAGTATTATTTAGTTATTATTTAATTTATCTACTATTTATTTGTCATTTTTAATCATATTTGCCAGTTAATAAATTCACATATGCATATAGAAAGACACCAAATTTTTTTTAAAACAATTGTACTGACCAAATATGAATTAATTTATATAAAATAAATAAAAGTAAATATTTAACCAATCAAGAAGATTAAAATTGGGTTTAACCTAAAATAGAAAATAGTTATAACTTATTAATGGTGAGATAGGAGTTATATATTGAAAATTGAGGGACAAATGAGTAAAACAAATTGGTAGATAAAATATATTATGACCCTCTTTTTTCCTCACACATAGTATTATTCCTCTTTCCTCTCGCATTCGTACTCCCAAACTCCCAAATCACAATTCCTCTCTTTTCTTTCTGGTGTCTCACTCATCTATATAATTTCTCTCACTCCGTCGCATGCGGTGGTGATTCCTCAAACCCCACAAGATCTGTGCTCGTTTTTTCACCCAACGCCGATCCCTGGTTTCCTTCTTCCACAACCCTAACCCACTCTTTTTCGCCTAATTTTTTAAATTATTATTGTTATTAATTTTTTTTGTTACCGTTGTTATTGCTGTTTTTAATTGCATGTTGGAACGCCTTAGTTGTGGGTCCGGTCTGTGCTTCCTTCACTAACGACAAAACTTAAGATTTCGCAAATTTGCCCTTCCAAATCAAAAGTAGTGTCCTCTACGCTTCGTACAATACGATAATGAGTCAGCATCCGCGGAGAAATTTTCCAGGTGGCAACTCAAGAAAGGGGAAGCTTGCTGAAGTTGATAAATCGGCTGCGCCAAAAGCCGCCGAGCCACCACCATCAAATGGGCTTCTAGCCGGGTATCTAGCCCACGAGTTCTTGACCAAAGGAACTCTTTTGGGTCGGAGGGTTGAACTAGACTCAGCCCGACCCGACTTATCTGGTTGTACCTCAGTAGAACAGAAGAGAAGCCGGTTGAATTCGCAGACTGGGGAGGTGAAATCCAGTGCGGTGAAGGAGCATGGTAGTTACGAGGAGGTAGCAAACCTTTTGAAGATAAAGGGAACCTGCATAAAGGGAATTGTGAACCCCACTCAACTTTCCAACTGGATTAACAAGTGACAATGTATTTTTTCTTTTCTTTTCTTTTGGCTATTCCTACAGTCATGTTTCTGCCTGCAAATAACACCATTCCTATTTTGCAAACTTCCACAGGTTAGTTTTAATTTCATTCAACCAAAATGCAACTTTTCTGTTTCAGAATGTGCAGATCATCATCAGCCATGTCTTTCTCTGTTGCTTCTTGCATCTTCCATATGTTGATTATGAAAATAATTTATTTCTTCTATAGACCCAAATTATCCAAAAAAATAAACATAAATTAACTAAAATAGTAGGTTACTTATTAGAACGGTCTCTGTTAATATTTCATTTATTTGATAAATATCGATTTATTAATATCGCTCTTTTATATTAATACATGTCTTTTAACGACTATATATATTTATTCATTTCGATTGAAAATTGACTTATTGAATATCATCAGCGTGCATTATTATATCATTCACATGGATTTATAACATCGGCACTAGTAGTTTCATTTTTTAAATAAAAATTGTATAAACAACTGACTATGAATAATCTTTTTTGATAGCGTATGTGTTTTTTTATAGATAAAATTGCAGTTGCTGAAGTATTATTATGGATTGATGATTCGATGTGTTTTTATTTTTTAAAAGTAAACCTTAAGCTTTGAAATGGTAGAATTGCTTTTGGATACACCTTTTTTTATATGTTCAGCAATACAAATTTAATGTTCACATTGAGTTGTTTATTATGTATCACGTATCGTCTCAAATTATTTTATATTTCATACTTTTGTGTATCCTTTGTATTTGATATATTCAAGCTAGATGTCTGACATTATATGCTTAGAGTATACTTAACGTTTTTTTCCATAAATATTTATATCAAAGAAAACTTAAAATTAAAAATTCATAAATTTAAAATAGATATACATTAATTAATATTTAGGAGCTTTTTTGTTTGTTTTTAATCTGTGCATCTATTATTTTTGCTTATACAATTTTTCATTTTTTTTTCTTTCCTAAAAAGTACTTCTGCAGAAGTTTCTTCACATAGATTGTCACTTTAGAATTAATCACTACTAATCATTTATATGTTATTAAGGGATAAAAATCAAGGTAGTTTGTTTATAGTTGGATAATTATACAAACAAATATATACTGATTATGAGAATTGTAAGTCATCTCTCATAATAAATAATATAATACTTTTATAAATTGGATAAAATTTATTGTCACAGGTGTAATTTGAATCGACATAATTTGAATTGACATAACAAACACACCTATTACGATAGCTAAAATGTTAATCAACATATAGAGTAAGTATTTACTATATTGATTCAACTGAAATTGTCACGGTAAAAGTTAGTGCAACAATACTTTTTTTCTCATTCTAATTTACATGAAACTCACTTGATCCTTGATTCATTAATCATCTTCGTATATTTATTTAATAATTATAATATATTAAAGATAAGAAAGAAAGAAACATCCTTCGTTTTGTTCTTTCTCAAAAGCTTTGAAGATCATTTATTAATTTTAAATAAGTTTATTTAGATTACTGTTATTATTGACATGAGTATCTGATTCACGGTAAACAGAATTAAAACTTATTATGTTAGTAATCTTAAATAAAATTTTAAATTTTTTATGTAGGTTGGATTTATATGAATTGCAAAATTGAGCTAGTAAATCTAAAATAACTATAAAAATTGTTCTTTAAGAATATCCGGTGTACAAATTATGCTCATATCAATATCTAGTATATATTTGTTTATCAAATAAAATATAATTTGTAATGTAGTTTCAAAATTTTAGTCTTAGGAACACAGATGTGGTATCATAAGTTAAATTTTGTTTAAATCTACAATCGAAAGGATGTTTTTTTTCTCAAATTTTCACCGTAAAATTTTGGATAGTACGAATTACTTTTCATCATAACATAGGCCTTTTCCTATCTAGATCAAGTACAACTTAGATATTTCATGGGATATCTATTGGATTTGTGCTCTTTTCGTCTCTCAAATGAAATAAAGTTAAATTTAGTTTTTTAAAATGCATTTTAAATCAACATAATAAAATTTCGTTATCTTTATTTCAGGTATCATATTTAGATGTTGAAGGCTCCCCACCTAAAGTAATTAATCCAAATCACCTCTTTCTCTCTTAAATGCTAAATTAGACATCATTCTTAGAAAAATAAAGATGATAAATATTCTTAGTCATAAAATCAGTTTTACTTTTTAAAATCAGTTCAAGTCACCATAAAATTAATTTTATAAACGCAAAAACCAAACAAATATATTTCCGAATTAATGCTATCAAGCAAAAATATATTTAAAAAATGGGCTTGGAGTAGATGGTTTTTTAAAATCATATTATGATTATAATTGATGTCGATAAGAAGTAACACCACATTCATCAATAGTGCGACTGAAAGCTCAACTCAACTGTGATGACAGCCAGCGGAAATTAAAAAGAATAGTCTAATGTGGCAAACAAACTTCCGTGAATGCTCCCATGGTAGATTTTTCATCCCACTTTACATTGGAAGCAGGCAGAAAATTACCCAAAAGTCTGAAATTTGTCCTACGCATTCTTAATTGCAACAGACCTTGCTTTCAGATTCAGAAAGATTCCCCTGATGTAAGAAAGTCAACCAGAGGCCCATTAATTGCCAATAAATTCATGGAAGCTATGACAATAATTGATTTATCAAACTTAGAGCATGGAAGAAACTATTATGCACTTCAACCTTGTGCTAAAATCTAAAATCTTAGTGACTTGGTAACATACTGACATAACTTAGTCCGTTTCAAGGCATCTGAAAGAAAATAGTTTAATCAACACACACAAAGAATCAAACTGCAACAATATATTATACTTGGTTTCATTTACTAGGTATTCGAATTTGTTGAATTACATCGTTAGAGTCAATCACCTCTTATCCAAAATATTGTCCGTTTTAGAATATGTGATGTTAGTCAATGTCTAAAGAGAATGATTGTTCTCGTTATCAGTCCACAGTGAAAGTTAATGTTCTGATCCAAAGTTTGTGGACTGACATTGTTAGGATCAATTACCCTCATATAAGTTATTGTCCGTTTTTGCTATATATATTATTAATATATGAATATTTGTACCAACAAATATATCTCGAATATCTTCTATGTTAGGTTAGTGAAGTATTATGAACCTTGTTGGGCCATTTTATTCAGCATATCTATTAGGTCGTGTATGTACATTAGACATAAGACTTTAGCTAAGATGGTAGGTTTTGCAAATTACGAAGTCACAGTATGATGGTTGATGGCAGAATTCACACAATAGGTATTTTGTCCGCTTGAAATATACCCTCTCCTATGACCTTAAAAAGTCAAAACTGGACCTGCTTCTAAGAGTAAAATATAATTTCATTGATTTCACATCACTTTACAGGAAACTTCTGTAGTTTACAATGCCACGCATACCTTTCATAGTATAATCAACTCATGATGCTGATTCATTAATTTTTAGAACAAATGAGAGATGCCATGTAAATAATAAGTTAAAAGATGTAGCTCACCAGCAAGCAGCAACAAAGCTGTGAAATACAACACGGAGCTGCAGAGGCATATACTGGTAATTCACCCAACCAACTACAGGCCAAAACTGCAAGTAAAACCATATAACTTCAAAAAACTAACTCTTCAAACCCATGAGCTGAATAGAAGACTGTTTTCATTGCCATACCTTCCATGCAGTCAATTGAACAGAAGGATAATCCTTTTTAACTTTGTTTGTGACTGTACTCCAAGGTCTTCCTGAAAACCAGTTAATTACAATGCAATGCAGATAAATCTGTCAGGATACTTTATTCACAGGTTGTCATTCTTAAGTCAGGTCTTCAAAATGTATTAGAACACTTAACAATAACTGAAAAGCTGCCTACATTTTAGGTTTAGTACATGAAGAAAATCAAAGAAATATGAGGTGTATTTCAGAAAAGCTTAAATGTTATCTATCACTCAATGTATAAAATCTCTTAAATCTTGAAATTTTGTTTGTGTTTTCTTCTTCATTGCAACTTTCCAGACTCTCCACCCTCTTGGTTTGATCAAGTCTTTTCTGTGGGAGTTCTATGTGATTCACATAGTTGAGAACAAGTACTTGTTGTAGATCGAAACTCAGACACATGCAAGTAGCCCTATATTGAACTCCTCCAAGTTATCCAACACAAAAATTCGTATAGGCGGGATAGTTTAGGAAAATAAAAACTTCGTTGTTAGACTCCTTTGTATGCTCCAAAGGTAGGAACATCAAAAACACTGTTAGACCTTATTTTATTTATTTACTTATTTTTCTAATTATAGTTCACCGATTTCATATTAGTCAAGGGATGTTTGATAAAACTGAAAAGTTTTGCACTGAATTTGTTTCCTTTGAAATGCTAAAACTGCATCAAAAGAAATTACTAACATTCTTGTCAAGAAAAACACCCGACATCATTTATCATGTAAAGAATTAAATGACTAAACAACTGTTGCAGAACACATTTAGCATTTTCCATGTGTTGAAATTCAGTGAGGAGACTCATTTTAAAGTACCACATTCCAGTGCAATACACCATATTGACATACAAATACTAACTTCGGCACTACATCAGTGACAGGATCAAAGTTAAGAATTAAGCAACGACAAGCGACCAATTTCTTGCACTGGCATAATAATCATGATAAACACAAGAAAGCAGGTATTTACGGAAGAGCGAAACAATTGAATGGTTTCTGTTTTGAGTGGGGAGGTGAGATGCAGAGCAGACAAGACATTAACAGCAAAAGTTGGCATTAAGGATTAATGTAAATGTTTCAAAAAATTAATTTGTGTAAACTGAGGTATAACAAAAAAATGAGAACGTATTTTATCAATGAGCATACCTTCTATAACCAAGCCATAGTACATCATGAAAAAGAAGTTGTTCCATGGGGAACTGGTTATCTGTTCAAGGATCACCTATTCATAAAGGAATTTCATTCACTAGAGAATTAGTTAAAGCCTTGTAGCAGGACTATAAACATTATAGAACCTAACACAATACAAAATAATGTCCCTACAAGTGAAAGGATCAGAGAAGAGACCAAGGGATAACAACACAGGGCTCACAATACCTTCTTAGCAACGGTGTCATTGCCTTTCTGCCCCTTAAAAATTTTATCCATCAATTTGTGGAGAAAATGTCCAAAGGGTCCCGAGTAGGCAAAACCATAGAGCTGCAAAAAAAAATTGATTTCAGATATGCTCAGTCCTTAAAAATTTCTCTACAAACTTTAATTTCTGCCTCATCTTCGGTGACACAGGGTGTTTTATTTTTTTATATGATCACTGAATGAAAGTTCTGAAAAGGTTGATGGTAAAGACGATATTCTAGTTAGCTCCATGGAAAATACGAACGATTTTCAGAAAAACTGATACAGACACAGATACTGTACAAATTGAAAATGAAATTGAAACAGTGATTTAGGAGAAACATGGTTAAGGAAAATGGACATACCATGAAAAGAAGCAGCCTTCTCAACTGAAGTTTCTTGGCCCCAGATATCTTCTGTGCAACTGCATCACTAAAACCAGCCAAAACTGCTGCGGTAATTGCCTAACAACCGACAAGGTTTTTTTTAGCAACCCCATTAGTCTCTTAAAACCCATAAGGAAAAATAAATGAGAAAACAATTTTTTTGAATCAAACCCAATTGTTTATTCTCTTTTAAATGAAAATGAGAAAAACGAGAAGAGTGTGAAAAGAGAGATTTGAAACCTTGGTTCTGAGGGGATGGTGCTGAAGCTGGTGAAGATATTTCTTGAAAACATGGTTGACTTTGTCAGACATGGTGGTTGATCAAGCCCGGATCTTGTGTATTTTTACTTTGTGATAGTTACTCGTATCCTTTGAAAGATGGAAGAAGATGAAGAGTGACCAGAAACATAGAAAATATAGAAAGGGTAATGAAAGTATCAGAGGTTAGGTGGCAAAAGCAAATGGAGGTACTACACATGAATCACACGATTCACACGAAGCATGGCATTGCAGAAGGGTGTTAACGTATTCATGACAAAACTAGACCAAAATCGAATTTGATCCCTTCCCAGAAATTCTTAGATATTAATTAGCCATTAATTAATTAATTAATACCTACCCTAAACATTTCGAAGTAGTAGCAGAAAAGAACGAAAGATTAAGGAATCTCTTGGTTCCATTGGAGAGGCATTTAGCCATGTTTATGGTAATTTTGCCCGCGTGGAAGCCTGTCTTGATTGGATCCAATTGATCCCGTAGATTTAATAACCCAAATCATACTAATTCGATTTGTATTCATATGATTAATTACTTTTTCAAAAAAAAAGAAGGGATACTGTGAAATATGACTCGGTGAGTAATCCGATTGAGTTGAGGAATTAATGATTAGAAATTGGATAGTTTGACGAACTCAAAATTTTAAATAAAATTCCAAAATATATAATTGTATAGTAAAAATATATAAATGTAATTCATAACAAATTTACCAGTAGTAAATATTGATAATGTTTTAAAAACCATCTATATATATAGTATAATTAAAAATAAAATATTTTTATATTTTTTTTTACTCACTTCAGTACATTTTCAAAAAAGCTATGTTTACATTTTTCTATTTAGATCCTTAGTCTTCTCATAAAAAGATTCTATATATGGAATAATGAATAATTTTTATCCGAAATAATTAGTTGATTTTCTATTTGAAACTATACTTGTATGTCTTGTTTGAATGTTTATCATACTACTTGTAGGACAACGATTACTAATTTATCTCATTTATATTTAAGTTGTATTTTTTATATATATAAACAGAATATTTGGATTGTTCATTAGGTTTATTTCACTTTCAAAAAATAATTTAATTCATATAAAAAAAATGTCTAATTCGAATCAAGTGATTGCTTCACTTGCTTGTATTAAACTGAGTCTGGTCACTCGAGTTAATGTGATTCGTGTAAATGATTGATTTTCTTTTAATTTAACCTAATATAATCAGAAACTTCAACAACAATTGTCTAAACCTAACCCAAATTTAGTGAAAAATATATAATTATAAAACTCTGGGAGTTAAATTTTCCAAGTGCAACACATGTCTAAGTTATAGATTATTTATTTCTTACACAAGTTTGAAAAAACTTTCACAATAATTTTTAAAATAGAAAAATAAGAAGATAACCCAGTTTCTTTAAAACTCACTGATATATAAATTAAAAGCAATACTTTAGAAAAGTTATATAAGACAACTTTTGACGAATTAATTTATAAGATTTTTTTTTTCTAAAAATATTTTATACGGAAAAGTCTCATACATAGCATTATAGTAATGATAAATCTTTATAATAATTATAACATTTTTATCCCATTTATTAGTGGAGTTGATCTTTATATTTAGAAATAAATCTTTCACAACGACAAGAAAATGCCTAAGGACTTTAGAAATAAGGCGTATTGTAATGAGTTATTTCAAAAAGTGCAAAAGATGCTTTAGTGACCTTTTTTTTCTCCCGTTTAACTTCTAAAAGTTAATTTTTTGAAATGTTTTAAAGTTTAACACTTTTGTAAAACACTTTGTAAAATATTGTGAAATTTTAATTCATTTTGAAAGTTAGTATATGAAAAAAAAAAATCTTTAAGAAACATTTGTATATAAAGAGTAATTTTCAAATAATCCACTACTAGTAATTACATATATTGTACTATTGTGTTTAATTTATTTTCATTATATTTTTCAGCGTATCATTTATATAATATTTCTAAATGATTTAATTTGATCACGTCTTTAAGTAGAAAAATTAATCATACGTCTAAAATTGTAATTTAGACAAATTTATATATTTTTAAATTAAATAATCTTTAAAATATAAAATAATGTTAGGATTCAATTGTTTTTCATTCCTATAATTATAAAAAAATATGTTATGTTCCTACTAAATTATATTAAGTAAAATAAATATAAAACATTATTTTCAATCCAAATTTGTATATAATAAACAATATTTCATTTAAATATGTTTTTATTCCTTATATTTCAGTAAAAATTAAAATTAATTTCTTTTTCGAAATTCTAGTTTAATTTAGTCTATGAACTTTAGAAATGTCTAAATTTAATTATTTTAACCAAATTTTTTTAAAATTTATTTTATGATTTTACTTAATTAACATTAAAATAATAAACTTAATAAAATTTATTGAAATGACTAAATTTACGCAACTCTAAAAATAAAAGACTAAATTAGTTCAAAATTTTAAACATATATTAATTTCAAGTATTTAACCTTAAACTAAATATAATTTACACATGTTATTTATTGAAAATAATGTTTTATGCTGATTTTCATAAAATGACTTAACTAAATATTTTAAAATTTGATTCAATAATTATTTATATATTTAGAATTCATTCTGATTGAGTGGTTTGGTTTGTCAATATTAAGGATAACAAAAATATTTGCAATGGTAGATATATGTAGATAAAATTTGTGACAGATTATTGATATCCGCAAATATTTATTACCCGCTCGGATAACAGATATTTTAATACTCACTTATAAACAATTGGGAGTGAATATTATACTACTCAATTCGCAGGTATCCGTTACTTGCAAAAAATAAAAATAAAAATAATAATTTAATTTATATTTTATTTAATTAAATTTAATTTAAAATAAAGTTAATTTATATTTTTTAGATTAAACTTAATTAAAATTAAATTTTAATTTATATTTTTTTCATTTATATTAAATTTTATATAATTTTTACAACTTTATTTAAATTATTTTTAAAATGTATAATTTTTAACATTTACGTATATCTACCGTAAATTTTTAAATTATTTTCATTTACGTATATTACATAGAATTTTAAGTTACTTTGGACACTTTAAAAAAATTAAATGTTTTTTATTGTTCATTGGTACCTACATTTTAATCACATTACGTATATTTTATGAAATTTGGTAAATTACACTGTTGTGTGATTTTTAGAAATATATTTGATTATAAAATATTGTCAAAATTTTGTAAAAAGTAATATTTATTAAAATTTACATAGTAATAAAATATAAAAGAGATTTTGATTTATTTAAGTAAATGTTAATGTTCAAATCTAGTTTTTGTACCAATTAGCTAAAACCAATATTTTTTGTACTATAGTATAATTGGTTAAATTTATTTGTTATTACAAGTTGGAATACAAACTGGTCTTTTAAAAAGAAGGTACAAGACGTTACATTGATTATGATCAAAATGTATAAAATATGTGCCCTTACAAGCATATTAAAACTTTATTGAAAGACATATTACGTCAATTCTTGGAAATAGTCATGGTAATACGTGATACAGTTACATCGATTACCCCAAAAAATTGATCCAATATATCCTTGAATAAGACTTTAATTATTTTTCAAAAACACAAATTATATTAAGTTTAATCATAATCATCTTAATATTATTTTTATTTTAGATTGATTTAATAACCAATATAAAAACCATCAAACTTGTTACATCGATTTTTATATTAAATTTAAAAGTGATATAACCTTGATGATAAGTATGGTTTAAAATAGACGAAAACGCTTAATAATACAAGATTATTCAACTTGCATGTGATAATATTGATGAAAATATTCTTGCTCCTTCACGTTTTGTTTTTAATGTTCATGTATTTAACCATTTGCATAAGATTGGGGTCTATTATTACTTCAATGCACATCAGTGTTGATGATAAGAAATTTGATGAACAGAGATTGGGTAGATGGATCATCTAGACATGGACGGTGGCATTTGAGGAGGTGCATTTGGTGGCCCAATCCAACCTGCTTATAATTTGCTTAATAAACCCTCAATTTTCAAAGTCTTCTAATTATAGGAATAACTTAATGAAAGATAATAAAAGAAATACATAACAAATACCTTTGGAAGGGTCAAAACCTCTTGCTTTTAGCTCAGCATGTTCTTGGCATAAGGCACATGGATCGCAGCAGCAAGTAACACAGCAATCGCAACAAGGTTCTGCTGGCAACCCAAACTTTGCTCTCAGTTTCTCTCTGTAAAGGCACGAGTACACCCAGTTGCATGCTACCACCATAAGTAACCCATACGCACACCCTTGTCCAACGCAAGCTATTCATTCTCACGTTCAAAAACACACACTGTATTACATTTTGATATCACAAATAATCAATATACCATTCATATATATGTAGTAAAATAGCAATGATCTTACAACTTCGTCCTTCATCCACAATTTCTGCAATTTGGCCAAAGGTGATGCACGGTAGACAGCAAGTTACAAAACCTGCATAATCAATTACGGAGCAATGTAAGAAATCAGTGTTTGTAAGAAAAAAGAAATTAAGATGATGTTACATGTTAGAGGCTGTTCTCCACAGGCACAGAATTCAGCTGACCATTTGGAAGGGGTAGAATGATGACCTATCATGTTAGAAGTTCAAACAAAAATGTCTGAGGCTGCAGATATTTGTGGGTCAGTTTTTGTTTATATAAATACCCAAGAGTCCAAGGTCGAAAATCTGTTTTGGGAAACGTCGACTTCATCAAATGGTTCATGCAGTTGTCTTTAGGCATAAACATGAAATTAATTATTACATGCCGGACTCCTTCAGACAGACCAATGCCAACTTATTTCCTCTTAATCATTTCTCTTGTCGGTTTTAAAAACTTCATTCTGCCGTCTTATCAGTCACCATTTTGATACAGTCAATTTTGAACATCCTATTTTTCTTTTTTTTTCACATTTCTGTTACTGAATTACACTGTCACCATTTAATCGTAATTTATTTCAATATTTTAAAATGTTCATTTTCTTGTATATTTTTATTTATTTATTTATTGGCAGATTAATATACCTTTTTTTGGGTAAATATTACACAAAAGTTAGGGCCATATAACAGGACTAAGGCAATTTCTTTTTGCACTCATTTTTTTCCCTTAATAAATATTGACATTTTATCTTTATCTGAGTTTAAAGTTCATTTCGGAACGTGGAACAGGAAAATCTTTGTGATGGTGAAATATAAATCCTAAAAAAAGTATACGAATTATGCAATCTGTAATAGTAATTTGAAAGATATAATCTAAAAATAATATTATATTCTTCATTAGATAATTTAATAATTTTTCTTGCAAAAATGAATTTTGGATTTAGAAGTGATTTTCGGATTATATAACTCTGAAGTTACCTTTTACATAAAAAAAAGTTTTCAATTTGTAAAATCCAAAAAAAAAATATCAGATTTTACAATAAAAAGTAACTATTTTTCATAAAAAAACCGTTTAAATTACTGTAGGGAGCAGGGAGCGGGGGCGGCAACGAGGGAATATGGTAGCTTTTGTCTTTTACACACTCAATGCGGAGGAAACATGGAAATGCAACACGAAATAGCCCACAACTAAAGGAACTCAATAGCCCAGCACATATCTTCTTATATTAGGGCAGTTCATGGGTGTTGTTCGTCCACTTTCCCACTATTTTTTTTTATTCTAAAAATATTCTATATTTTCTCACTATTTTCTTTTATTCTAAAAATATCTTACACTTTTCTATTATCCTCAATAATCTTTCTCTCTCTGCAATAATGGAACATTCATATAGCTCAGATTTGAACTTGGGATATATTGCTAAATATAAAATTAAGAGAAACTTCAATATTAGTGCTTCTACCACTTCCACTTTATAAACTTAAAAGTTAGATGCAGATACAAAATAATAAACATAATAATATTAATAGTAAATAATATATTATTATTATTATTATATACTAACTTTATAATAACGAAATAACTAAATAAATTCCAAATCTTTAACAAATGACTTTTTTTTATATTTTAAGTATTTAATAATATTTTTATATTATTTATCTAATAAATTAAATACTTTATTCAAGTTATTTGAGTCATGTAAATAATATTCAAGTTATTTTACATTTTGCAATATATCACAAGTTCAAATCTGAACCATGTAAATGCTCCATTAATGCAGAAAGAGAAAGAGAAAGATTGTTGAGAATATAAATGTTTCATTAATGCAGAAGAGAAAGAGAAAGATTGTTGAGGATAATGGAGAGGTGTAGGGTATTTTTAGAATAAAAGAAAATAATGGGGAGATGTAGAGTATTTTTAGAATAAATAAAAATAGTGAGGAGGTGCAGGAGCACTTGGGGTGGTGGAGGGAGCAACACGCGCAATTTATTCATGCTCTTCCATTATTTTTTTTTCCTTATTTTGTCTAGTTTTAATTGTAGAATTAAAACTTAAAAATATTTTCAAATTATACAATTTGGAAGCTATTTTTTTTAATAAAAAAATTCAAATTACATGATTTACGTCAAAAATAATTTTCAAATTTCACAATTTGGAAGTCAAATACCTTCCCAATTGTTATCCCAGTTTGGAAGTCAAATAACCCATCATCTATTTTTTTTTAAAAAGAAAAAGACTTTTAAACTGTGTAATTAATAAATTATTATTTTTTAATTGTACAGTCTATAAAGGTTTGCATTGGACATTTGTTGTTTGTTAATATATCATTAAGAGTCAAGTACGTAAAGTTTACAAAAAATTTCTTTACTTCAAAGAAAATAATGTGTATAATTTGATAACAACTAATCAATTATATAATGCAAGGTACACTTATAAACGAATTACTAAGAGGTTCCTGAATTACAGTAGCTAATGATGTTGTTAGAACATGATAAATACATCCATTAAAGTATATGTGTAGACATATCTAAAGTGGTGAGTGACCTTTTTGTGATACATTTTGATACAGTAAAAATGTTGAATGCATTTAATATTGATTTCTTAATGGATAACACTTGTAAAACCAACAAGTATAGGTTGTCATTACTTGAGATAGTTCAAAATAGTTAAATTTCTCAATTGGCCTTCTATTCTTATTGAAGGTGGTCCTAAAGTCATTGTTAGATAGAGACATAGTCTTGATGAATGTAATTAACATTGTATTTCCTAAACGTTACATTTTCTCTATCATTTTCACATTAAAAAAATAATGTGCAAGCCAAGTACAAAATGTTAGTGAATTTTGTTGAGGTATAAGATGTTATCATGGAAGTATGAGAAAATGTCATGGCTCATGGACTTTTGCATATGAGTCAAGCTTTAGTAGAGGGGTGTTGCTCCCTCCACCTCCACAGCCTTCTCCCTCCACCTCCCCAATTATCTTTAATTCCAATTATATCCTTAAAGTTAAAATTTTTTATTTTTATTATTTTATTATTTTAATATTTTAATATTTAAATATAAACTAATATAAATATACATTATTAAAATACATTAAAAAGATATTCAAAAATAATAAATCAAAATATTAAAATATCTAATAAAATAATAACAGAAACATAAAATTAAAACAAAGCTTAAACGGATGACATCCTTCAACGGATGTCAACATCCGTTGAAGGATGTCATCCGTTTAGGCTTCGTTTTCATTTTACGTTTTAGGGTTAAAGGATTATTGGAAAGATTATTGGAAGGATTATTGGAAGGGTTTAGGGTTTAGGGTTTAGGATTATTGGAAGGATTATGACTACGTACCTGGAGAGGAACCACGACAAGCACATTACACCACAAACGCACTGCACCACATACTGCACCGAAAGCAAGAGGAAGATTGCTTGATAATTCTTTTCACGATCACTGAGCTTTGCAGAAAAATATTTTACTCATACAAGGAACTACGTAGGTTATCAGTGAAATATGTTATAAATGAGTATAATTAAAAAACAATAATTCTAAAAATAAAATTTTACTGAGGGGCAAAATAGTAAAGGGGAGGTGGAGGGAGAAGGCTGTGGTGGTGGAGGGAGCAACACCCTTAGTAGAGGTGTCATTTGAGCTTCTGGCCCATGGATTGACCCTGACCCCTTCTAAAATCAAGCCCCAATTTTCTAGCTCACTTAATAAGGGGCTTTTTAAAAGCCCCAATCCCCAAAACTCCACATAAAGTGGGTTGGGGTTAGGTTAGGATCGACTAGCTCCCAAACTAAATTAATTCACTTTTAATGTTTTTTTAGTTATTTCTTTTATTTATTTTACAAGTTCAATAGTTCCCAAATTTTTCATGATATTTAATATCTTTTTAATTAAATATATATATATATATATTGATTTTATAAAAAAATATTTAAAATAACTTTTTAATTATAAGTATATTTTAAATATATAATTTTATTATTTTGGAAAATTAAATAAGAAAATTTTTATTATTATTTTTATTTAATAGAAAATGAAAAAAATTTCAAAAAAGAAATTATAAAAGTAACATAGTTCAAAATTCGATTTTTCAATAATCGAATTCTGATATCTATATAAATATTTGAAATATTAATTATGGATAGATTTTAAATTCAAATTTACTATTTGGATGAATTTTTAATATCAGTGTAAAATTTGTATTTTTCATAATTTTTCATATAAAATTCTTTTGTTGAATGTTTTATATATATATATACATTAAAAAATTAAACCACAAAATTTTTAAATATTAAAACTAATTTCACTTAATAAAAGAACTAACTTTTTAGTGAAAATCCTTGTTAGGCAAAACTGTTATAAATATAATATAGGTTAGTATACAAGATTTAGAAGTAATCCTAGCCAATAAAAAATCAGATGTTTTTTTCTAACCTTTTAGATTAAATTAATATTTTAAAATCAGACCTATCTTTATCCAGCAGAGATCGTTTTTATGGAATTATTTATCATAATTGAGCCGTAATGAAAAATAATTAATATTTTTAAATAAATATAAAGTTATAATTTATAACACTAAAATTAAAATTATATTGTATTTAATTATTAACATATAAAATAATTACAAATTATAATAATTATAATAATAAATAAATTACATTAATGTCTCTTAATAAGAAACTAATAAAAAAGACAAATGAATATAATATAAAATGTATGAAAAGACATAAAAAATATATAAATTGATGTAAATGACTAAATTATACGTTTCATAACAAAAATTCTAAAAGAATTATATAACTTTATAAATAAATATTAATTTTATTAAATTTGAAAAATTAAAAAAGTTAAAAGTTATTAAGTCAAAATTTTAACATGTTCACACCAATTTAAAAAAAAATGTAATTTTGATCCCAAATCTTAATTGAATGATATTGATTTAAATTAGTGACAAAATAGATTACCATCTATAAATAAATCCGTTAGTCCATCAAAATTTTACAAATTAAATTAAATTTTTTAACTTTCAAACCTATGTTATGTTGATATCTCTCGACCGTCAAATTTACAAACCAAAATTAAGATGAAAAAATTATCAAAACAGAATTTGGAAATTAAGGAATAATTGTATAAAAACATTATTATTAAACTAATTAATATAGAAATAGTTATGAAGTAGAAAATTAATTTTATTGTCAAAAAATATAATTATACATGAATCAATTATGGTTATAAGTTATTACTAACAAAGATAACATGAAAGCTGGATAAAAAATATGAGAAATATTTCAAAATAAATATGTGACTCACTACATCTTTGTATTTAAAATGAATATTTTTTTTTAAAGAAAAGCCATGGGTTGGCCCTGACCCATGGGGCTTTTATAGATATTTTGGCCCCGTGTGCTTTTTCTATAAAGGACTTTGGGTGTTGCTCCCTCCACCACCACACCTTTCTCCTTCCACCTCCCTATTTTTTTTAATTCCAATTATATCCTCAGATTAAAATTTTTTATTTTTACTGTTTTAATTTATTTCAAACCTAGTTCTCATACTTTACTCCCTGCACTCAATCTTTCCATCTCTCATTTTCGTTTAACAATTTGTCTTCCGTTTTACTCTGCAACTCCATTTGTTTTACTTCTCCTCCGTTTCTTTCTTCTTTATTTTTCTTACATTATTAAAATACATTAAAAATATATTCAAAAATAATAAATCAAAACATTTAAATTAAATTATTAAAATATTTCCAAAATAAAGAATAAACTAATAAAACAAACCCTAAAATAAAAAACGTAACCTTAGAGGTGACATCCTTCAACAGATGTCAACATCCGTTTAAGGAAAAGTATTTTACTCATGTACGGGGGACTATAATAGGTTATTAGTAAAATAGGTTGTGAATGACTAAAATTAAAAAATAATAACCCTAAAAATAAAACTTTACTTAGGGGCAAAATAGTAAATGGAAGGTGGAGGGAGAGAGATGTGGTGGTAGAGGGAGCAACACCCAAGGACTTTTTGGCTCTATTGATTTTTTTTAACCCCAAACCAAGGCCAAACCATATAAGAGGGCCAAAGTGACAACTCTAAGCTTTAGTAACTGTGTTGATCACCTTTATTATATTATGTTTGTAATTCATAACCTTTGTTATTTGAATATGGTGAATCATTTATTGTAAAAAATACTTTGTGAAAGCATGGATACATGAAGTAATATATTTAAGAAATAAAACATTAAACATGTGCTTATTGGAGTTGCAGGAAGAAATTTGTGGATGCAGGAAAAAGCCCCCTTTTCCAAAGACGATGGATAAACACTGAGCCCAACACAACCCAGTATTAAAATTTAAGTAACTATTTATCAAAATTTAATTGTAATTGTAGAATTTTGAAGATGGCATGATGTGTTCGACGTCATGGTAGCATCAGGAACGGTGACTTTTGTAAATCAGAATTATAGATGAATGTACTACATAATATGACACTAGAATTTTATCAATTAAATTACAATAACTCTTGTTCATGTCCTTTTATTGCTCTAAAATGAACGATTAAATATTCATTCTTGATTGGAAAGTAACAATTAATGCCAATTTTAGTGCTCTCACGCTGAATTCCATAATGGCCTTTATGATACTTATTATTGGAAAACCAATATCATTCCAAATCATGGATTCATATCTTTCACCCTTGAAAAATATCTTTACTCTTCTTTTAGACTGTAAATGTTTTTTGTGAAAGATAATCTTCTTAAGTTATATATATAGAACTATACTTCAGATAAACCTTTTTCTGTGTATTTAATGTAATTGATTAATTATTATTTAATTTGAATTCACCGATTAGCTGTAACAATAAAAGCATGACAAAAAGTTTAATATAAATGAGAGGAGATTACATTTTTTTATTAAGAAAAACATCAAATAAAATGAAAGAAGAACAACAGGAGTCAGGAGAAATTTATTTTATTTTGTCAAGTTAATGCCTGGAGGGATGATGAATTGGAAATGTGAGTTAGGTTAAGAAGATTTGATCTGATTTATGATACTGGCACCAAATAAGAATATGCCAAACAACTATGCTGTGCATTTCACTTCGTAGCATTCCTTTTTTTTTCCCTTTCTTTATCAATTGGCATGTTGATCTGACTTAGAGGTAATGTCTCTGTCCCTATTATATATATACATTCTCCACTCAAAAAGATGAGTGGTCTTGCCCTTTTCGTATTAGTCTAAAACATTGAAGAAATTCAATGTTCCAATCCCCACCACAGCCCTTCAACATGTTATGTAATCAACAACTGAATGTGTAATCTTCGTCTATATATAAGGTGTGAAGGCTCTGATTTCCTTTTCCCAACCTAAATCACAATTTTTAGAATTAATCCGTTGTATTTAAGTTTATGTTTTTCTATGAAAAGAAAGCAATAGTTGCAGATCTGCCTGTCCATATAAACTTGATAGAGATTAATTTAAAGCACGAAAGTACTAAAAAATTGGTGGACCAAATGAACTGCTTTAAGGGCGTTGAAAGACATTCCACAGTGACAAGGGCAACAAATTTTAGGAGTTAAATCTTTTAGCAGTCAGTGTTTGAAAAGGAAACAGCAAGGGAAAAGAAAATAGACAGAAAAGCTTATAGATTTGCAAAGAAATAGATTCAATTGACATGGATCTGATTTATTTTTTCATGTGTCCCATGATGATGGGACAGGTTGACCAAAAAGTAGTATAAGTACAATAACTTGCACACTTGAATTGCGGACGGGGAATGTAATGGTGTAATGTTACATGTCTTTTTCATTGGAGAGAAGAAATCCCAATATTGTGTAAATGTAATAATCAATGGTCAGATATGGTTTTTGGTTACAGTTCAACATTCATGCTAAAACTATATTCTTCAAGGACAACCAACCTCTACTCAGACGCTGTTATTTATTACTGATAATGACAAAAGTAACCAATCCTTTTGTTTCATTCTTCCTTTTCCATTTTTTTAGCACTCCTTGGTGGGAGGGTGATGTGTAGAAAATGAATGAATACAGTTGTGAGTGGCCTCTTCACTTTCTTACTGCAAGGTTAATTATTTTAGAAAAATAACAGAAAGTGATGGCCAAAGAGTTGCCACTACGTCACAATTCTATTTTTATTACCATAAAGCATGCATGCCAGGTTATATACTATAATAAATCATAATGGTAGGGTCACTTATAAGTTTCATTGATTGATGGTAGCTTAATTACATATTTTATGTGACTGATGAAATAAGAAGACAAAATGTGTCACTACAAGTGCTTTCTGCAATAAAAGAAAAACACCTATCTATCACATTGTCAAATGGATATATAACTAATTTCATCATGAAAAAAAGATATGATGACATATCTTGCATTTTGATAAACATTTGATTGTGTCAATTGTTAATTACTTACCTTGTGACGAAATCCATATTCATATCACACTAAGAGGGATATAAAAAATGTCTTTCAAAACATGAACTGATACAGAGCAGTCACCCAAATGGATACCTAACAAATCACGATGAGTCATAGATAAAACATAGATTTGGAACTTGAGTGCGGTTACAATGTTGCAAAAATGCACATGATGCAGTTCATACTTGCACCAAAGTCATCAAACCCTCATGAATCACGACTCTATCAAGATTAAAAAAAAGTATTAGCTTATACTAGCACGATAGGAATGTAAAGCAATTGCATGTGTATGGCGAGCAGATTTAGGAAGTTTATGAAGAGGATCCGTACTTAATTGTTGATTTTTAACTAATAAAAGATTGAGGATAAAGAGGGGACATTGATTATGGTACCTCATGTAGAGCATTTTCCTTGACTATTTTAAACACTGTTTCTGCTACGTGCATATGAAGTTATGCTTGCCACGGTATGTTGCAGTATGACTCTATCTAGTCAATGCCCATGCGGATAATGGATTACACACCCCTAATTCTCGCATGCCAAAGAATTACTCAATTTAATACCAAACCATAGATTCTCAAGCAGCAACGTTTAAACTTGCAAGAAAAAGGTGGAAAGGAGAATCAGTGGCCCACTGTAAAATGCACTGTATGGTTTTAATTACATTAAACTGTGCACTTCATTCAAAACCAACCAATTCAAATGACTCGGTAATGCTATACAGATCAACATTGATCTTAAGAGAGTAATTCTGATTTTAAATTTGGATAATTAGGATAGACCATAGCTGTGTCCTGACCCTTGTGAAAGAATAAGATCATTTGGCTGAATTTTTTTCTGTTATGCACTATTACGGTTTATTACTTAAGTTTATAGATATGTGTTTTACTTTATCAATTAATTTAAAGTGACTCTTCAGGTAAATGTTGAAACAAAATTAATAAACTTATCATAGTTAGGTTTAAATTATAAATATCATGCAGAAAATAAGAGTAATATACTAGTTTATACAAAGGAGGACTGTGTGACGTGTGCTTTCTGGGACCATGTATTTTTGAAGCACAGAAGACAGCCCCAAGAGACTAATGTTGTTGTGTGGCCACGAGATATGCAAGGCCCAGGTGTGCCTAAAAATGTAAAAAACTGCACAGTATAGTATAGTGTGTCCCAACCTAAAAGGATGAATTTTCCAGCAGTAACCCACCCACAAAAGTAATTTTCAACCTCCCATAATGGCCAATTTTCTGTCTTTAAATTTGGTATTCACCAAAAGACCCATTAAGAAACTTAAAGAAATGTATTTGGGGAAATACTGTCTTGGTGGGAGCAACATAGTCATACATAGTCATAGTGTAGCATCCTTCCAACGTCATCCACACTCAAAAAGCTTGCCTCTCAAGTTCCTTTGTCTCTTCCACTGCACATAACAACTCCCTAACAGTTGGTTCTATAGACTCTCCAAATTCATTACTTTCACTCTGTCATGGAATCTTTACACGTGCTTCTCCATGCATTCTAAGATGTATGTACTCACCCCTAATGGTTACCAGATTATTTACCTAAAATATTCTCTTTGGTTTCCTTAATCACTTCTACTTCTTTATAATTTTTTTAAGTTTTTCTTAATGGCTCACATAAAAAACAAAATAAATGTGTCTTGCTACTAATAATATTAAAATAAATTGGTGTTGTTGTTACCTGCTGATATAAGAAACAAGCAAGTCTAGATTGTCTGTGGAAACTTTTTAAGAAATATTTTTAATGAGATAAAAAAAGAATTAAATATATTTTTTATAAAATAAAATTAATTTATATATGATCTAAAAAGTAAATTTAGATAAATTAATTTAAAATAGTTTTTATAATTTGATTTTTATATAAATAATTTTAACTTATAAAGAAATTTATTTTATTTTATTTTTGAAACTATTTATACGGATTGTAAAATCGGAAGGAAGACACTAGCTTACCAAAAAGTTCAACTTAATTTGATAAGATAAATTAATCTTAGACATTTCATGATAGATTTATGGCTACATACGACTTTCTTAGGAATATCCCAAATACACGGCATTGGTATTAATTACAATTAGTTCAAGTTAGACCAAATTAATAAATGTAATAATAATAATAATAATAATAATAATAATAATAATAATAATAATAATAATAATAATAACTAAATATTATGTAGATTATTATAAAAAATATAATATCATAATTTAATCAAATTAAAATTAATAATAACACATTTGTATAGGTTTTAACATTCAAAACACACATAAAGAATTAAATCAAATATATACTAATATTTAGTTTAAGTTTGAATAATATATAATAAGATTAATTAACAATAACAAGTTTGAATTTAGAAAAAAAAATCAAGTAGGAGAACAAATAAAATGTACGTTACCTTAAACATTATTACTACTTTAAGTAGGATTTATTACACGTAATAATATAGATGGTAGATTTTACTTTATACAAAAAAAATACATATTATATATATATATATATATATATATATATATAAAGTTTTATTTTAATTCAAATCCATTTAGCAAAGAGTGCAACAAAAACTATCTTAGTTTTTTAATTGAGTTTGTAAATTTTGTTTTAATTGAAACTGTTTCAACCGAGTGAATAAGGAATGTAGCTGAAAAATAAAGAATTGTGGTGTTGTATCTAACAATACAACTGAAAATTTTAGTTATATTAACATTTAATTAGGTATAATTTTTTTTGAATTGAAGTCATTCATCCAAGATGGTGAGCATGTGGTGCAACGAGTAATTTATATAAAAACAACATCCATGTGATTATATGATTTTGTTTGAAAATTTATCTTATCTTACAACTTTACAAATTAAATCTCAATCTTGGTTACAAGGCTTATAGATATATTAGCTTCAAATTAAGAAAAATAAATTACTAGATTATTTATCAAACATGATTAGATGATAATTTTGATTACTATGTATGTGAACTATATTATATAAAATGTATAATTGTAATGATTGAAGTTATTGCAACTAATTATACATAAAGGATTTATCTATTATACTTTTTAATTCAAGTCCCCTTCCTTTTGTTTCTCTCCAATTTCTTTCTTTCTTTCTGTTTTCTTTTCTTCCTCAATTTTTTATTTGTATTTTGATTAATTCGGTAGCATTTTAAAAAAAAGTTGATTTTCAGTTGAAATTTACATCAAAAGTTCAGATTTTTTTTACATTTAAGTCTCACTTTTGGTTAACCTTGGATCAATGTCAAGTTTCTAAGGCTTTGAAACAGTCCAAATCTAACTGAAAACAAGTTTCAAATTGATATTCTAGCAAAGTTCAACTTTAAAAGAGTAAGAAATTACTTTATATCAACATATTTACCTTAAGATTCTCTTAATGAATACATTTCTAACTCTTCTATTAATTTCAAAGTTGTTGAAAAGTTAAAAACATGTTATACCATCAACATTTTGAAGAATTGAGTTAGATATAAAATCAACTTTTTAACTGTCATCAACTTTATCACTTTATGTTTTAGTATTGATGTTTGCCACATTTATATAGATTATCTTTGCATTCATTTTTACATAACCTTACATGAATTTTTGTAACCACCAACGGATTTTAACTTACAAAAACAAATTTATCAGTAAAACCAAATATACAACAGAAATAAATTCTTAAGTAAATTTTATTTTACTAACAAATTTTAGAATTTAAATTACCAATGGGTTTTTGTCAATAATTTATCCATCAATAGATTAGAATTTGTATTACCACCATATATTTTTGTCAATAAATTTTGTCGATAAATTTTTATTACAAGGAGTTCTTTCATCAGTAAATACATGAATAAAATGAGCAACAAATTTCTCATCAATTTTAATGAATTTGTTTTATATACATTAAAGAGATATGTGTGAGAAGAAGAATAAAAAAAAAGAAAGAAGACGAAGAGGTGGAGAAAAAAGAGGAAAAGCAAGAGCAAGAGGAGAAGGCACAACGACAGCGGGGTTGAGTCAATCATGGTAGTACAACGATGACAACGATTCAATGACACTGGGAACCAAAGTTGCAGGAGAAGGAGGAAGAGGAGGTTCGACAATAGTGAAGGCGCTTTGGTGGTTATGGTGTAATGATGATAATGACTCAATAATGGTGGCGGTTAAAGTTGGAGGAGAAGGAGGAAAAAAAGAGACGGAGGAAGAGAGAGAAGAAGAGGAAGAAAGGAAGGAAGAGGAAGAGGAAGAAGAGAAAGAAAGAGAAGCAAAAGAGGAGCTAGAGGCAACGACATCAGTTGCGATGGTAATGACAATAATGTTGAAAGGATTGTGAGGAAGAGGGGAGGAAGAAAAAAAAAAGTGGGAGGAAGAAGAAAATCTGACATTTATTAATAAACTTTATTGATAATCAAAATTTGTAAATAATTACCAATAATTATTTATCAAAAGATATATATCAAAATATTTGCGATCGTTAATAATAACCGATAGATTTCACAATCTTTCAGAAAAATTTATCACTTTATTGATAAATACTTTATAGTTGATAATTTTTCGATAAACTTAAATTATTAAAAAGTTTTTGTTATTGAGAAATATAGTTTGTCAAAAATACAATGTTCTCTCTTAATACAAGTTTTATTATAAAATTAAATAAATTTAAATTTTCTATATCACTTATATTTTACTATAATAATATTATAACACCAAAATGTTCATATCTTTAAAAAGAGATAATGATGAAGATCTAATTTTTTTTTATTAATCTAAAAATGATCTAGAAACATTAATTGAAAAAAGGGTTAAATATGTTTTTAGTCCTTCAACTATCAAGCGATTTTGTTTTTCGTCCCTATTTCAAACTTTGTACGTTTTGATCCCTCTCCTTAAGGAAACCATAATTTTTGGTCCTCTAAAATAAACGACGTTAAAAATCAGATGACATGGCTAACGTTTGGTCACGGCGCTCGAAACTTTGAAACTCTCTCTCTACAACATTTAATATTTTTTAATATGCAAGCCCTCTTCTCCTTCTCTCCTCCTCCACCACCACCTTCCCCTTCAACTTCGTCCTCACGCAAGCCCACCACCACCAACCTCTCGCGCAAGCCGCCGTCGCCAACCATGAGGCAGCGAACGCTGGTCCCGCCGGCACCATGAAATTTGCAACAAAAAACGCTACCGTGTTTGGGTCCTAGGAAATTCATACTCTAGTTCAGTGCACGCCAGATCTATCAAGCGAAGATTGCAGTGAGTGTTTGGGTGATATTATGAAAGATATTTCTTTGTGTTGTCTCGGAAGGATCGGTGGAATGATTCTATATCCTAGCTGCACTTTGATGTTTGGGTCCAGACATTTCTACTGAGATGTTACCGTTGTTTCTAATGCCACACAAGAATCAAAACCTTCAGGTAAAGTCTCATGCCAAATGTTTCCAGAAACCTATTCTTGAAAAAAAAAAGATATTCTTTATAATTTAAAACTAGTTTACGCAAAGTGGAGATCACTCACCTTGTTGACAAAAAGATGGTCATCAATGCTCTTAACTTTGGAGCTAAAGCCTTTATGGTCAGTACATCTACATTCTACACTACTATGCCTCTGACTTAAACCAAAGTTGTTAATCCATATTTAAGTTGAGAGTTTAGACATAACAAAGAATATTATAAAACTTTGTTACACTTCCATCTCAAATCTAAAACTTTTATTTAAAACGTGTCTCTTCCTCAGTACTTCAAAAACCTTTATGTCTTTCTTTACTTTCCCTTAACCCCCTGGCAATAAATTTCCCTTTTTTTCAGATTTTCTCCCTCAGGTATGATAAAGATCACCTTAAAAACCGAGGCAGTAACGAGGATGAGAGGCTTTTCGGAGAGGTGGCGGAGGGCAGCGGAGGTCGCCGAAGGGCGGTGGAGGGCGACGGGGCTGAGGTGAAAGACCGAGGCAGAGGTGGTGGTGCCGGGGGTGGAGGTCGAGAGAGGGAGGAGGGTCGTTAGCCAGCTCAGACTATTTTTACAGATTTTCAATTTTTACCATGACAGAACGTGGCATACCGTTAGCCACGTCAGATTAAATTTAACGGCGTTAGTTTTTGAGGACCAAAAATTATTATTTCCTTAAGGAGAGGGATCAAAAAGTACAAAGTTTGAAATAGGGACGAAAAACAAAATCGCTTGATAGTAGAGGGACTAAAAACATATTTAACATTTGAAAAAACAACTTACCAAAAAAATAAAAACTAAAACATTTTTTTAAGTGATGACAAAGATCAAGAACATAAAAGAAATTAAGAAATACTTTGTGCTTGGGTAGAAAGAAAGAATTTGTTTTTACTTGTGAGTCTAGACTTAAGTTATAAATAAGGATTTGGAGGACAACTTATGCAACAATTTAGAGATTTTTAATTATTTTTGTAGCCTTAAAATACTTTGAATTTCTCCATGAGAGAAAAAATTGAAGAATTTTTTCTACTCTTTTCCGTAGACACCTTGGATATTCAAATTCAATACTTGTAATTTTTTTATGAGTGGGTAAAAGTTGATACATCAAAATAAGTAAACATAAAATACAATTTAAAGATATAGAAATTGACATTTCAGAAGTAGTAATGATATAAAATTAATGAGATTCGACTATTTTAATATAAAAGTTTTTTATGAACGAGTTTTATTATTTTAAAAGACATGGTTCTTCTAGAAATCATTTTTCTAGGAGTTCTCACCCTTTGTTTCTTTGATTGAAAACATAGACCGTAGGAGTAATCCTTATGGCGATCTCTTCAACTTGAACCGATCTGTTTCTCCTTTTAAGTATGCTGAGTTTCAACTTTTTTCTTTGGTCTTTTCTTATATTTGTTGCTTGTGGGCCTTGATCAGCTTGCATGTTTCTTTTGAGTCATCAATTTAAGTATTTGTTTATTAATGGTTCTAACGATGTACCCTGATCGTGTTTATGTTGTTTGTACAAGCAAATAGAGCTTCATGTGTTTGTAGAGCTATTTTAGATTTTCTAGACGATTTGATCTTTTGTTAGATAAGAGAATTTAGCTAATACTTTTTAATTTATTTTTTATGTTTATAATTTGTGTTATATGTTTGAAATGTTGTGAAATTTGGTGGTTTGATGTGGTGAATTTTTGTTATGAATTGTTGACTGAATGTTATTGGTTTTGGATAATTTATGATGGTTATGAATGATTGTTTAATTAATTTGAATTGTTCTAAAATGTTGTTGTGATACACTATAAATACTTGATTGTTGGGTTTAAAATCTCTTGGTTTGGTATGAGTAAGTTATGTGGTGGTGGTTTGCTAATAACTGGTATATAAAAGAGTAAAAGGTTAGGATATTTTGGAGTTAGGAATTTAAGTTGTGTTATTTAAGACTTGGTTAGCTTATTTTCTTGTTGTGTGTAAGTATGTTAAGTTGATAGTTGGATTGTGGTGAGTGGGAGATTGATCTAATGATTGAGTCATTGACCATTTGAGCAAATTGATATCTAAACCAAGGTTTAAACATGTTTTCAAACAATTTCAAGTATTAGGATATCAATTTGATAATTTGAAAATAGCTTGATACACATAGATCAAGAATCATAACTGCTAGTTTATAGTAAAACACTCAGTGACCAGTTTGAGCACTAAGCGACCAGTTTAGGCGTTGAGTGTTCTAAAAATAATTAGTTCTTTGTGTTCTGGGTGCTGAAGGGACACTCTAGACAACTGGGCATTATGCTCTCTGTTTGGTGGGCGTTGAGTGGTAAGGAGTGGAGCGTTACTTCTCTACTGGTTTGAGATTTTATTTTCAATAAGTGTTAGTCTAATATGAGATATCTATTTTAGATTTTTCTTTTAAGTTTTCTCTATTTTCAAAAGTTGATTTGTTTATAATGTTTTATACATATGAATCAAATTTGATGTAAATATTATATACATTGATAATCGATGAATACAATGATTTATACGATGTTATTCAAATTGATAATAATTTTATTAGATTTCTACTATGACTTTTATTATTCAACAAGTGAGAAAAGCTTTAAATGTTTCAAAATGTGTTATTTCAAAATTTTATTTTTTTATGATTTTTATTTAAATAAGTTATACATATAAAAGTATTTTAATTTTTACTTGCTACTGTTTACACAGGGAAATATTTTGTAGCTACCGAAGGGTGACACACAATAAGACATAGTTAGATAAGGAGTAAAGTTCTGTCTTTTTCAACATCTTTTGTTGTAATTATCTCTTTTCTATTTGATTTTATTATTCATGTTAGAAATTTTGAAGATTGAAATTGAAGGAAGAAGCAACACGTCTTTGAGGTGCAGCGAAAAATATTGGTTGCATGGCAAGGCTAGCACATGTCATCAGAAATAGAAGAAGAGAAATAGAAATGAAACAGTGATACTTATAATATGTGCCTGAGTATTGCAACTTGCAATAAGAAATGACAAACTTTGTAGTTTAGCTTATCAAAAAATTGTTCAGAAATCTAAGGGTCTCTGGTGTCCTTGTGCAGAGTGCAATGTTACTCACTGAATCTTTGTCCATTTGTCTCAGACTCACTGATCAGTAATTTGGATACAATAATCACAGACACCCTTAATGTGTTCACCGTGCCTCATATTCTCATGTTTACTCCCTTATGTTCATATTTAACCATTTTATAATTCAATAATAGAATATAATTCAAGTTTTTCCTATCAATTCCTTTTGCAGTGTTTGTGTTGGGATCCTAATTATTCATCAATCAAAAGAAACTAAAACCTGAAATCTTAATAAAGAAAAGTTTTATACTTTAAATCACCATGCATCCTTTTTCCTTTTATCATTTTTCCTTAGACTAAATGGAGCTACTATACCTTTACTTGGAAGTAGAATATTTTCAGAATATTCCAAATTCTCGAAATTTAAGAATGGAAAAAGTTGCTACACTTGAAAAGTAATAAATTGTGCTGAATCTAGGACCCCAAGCTCCAATTATTGTATGGTTCATCCAAGAGAACTCCACCAACAGTCTTTAATTCAAACGAGTAGTAAATTGTGATATGAAATCAGCACCCCAATTATTTCATTTTCCAAGATAGTCGAGTCCCTGCTTTTGTGCTCTTCTTTATATTATCAAGGTTATATTGCTTCTCTCCTGGAGTGTGAACATGTTCAAGCACATGTTCCTTATATATATATATATATATATATATATATTATATGTATTACTTTTTATAATAAATAGTTTAAAAAAAAGTTATATTGCTATTACTTTTAATGAACTGATATTGTTACAAAAATTAGATTGTCAATATAAAGAAAAATTAAAACTCTATATGCTTTTTAGTGAAATCAAATTCTGTTTCAATAGACACTATAAATGTTACTACGATGAGATGAAACTTGGGTTTTTATAATTCATTATTCATGAAGTGATTTTGCAAAAATAAAATTTAATTTTCTTTTATCCATTGTCTTGCAGTACTGTCTATAATTATAACTTTATATTTTTTTTCCCATCATGAAAACAAGAATCATGTACTTTTTTTAATATAACTTTTATTTTTTATATAATTATTTAAATTTTTAATTAAAATCATAAGAAACCTTAAAATTATATTGATACTCCATATCATGTAAATTTTTAATTAATAGGGTTTTTTTATTAACTTTTAAATGTTATTTTATATAAAATTTTAAGAAAGTTATGTAAAACACAATGTACACTTTAGTTAGAATATCAAATAAAAAAATTATATAAAAATTAATGAACACAACCTTTTTTATAATGAATGATTTGAAACACACAAAGTTTAAAATTATAAAGTCTTACATTTCTTAACCTAAACAATTAAGCAACATAACATAATAACATAAAACTCATGTTATCCAATAAAAATAACAAAAAAATCAATTAAAAAAATTAAATTTTAAAATAAAAAACCAAAATTTAATTAAAAATATCTAAATTTATGAAAAAAAATTAATTAAATAAAAATAAAACTATAATCTTATTGATAAAGAACAAAATCATATTGTAGCTAAATTTTACATTTATCTCTGAAATTTACAAGATTAAATATTTCAAATTTCTAACCCACAACAATGATTACAGTATATATTGACTAGCATGTAAACAAACATAGTTTTATTCACAATTAAAACGTTAAACAGCAAACAAAATGTGTTATTTATATATTATATATATATAAAGAAAAATGGTATATACGTGTCACAATAAATCTGTCATGGCCTTTAAAGCAATGTGAAGACCTGAAACTTATCGGTCACGGATACAAATCCTCCTTTACGTGCGGCCAAAATAAATATTTGACTATTTAGTTTGTTTTTATCAAGTATTTTGTTTTTTATATAAACACAGCAGCAGGAATCTCTATGTACCATTTTTTCTTCCTTTTTAGACACTCACGTAATAAATTAGCTAATTAGTTTAATCAATATGTTTTCTTTTGTAATGAAAGGATACAATTTCAATATAGACCTATCTCCATTTAAGAAAATATTTAAAGGGCAAAAAGAATTTGTTTGAGTTATGACCGTCTTTTTTGATAAAATTGTTTTCTTTTGACAATTCCTATTATATACTTAAAATATATAAAACAACCACTTCAATGGAATGGTTCTGTGTTCTAGCTAGTGTAGATACCTAACAACTTTCAACCAAAAGGAATTCAACATCATAACAGGAATCATTTTCAATGTTGACAAATAAAGTTATGAACAGAAAACATATCACAAAATTTTCAACTACTTGCATCAATTCAGTGCTGACCACAGATAATATTTAAATAAAAATAAAATATAAAATACTAACAAATTATATTATTATTTCCTAAAAATCCTAATGTTATAAACATGTGATAGATATTTTTATAAGCAAGTTAATTTGTAAAGCAAATTTATAAAATATGAAGTTCTGGTAATAAATAACATGAAATGAAATATAAATGATAACAAATTTAAGATATTTTGATCCACAAAATTAAAAATGGTACAATTAATAATAAAGTCAACTCACACATGCACTTTTAGTTAATGCAATTAAAAATTGAATCCTTATATTTTACTCTAAAGTTAACTTATATGCATTTATGTATACGTGTAATTATATCTCTGTGGTTTTTATAGTTTTTGAATTAAAATTAATTTTATATATTTTAGAGGAATTAACTTGCATAAATAATTAATATGTGTACGAATATAAAGAATGTTATGTACAATATTTTAATATAGGGATGGACCCTTTTATTCAAAGAATAATTTGTGTCTTTTTTAGGCCGATTTAAATTTAATCAGTTTAGTACATTCCAAGAGAAGTACCAACAACTATGTACAGTCTCTCCTAAGTCATGAGTATACTAATGATCAAAATAATAATATAATTGCTGATACACACTGACAGTCAAATAATAAAAGACACTCAAAATATATTTTATACACCGGATGTATATTACAATATTATTTTAAAATTTAATATTTAATAAATATAAAATTGAAAAAAAATAGTATTAATAAGTACTTTATATATTAAGAAGGCATATCTGTCTATATTGTGCTATTGTTAAAATTGTGCCAATTACCAAATTATTGATAATTAGTTATGTTTTTTCATAAACAGGGGCTAAAAACAAAGTTTTTGATAGAAATACACTGCCTTTTTTTGTATTATAAGTAACTGGTTTCAATATATTAATTATTAAATATTATTATTTTCCAATCAAGCCAGATATATTTTTTTCTAGAACAATATTTTCATAGACAAGTTATTATTCTAAAGAAGCAATATTAATTAGTTACATAAAATGATAAATAAATACCACTCTTATGAACCATAAAATAAAACCTAAATAATTTGTCGTCACAATTTATTGGTGATGCATCCAGTGAAGCTGATACTTTAATTGCAGGTTATGTATATAAAAGCAAAAGTATGTTAATTAATCCATTTTGTTATATTAATTTATAAGCTGATGGACTTTATGAAAATTGATTACATTTTCATTTTCACCAGTCTCATAGATTTAGAAATAGATTCAACCGTAATCAATTTAGGTTCAAGTGGTGTTTCATCCACTTAATAAGACATGCATTATTATACACTTTTTCCTCTACATCATTTACATTATTTGCTTATATGCAACCCATTGATCTTATCTTCACTTTAGCATACCAACTTTGGTTTGTTTGATTGCATAGTTCGATAAAGACACCGTACACTTGTCTCACATTATATGCCAACTGCAGATCGAACATGTGATACCTTTTATATTCTTCTCACAATACATATATTTTCCCTCCAATTCATAGTCTTTCTTTTCCAAAAGTACTATAATATCTTAACTAAAAATCTTCCTTTGCTTATGTTTTAAAAACTTATATTTTCAGAAAATCAAATTTCATCAAAGATGACGACGTTACTTTCTAATGTGTATGAACCTTATATGGATAATTTTAAAATGTTTAAAATAAATCAAATAAATTTGAGGTTCAAACTTTTTTAGATACCTTTTATCTTACTCTTATATTTTTCTCTAGCTATTTAAAATTATTATACTAAAAAAAAGCAAAGGTAATGTAAATTACTTATTGCAACTATTAGAAGAAAATAAATGAGGGTAAAGAAATATAATAACTCTCTTAATGGTTAGATAGCAATAAAGTGTTTAGTTTCTCAAAATTCTGAAAATGTTTGTTTCAAATGTTTGATTTATATTTAAAAAAATAATATTCACATGGAACCATATTTTTTGGAATGTTTTCGGGCTATGCTTCCCGACAAAATCATTCTTATAGAGTTAAAATAATTATAATGGTAAAAGTACAATGTTATTTTAATAAAATAATTTAATAAGTAAGTAATGAATATTGATGTCTCCAAAAAATTATTTTTAAAACTTGAATAGTTTCGGAAAGAAAAATAAAGTGTTTATTATACCATGCCCCCAATATATCACATATATTGTGAAACATGTATGAGTATTGATGTGTAATAATTTAGATATAATTAAATAATAGACATTATAACATAATGATGAAAATAAAAATAGTTGCTTCAGAAATATTTGAAGAGTAAAAATAATAAAATTACATAGAAATATTTTGATTAATAAATTAATTTTAATCGCATAACTCTGATCTACTTGCACACGGCTTCTCTCTCTTTGGTACAAGATCCTCTCTCTTCTACATATATAAAATCTCTTTCAGATTCGATCATGACACCCCACTTCATATAACCTATCTCCACTTTATTTTTTTCTCTCCACAACCTCACTCTCTTCTTCCACCCACAAATGGTGAAGTTCTCAAAGGAACTCGAAGCTCAACTCATTCCAGAATGGAAGGAGGCCTTCGTCAACTACTGGCAGCTCAAGAAGCAGATAAAGAGAATCAAACTATCAAGACTTCCCAAACAATCCCACCACCATGTCAAACCTAACTTTGGCCTCTCCATTTTCGATTCTTTTCGCTTCTTTCTCCACAAAATAGCTAACAGCCTCTCAGATTCCGACCACCATGACCTCAACATCATTCAGGTAAATAAATAGTAACATAACCACAACATTAATATTTTCAGTTCCCTCGTATCTGTTTATTGCTTCCCACGATTTTCGCTAATGTTCTCTGGGGAAAATTCGGCTTGCTTTCGTGATTTCTGGCAATGAAGTATATGATCAGTTTCTGTTTGGCACGTACCCCAAAAACTGTGCTGACAGCAACATGTTACACCTGAAATCTTGGTTATTTTTCTTCTCTCTATGGTTCTCTCTCTTGCCTTCTTGCCTTTCATTGAAGAAGAAAATTACTTATATGAATATATGATAAGTTTATTTTGATTGAAACAAACTTGAAAAGGAAAAAATAGTTTTTTAGAAACACTTTTCTGTTTCTGTTTCTTCTTCTAATCAAATTTGAGAGGGGTGATGATGATTTATTTGTGCACGACTTTACTGCATGAATAGTGAGCAATCTAAATGGGACGTCTTTTTTCTGACAACGAATTGCTTTGGAGAATTTCAACCTCGCTTAATACCTTTTTAACCCACGGATTTTTTTATGGCATGTGGTAATTAATGTCAATGTCCAAAAGCAAAACAAATAAAAATAATTTTAATGTGGTTGCCAAAATTGTGATAACAACCTGTGTATTTGTAGTCGAAGTAATTACCAATTAAAAATCTTATTTTGTCATTTTTATTGTGTGGTACAATGAAATTTCCAAATAAATCATCTATGATGTTTCTCTACTATTTTTAAGTGTCTTACTTAAAAAAAACTATTTATATTTATTCTTATTTTCAAGTCTAAAACAATATGAATTATCATTGTTGTTTTCATTTATACCATTTACATAACATTTAATATATATATGTGTGTGTGTGTGTTTGATTCAATGAAAAAAATAATTACATTTTTTAGTTTTTCAAAAACCATATTTAAAAAGGAATAGAGAGAATATAAAAATAAAAAATGAGTCATTGAAAAATATACTTCTAATTAATTAGTGTGTTGGAGAGTATTTACTATAAATAATAATCTATAGTTTTTATTAGAAATGATGTGATAAAACGCGTTAACAATAATGACAAATTAAAGTATTTTTGCATATATATTTTACTTCTAATGGGTAAATTAAATGTTCTAAGCTTACTTTTTATCGTTAAGATGACAAGTTTGCAACAATAACCTATACTTTTAACGATGTAAATTAACAAACTATATATTAAGAAAGAGAGAGAGGTAACCCAAGATAAATAAAACTCAACAATACATGCCTGAAGTTAAATTCCTGCTTTTTGGTGTTTGTTTAAAGTATTGAAATGTGGTGGATATGGGTTAGACATGAATGAAATTGGTAATTGATTTTCTGAAAGTGAATGGTAATAAGAAAGGAGTAAATACAATGAATGATTATTATTAGAAAGAGAAAACAAAAATTATGAAAAGTTGGGGTTGGCGTAAAGAGATATAAGAAGTAATGTAGCAATGTGAGCATAGTGTGGGGTTAAGTACTAAATAAAGTGGGTTTAGTGGCCCTCCTTTTCTGCTTTCTTTTCGGGAGTTTCTCAATCTCTCACGAAAGCCACCAAATTCTCGCCTTTGCGGATCTATCTGTGCCACTACCGTTGCAACATAAAATATAAAAACAATTAATTTATTTTGAAAAGAAAATAATGTTGACACACACAAAAATGGAAAAGACCAAAAATAATTAAATAAGTATATGTAGGTGAGGAAGAAAACCACAAAGGACAGTGAAGAAGAAATCTATGAGACCGAGCTTGCGCAGTTGTTTTCCGAGGAGGATGAGGTACATTAGTTTATTAAATCGCTTTTAAATGATTTATGTATATACTGTGTTATTGCTGTTGTTTCTGTCACATGAAGACATTTATGTTTTTTTTTTTTTTTTAACTCAGGTACGAGTGTTTTTTGTGAGTCTGGATGAAGAGCTGAACAAGGTGAACCAATTTTACCGGAAACAAGAGAGTGAGTTTCTTGAGAGAGGAGAAACCCTGAACAAGCAGCTTCAGATTTTGCTTGACCTCAAGCAAATTATCAGTGACCGTCGCCGGAAAAATTCTCCGTCGAAGCCATACAGCACCGGAACATCCCCTCAATATTCTCCAACCCGAGATTCTGAATATTCCGGTCAGCTTTCTCTTCATGTACAGGAGTTGATCCTGCTTAAAATATTTCCCAGTGTTAATTTGTGCTTTTGAGTGCTTGCTGACATCATACAACATACTGTTAAGATAAATTCTAATTAAAAGTAATAAAAAGAAAGAAAATTTGTTAAAAATGCCATATAGATGTGATGTATGGCTAAGTTGCATGGTGATAGTAGTTTGTGCAGAAAATTTTGGAGATTCAGATGAAACAACTTCAGAAGTTTCACAAACGGATGAGGTAATCACAACATTGGAGAAAAACGGTGTAAGTTTTGTTAATTCAGCAACGAGGGCGAAGACGAAGAGGGGAAAACCTAAAATGGCAATGAGAATTGATGTTCCAGCCACTAATCCAACTAGGGCCATTACAGCCATCACTAGCATGCTGTGGGAGGATTTGGTGAACAATCCAACTGGGGATTTCGTTCACAAGAGAAAGCTCCAATGTGCTGAGAAAATGATTAGAAGTGCTTTTGTGGAGCTTTATAAAGGCCTTGGCCTACTCAAAACTTACAGGTTCTCATTTTTTTATATATATAAATATTTAGTTTCGTTATATTAATTAATCTTCAATATATTAAAAGCTTTGCTTTGAGACTCGGGTATAAATTTAGCTGGAAATAAGAAAACTAATCTAAAATGTAAAAGTATGTAATTGTCACCTTTTCTATTCATGATATAAGGTTTCAACTATAAAGTTTGCTTAGAAAGATCAAACTTCTTAGCATTTATTCCGAGGTTGGTACTTGTTTTTATGAGTATAATCATCACTGTTCCGTTTGCGGGTGAAAATGAGAAAATCTTAGAGAAAAGGGAATATTGATTTTATTATTATCTTGGTCAAAATTGGAAAGAATACATAGAAATGATGTGGAGGTGAATGAAAGATTGAGTTGCATGGCAGTTCATAACATCACGTAAGGTTTTTCGATGGATAGAATAAATGAAGGTAGGTGTGACTGTCACGTTATGGATTATATATATATCACTCAATATTTATAGTATGGTTTTATTATTTGCTTATAATTAAGTTAATCCTATTTAATATTTAAATAAAGCGACTTAGTTTATAAAATTCTGCATTTATTTTCATTGGTTGCATATTACATGGGAATGGGGGCAAGATGTTTCTATTAGGATCTGTAAAGCTAGCTTTTGCACACACTTCCGAATAGTGGCCAACAAAACCAAATTGAATTTCTTATCATCAAATTTTGCTTTACTTTTTTCATTTCGTTTCCTTTTTGTAAGTAGAAAATTCCTTTTGAATTCCTTATTTGTTTGTTTTCACCCTAAAATTTAATGGGGTAATTTGTAGATTCCCGAATGAGAGAGGGAGGGGAGAGAGACTTAGTTTTATGTGTATATAAATACATGAAAAACCGAAAAAAGAAATCTTATTTTTATCAAATTTTTAAGTAGTTACATTGATGTTTAGAAAATCATACAAAGAAGTTTTATTCTACTAATATATAAAAGCTTTCCCAGAAGTCATATAAAAATATCAATCACTCTATATCAAGATTGAAATATATATATATATATATATATATATATATATATATATATATATATATATATATATATATATGAAAAGTGCTTTTCCATTTGAACAAAACTTCGTTTCATAAGTGATTCAAAAAGAGGTAGAGAGGTTCCCCACCTAAATGCCATAGTATCCAGTAAAAAAATGCTAAATATAGGGCACATCTTATCTAATATGCACAAATGCTTTGAAAATATTTGACAGGAATTTTTAATATAATGGAACTATAATCATTATAGTAAAAAACTTAAAGCAAAACTTATAAAACATTTTTATTTCCCGAAAAAAAAGATAGTATATGGAAAAAAAGTTACATATACCAGAAAATGGAATGTAACGAGACTGTAGGTAAAAAAAAATCATATATATTAGAGTTTAAATTTAATATAATGTGGATATGATGATTCGAATCGATTAGAAATTATCTAAAATAAGATATTTAAAGAAATTACTATAAAGTTTAAAACGATGCAGTGTAATGAGTGTAGAAAAAAATGTTTGCTATATATTTCATATACTTTACTATTTGGCTTTAACCTTCATCAGTAAACACCTTGTCTAACAAAACTTAAATGGTTAAATATAAACTACCAGTATAATATATCATATTCTAATTTGATTGCATTAAAATAAAGTTATATGATCAGAGATAGATACTTTTAACATTTTACTTATCTAATAATAAATGACACTTTTTATACTGTAAACTAGGCCAATGACATGGTATAATTATTTCTCTACTTGAACAGATTAAATATAGGGTGTAATGAAAAAAATGTTATATGCTAATAGAAACTGTTAAGTATATTAAATATATTTCTTTCAATAAAAAATAATATGTCTAAAATAATATTTTAATATAAAATGGTGTATAGACATTAACAATATAAAGCATTACACTAGTAATATGATACAGGGATTAATAGATATAAAGTTTTTAATCTACCATACAATATAATTAATTACACCAATAACTTTTTGTATTAGTATCCTCTTTATTATGGGTATGCATTATGTCTGATATGATTTATAGGATGTATTAAAAAGATGGTTAAAATTTGGAAGAAATAATTAACTGAGTTTCTTAATTTGTAAAGAAAGAGGTTAAAACGAAATATTATATATATATATTAAACAAATCAGTTGAATAAAAAAACTTTAATATCTTGAATGCAGATTATAAAAATAGGACAGTATAATGTGTGTTAGAGAATTTTTTACGGTGAATCTATGCCTGCCTCGTATGAATTAATTACTATATGTGTATGAATATTTATAAATTCAATTATTATATTTCTTTACTGAATATACTAAGAAATATGGATCTCTTTAATGCTAATCATTTCTTATTAGTAAACTTAATTGAAATTTAGAAGTCTTATTTTTGAATCCAATCTAATGTATCTCACGAATGAGCAACTTCTAATATAACATTCTCTCTTTTTTGCAGTTCACTGAATATGGTAGCATTTACAAAAATATTAAAGAAATTTGACAAGGTATGGCTAAAAATATCTTCTCCACTATACTATTTGTACAACACACAGGTAAACACAAAGAAGGGTTGCATGAGTTATTATTTTTCATTATATTTTTGCTATGCACGCATGGAACTGAATTTGAATGGCAAATGTTGAAATAACAAGGACGAAAACTAAGGGAAAGTTTCCTAATTAAAAATTAATAATCTGCGGTGGTGTGGATCATTCTTAACACTTAAAATTATCTTACAAGAAAATCATGAGAAAATCTTAAATTATGTGTATGACGACGGAGAAGAAGAACTTGATTTCCTATCCCCAACTAACTTTGACTTATAGTACATATGACCTAAAGATAGTGATAGTACCACTATATTTGTCTTTTCCATTCTTTTCAGTGGAGTCATATCTTATACATATGTCCAAAACTGCTTCCTACATATATTTAAATTTATCTAATCCTAACATGGCGTAAAGCTGTTTCACACATCAAATGAACTTAACTTTTTTTTTTGTGCAATCTAACAAAAATGTGTTCTAATATAATGTATCCTCTTTTTTGCTGTTACCCTCCTTTTCTTAATGTGTGTGGTAGCTCGTGCTTTTCCTGAAATATAACATAATAATCTGTTTGAAAATGTTCAGGAGCAAAAATACCTGTTTGGACCAATTTGTTTTATATTTTACTTCCTTAACAGTGATAATTTATTCTGCTGTTAATTTTAGTTAAGTTGGCATATCTAATACGAATTCCTAGTATGTATGTTATATGAACAAATGAAAATGATATTGCATTCTGATGGAGCAGGTATCTTGTCAGAAAGCTTCTGCAAATTATTTAAAAGAAGTGAAGAGGTCCCATTTCGTTAGTTCTGACAAGGTACATCTTGGCTTTCACCTTCCAAATGCCTTCATTTCAAAAGTTAGTGAAAGAGAAAAAGAACGATAAAAGAAAAACACACTGCACTACTCAACTTTAAATCTTTTTTATCTTGGCCTTCCATAATCTTGCTGTGGAGAATGGGTTCTAACAAGTGGTTATCATTATTATAATACGTTGGTTTTGTAAGGTTGTTAGATTAATGGACGAAGTGGAATCCATATTCACCAAGCACTTTGCCAACAACGATAGGAAAAAGGCAATGAAATTTCTAAGACCCCAACAACATAAAGATTCTCATATGGTCACCTTCCTTGTCGGTAATGCCTCTCTCTATCCATGTCTCTTCGCTATATTGGCATGGCATGGCACTTAACAATGAACAACACTAGCAAACTATTTTAAGAACAGTGAAGGTAGTGTCACTTCAGAATTCAAATTGCAATGCATTGTCTGAGTAGATCACTGCATGTACCAACAGACATGAAAAATAATATTTTTATGTAATGCTATTAGCCCATGCTTAGTGGCCACCAATTTGAGCACTGGGTGGACCTACCAAGCTGATTGATCAAATTGTACTGTCTCTGCAGGGTTATCTACAGGATGTTTTGTATCCTTGTTTTCTGTATACGCAATTTTGGCCCATTTGTGCGCTATATTTTCCCCTGGTAAAGAGCCAGCTTATATGGAAACAGTCTACCCCGTTTTCAGGTTACTTCACATTCTTCCAACTTTAACATACTTTACACATTTTCTCTTTTGTGTGTTGTTCTGCTCCACGTCTTAACTTAATCACCAAAATACTATTTTCAAATGAGCTCTTACTAATTTGTCTATATCAAGCACCCTTAAAGTGTACATTACATTAACACTTAAAGTGTACATTACATTAACACCAAATCTTTTATAAGGTGAGAAGTGAGTCTAAAACTTTTCCTGAAGTAGGTTATCAAATATAGTCTTTTCTACCTCAACTTTATAACTATAAACCATGAAATTGAATGTAGTTAAACTGAGGACTTTCTGAAAACTCCCCTGAAAATTTAATTTGCGGATTTTTAGACTAAAGTAGATATATGATTGATGCACTGATGGTTAAGTGATTTTGTGCAGTGTGTTTGCGCTGTTAAGCCTGCACTTGTTTTTGTATGGATGTAACCTGTTCATGTGGAAGAATACAAGAATCAATTACAATTTCATATTTGAGTTCTCTCCAAGCACAGCACTAAAGCACAGAGATGCATTTCTGATGAGCACTACCTTAATGACAACTGTGGTTGGGGCAATGGTCTTACATCTGCTTCTAAGGGCTGCTGACTTTTCTCCTACCCAAATTGATGCCATTCCTGGGGTTCTTCTTCTGGTTTGTCTCATAACTATTGATTTTCCTTCTTGTTTATGAGATAAGCTAGTTTAGTTAGCTTCAAATTTTGAAAAGTAGTTTATGCTGACAAAGAAATTCTAATTTCAGTTTTACATAGCACTGCTCATTTGCCCGTTTGACATATTTTATCGTCCCACACGTTACTGCTTTCTCCGGGTTATTCGCAACATAGTATGTTCTCCCTTTTATAAGGTAAACTTCTCTCAGTTGATTTCTTGAAAGATTTCTTGAAACAATTGGATAATTGTAAGGTCACATATGCGGAAAACTGAAATGAGCATTTAATTTTATAATTTGTCATTGCCTTTCCATAGGTTCTGCTTGTAGACTTTTTTATGGCCGATCAACTCACTAGCCAGGTGATCTTAGTCTCTACAATTGATTCTGGTTTTGGTCCTTTTTTTTCATTATTTCCTATTCTTATTATGCATCCTAAGTAACATTAAATTTGGTGTTATTTTTGCAGATTCCATTGCTAAGGCATTTGGAAATTTCTGGTTGTCACATTTTTGCTAGAATTTTCAAAACACACCACTCCGAGGCCTGTCATTCAGGAAGATTGTACACGGAATTAACTTACATCATCTCATTTTTACCTTATTATTGGCGTGCTTTGCAGGTAAGCTTAGGATGAAGAAATTGACTAACTGTAGATTTTCTTTTGGCATTGAACACTAGAAAACTACTTCAAGAATTGGAGTCGTGCTATAGTAATTCTAATAGAACATCTCTTGTAGTGTATATTCATAATTATTTTATAAACTAAAGCATGGTTGTTGAATGTCCTTACCAGTGCGTGAGACGGTATCTAGATGATGGTGATGTGAACCATTTGGCTAACATGGGTAAGTATGTTTCGGCAATGGTGGCAGCTGGGGCTAGAGTTACCTACAGCAGGAAAAATGATCATCTATGGTTTGCTATAGTGTTAATCACTTCTATGGTGGCCACAGTGTATCAACTTTACTGGGATTTTGTCAAGGACTGGGGATTTCTTAAACCCGATTCCATAAATCCATGGCTCAGAGATGAACTAATTTTAAAGAATAAAAGCATATACTATATGTCTATTGTAAGCTTTCTTTCTTTACCTCCTGATCTGAATTTCACTAAGTAAGTTTTTTATATATAACTAAGCGATACTGAATTTCAGGTCTTGAATTTTGTGCTGAGAGTGACATGGGTGGAGACTATATTGCACTTCAAAGTGGGGCATGTGCAATCACGACTGCTAGAATTTTTGTTAGCAGCACTTGAGGTTATTAGAAGAGGGCATTGGAATTTCTACAGGTATATCTTATCATATCTAGAAAGCAGGATGATTTTTTTTATCCCGACCTGAACCTTAAAATACCAATCACATCCAATGTAGCACAACCTAGTAATGTAAGTCCTATTAAAACCCCATTCTGTTAGGTAGAGGCCTAGAAAAAGTCTTTATGTCTCTAATAATAGGAACAATGATGTCACTAGAATGGAGTGACAATGACAGAACTCTAAGTCATAATAAGAAAATGGTTTTGTAATTTCTGATGTTATATTAAAAACGATTCTTTAACAGTTGTTAGAAACTCAGTGACGAAGTTGATCTTGTGTGAACAGGTTGGAGAATGAGCATCTAAATAACGTTGGCCATTACCGGGCAGTGAAGACAGTTCCACTTCCATTCCGAGAGACAGACTCCGACTGATGAGGTGATTTTCTTGTACAAAGAAAGGTGATGTCTTGTAGACATGCTAACAAAAAAGAGGCTTGCAGTGTAAAGAATAAAGAGAGTAGGAGGAGGAAAGAAACCTCTCTAAGTTTGTTTCTTGTTTATTGCCTCTTTTAGGATACTGGGCATGTTCAAAATGGTTCAAAGAAGGAATTGTTATTTTTTATTTCATGATTTTAGCCAGTAAATATTCAAATGTTAATGATGTTTATAATTTCGTTAATAGGACCAAACAACTTAAAATTTAAGTTAACTTCACTTTCCATGATGCAATTCTGAAAATCATGCCCACTTGTCTTCGAAAATCTTATTATTTTCTACCACTGAGTTTTTTGGTATATAATAACGTTAAGTTGTCAATGTTACCTCTTAGTATCCTTAATTTTAAATGATATAATGCTTGGTTTCTGAAGGAAAGATAATATTTTCTACAAAGTGACCAAAAAATATTGATATATATACTATGATCAAATAACAAATGCCATGGTTACTAGTGCAATATTATTATAATAGTCTTGTGAATCAACTTACCACACTCGTCACATGTGTCATGTCAGTTTGAATTAAATTATTACAGATCAAACTACCCACTAACTACCTCGAGAAAATTATTATAACCAAAGTGGATTAAAATAAGGAAATGTTCTTTAGAAACAAATTCTGTAATGGAAAAAAGTTTTATACTAAAAATTATATATTATAATATTTCTATATTTCATTAATTTATTATCTTATTAGGTGCATAACAATCTCCTTTCTTTACTCTCTTTTTTTAATTTTTAGAAATCTATTGAATCCATAAAAGATAATTTATTAACAAAATTTCAATTGAGAAAGCATTCCTTAAATAATAATATTTTATAAAAAAATTAAATAATTGTGCAAACAAATTACCTTCCAATTACACATCTATATTTTCAATTATTTATTTTTAAAAGGCTCTCTCTATAACTAAATAGAAATGCATGTTCAAAATTGTTATCATGTTGTTATCAGTAAACATGAGTTAAGACTTTTGCAATAACTACATAAAAGAAAAAAATTAAATGAGCAGTGCTAAACCTTTTTATTTTGAAATTTATAATTTTGATTTTAGAATTGAACTTGCAACTAATTCTGTTAATTCAGTGAGGATCTAATTTATAAAAAAAAATGAAAGTGTTACATCCTAATAATATAAAATATAGAAAAAATAAAATAATCAATCTAATTAAATATCTTTTTAGTATTTAAATTATTTTTAAAATTGTATTTTATTTCTAACTAAATAAAAATACATATTTTATTTTTATACATGTGAAACATCCTCACACCAAAAGACATATAGAGATTATATTATGTTTACTTTAAAACTTCCTTTACATATAAAAAATACATCTAGTGTCATTTATTTGTGAGAATCTTTTATGTCCCTTTCATAACATATAAGAGCAAAACATATATAATTTTATTTTAAGGATAAAATAGAAAAATTTTAAATAATTTGAAAATAATATATATATATATATATATATATATATATATATATATATATATATATATATATAATCCTTTTAAACTTGAAAGCTAGAGGAAATTTCTTTTAAATTATAGTTTTTTTTTATTCTTGATAAAAAAAGAGAAAGGGTAGGTTTCAATAAATTTTATGAAGATTCTCTTTATATTTTTAAGTTGTATATAAATTATATGATGGAGACATGAAATCTTGCTTTTAGTGTGTTTTTAAATAGTTTGGCCATGCACACACTTGAGTTAGAGAATTAAAAGTTGAGTTGAATTTCAGTCAGATTCTGTAGCACTGAAGCCATTGACCACATGCTATTCTCAAAAACCTGTAAAATTAGTCACTTTGTTCTTGAATAATGCATCCCAACGTATTATCAATTACTTATACCTATCTTTATCCCTTAGCCACTAAAAACAGAAGCTACAAAATCAATTTTTCTACAATGGTATTAGTATCTTGTTTAAGAATAACTTTGTGATCTGTAAAGACTTAAGCAAGAATCTAATTGCCGAAAGTTTCCTCAATTTTATTGACCAAGCTCTGTGACCAAAAAGTTTGCTTAGGCTGTTTCAAATTCCATTTTTTTTTTGGTGTTTTTGAATTTATGAATGTGACTCTCACTAATGTGCTTAAGAATATTCTTTTGTAATAATCTATACTTCTTTTATTTTATTATCTATTCACACATATTATAATTGATATATTACACTAAAAGAAGTATATTTTATTTTTTATTCAATCTATTTAAAAACTAGATCAAAGGCATAAGAATAAATTCATCCTGTTTTTAAACATTAGAGTAGACATTAAAAAACTGCTGTTAATTGGCTTTTCTAGAGTGAGGCTTTCTCCATTGAATTTGACTTTATTGTGTTTTGTGTTGTTACTCTCTTTTTCTCCCCTAGTATTATATAAAAAGCTTAATGTGCTGTTAGTTTTTCTTGTGTGGTATTTTCTTTCAATTTTTTTAATATGATTTTAGATTTTTTTTTTAATCAAATCTCAATTTTTTTGTTAATTTTATTTAATTTGATATCTTTGTTAATGATATTTAGATAGTTAACAGCAATATGTTATATAGTTTTATTATTAATATTTTTTTTATTTTTATTTTTTTATTTAGAAAAAATATATTCATATGTCAAAGTCAACATGTACTTACTAATATTTTATATTCAATTCAATCTCTATATTTATTATTTTAATTTTATTTATTTATTTTTTAAATAAAACAATTTTGTTCCTTTAAATTAAAACCAAATTTAATTTTTATATAAATTTTATATTGATATTTTTATTAAAATTCACATTTCATTAAATATTTTTTAAATTACTTTTAAACAACTCTAACTATATTATTAAAAAATATTATTAAATAAATAAGAAGAAAAACTTTTCATTATTTTTATATTCTAACCTTATTTTTAACCAATATCAAAAACCAAATCCTATATTTTTTAACAAAGTCTAACCTTATTTTAAACCAACTATAACCTTTATTTTTTATAGATAGCAAAACTCGAACATAAATATAATAATTATTTTACAATAATATAGTTAAGGCTTAATTGTTTAATTATTTCCTAAATTTAGGGGTTAGTGTCAAGTTGGTACCCCTTTTGAAAAAGGCTATGTGATATAATTGCACCAATCAAATCTTATACCAAAAGCAAATTTTTTAAGGATTATAGACATGAAAATGTGGTATAATTACAATAGGTTAAGGGTTACACGTTACATGTTACAGGGTACACGTTATAATTTACAATTACATGCTACAACTTACAGGTTACAGGTTACAAGTTAGAGCTTACAGGTTACAAATTACAAGTTACAAGTTGAAAGTTACATAATACATGTTACAGGTGATTGGTTACAAGTTAAGCATTACAAGTTACAAAATACAGGTTACAGGTTATAGGTTATAAGTTAAGTGTTACAGGTTACAAGTTAGGCGTTACAGGTTACAGGTTAAGAGTTACAGGTTACAAGTTACAGGTTAAGAGTTACAGGTTACAAGTTACAGGTTACAGGTTACAACTTACAAGTTACAAGTTACAAGTTACAGGTTACAAGTTACAGGTTCCAATGTTAAAGGTTATACATTTTACAAGTTACACATTACAAGTTACATGATTATAGGTTAAAAGTTAAAAGTTACAAATTACAGGTTACAGGTTCAAGTTACAGTTTACAAGTTACAAGTTACAGGTTACAGGTTACAAGATACAAAATACAAGTTACAAGATACAGGTTACAAGTTACAAGTTAATGGTTACAGGTCACAAGTCATAGGTTACAGGTTACAAGTTACAAGTTACAAGTTATAATTTATAGGTTATCAGTTAAAGATTACAGGTGATAGGTTATAGGTTATAGATTAAAGGTTACAGGTTACACATTATAAATTACGGGTTACATGATACAAGATACAAATTACAGGTTACATGATACAAGATACAAATCGCAAGTTACAGATAAGAAATTACAGGTTGCGTATTACAAGTTATAGGTTACAGGTTAGAGGTTCCACTTTTGAAATTTTCTAGGCTTGATAAAAATGCGCAAACTGCAGAAAGATAAAAAGAAAAGTAGATGTCCTATAGTTATGAGAGAGAAGAAAAAATGCACATTCATTCGTCACGTCAACATGAAGTTAACTCTCTTTATATCAATTTGATGGAAGAGACTTCATTAATACAATTTTTACTACTTTGAAACACAATATATGTATTTTTAAAATCGCATACTAAATTGAAAAAACCTCTAAATATAGAAACTAAGTAAGCAATTAAGCTCAAAAAGCTAAATTGAATAAATTTAACAAAAATGTATGACTTGATTGAAAAAAAAACTATGACTATCGGAAACTAGAAGATTGATTAAAGAGAGTTCAATAATTTCTTCAAAAAACAGTACTCGTGTTCGTGTTCATTTCTTATGCAACCCAGATTCTATTTTCGAATTATTGGTATTTAGTTAGCTAACCATATACATGCTCTGGGACGGAAGGATTCGAACCTCGGTACTAACGAGGGCGGGGAGTGATCGCCGGTGCAAGAGGCACTGACAAGAAGCGGCTCCTGGCAGGTTTCCAGTGGAAGGGTCACATGGATGAATCGAACATACACCGGAATGAGAGGGATCTAGAGACTGTGTAGGTATGAGACTATACTGTTGAAGAATAGCTTAAAGGGATTGATTTGGCTACTCATATCACCAAATGCTTTGCTTTTCGGTAGCCTAATCCATAAGAACTCCATGGTTAAGCGTGCTGGAGTAATTTAGGATGGGTGGCCTTCTGGGAAGTTTTCTCGGAAAATGTGCGAGTGAAGACAAAGCACATTAGAAAGCCTGGTGGTGATGTGTGGGGGCAGTCAATATTCCCTGGAATTTTACACTATGTCTACACACATTAATGTTATTTTTATCTCTTCGAAATCTAGATATGGAAAATGGTTGAAGACCAAATTAATTTTTCAGATAGACTATTGAGGATACGATTGAATCGAAAGTGAAAATAATACGAAAGAAATAAAAAGAAAGAATAAAAGTAAATGTAAATTATAGAGAAAGTGAAAATAATACGAAAGAAATAAAAAGAAAGAATAAAAGTAAATGTAAATTATAGAGATGATGAAAATAATTTTCTTTTTTTAAATAAATATTAATAATGTAAGGGGTATCAAAACAAAAATGTAAGAAGTCAAAGGTAATTTCCATGTATTGGTATAACAAAATTATATTGATAATCAATAAAAACATTTAAATACAAATTTTGAAGTAATAATTTCAAAAATCAACATATTGGTCATACAAAATTGTATGCAATTAAATGACAATATATAACATTCACTGTATTTTAGTTATTTAAAAGATATTCAACCTAAAAGTTAAACTTTCTATTGTTTCATTTTTCTGAACATAAAATATCATTTAGTCTTCAAACATTTTTATATAAGTATTTCTTTAATATTAATATATTATTAGTATTTTTTTTAATAGTTTAAAATTAAACAAAAAAATTATTGACGAAGTGTTTTTAGTCAACCAACGAACATATTCATTTGACTTTCGGTTATTAAGGCTTTGACATAAAAGATCAATAATCATGTTTTTGGATAAACGTGATGATTTCAGACATTTTTATTTGTGAATTTCCATGGGACCCTCAAATAATTTTTAAAGAGATTTATATTTATAAACTTAAAAAACAATATAGTGCTGTAAAATATATATATATATATATATATATATATATATATTTTTTTTTTTTATTTATTTATCATACAAAAGTTAATTGATAAAATGAAAGTAGTAAAAATAATAGAGAATGGTAAAAGTACACCCAGCAATAAACTTCTGAAAAGAGATTTATATTTCAAACTCACAAAACATAACGCGTTTCAAAAAGTATACTGCTTATGGAGGAATTTTTTTACAAAGAGATGGAAATGAGAGGTTCAAATGATTTCTGAATGCCTTTTGTCTTCACCCAATTATCATTTAATAAGAATTTTTATACCCTTTAAATTAAAAACATTGTGTTACATTTTAAATTACTTATAACTTTTAATTCAATCATCACTTTCAATCCACCTTTTTTTATGTATTGTATTCTGTTGACAATCCTCTGTTTTAATTTTTACCAGTTTTTTTATTCCTTAATTATGGGAATCTTCAACATCTTTTTAAGTCCGTCAATGAATAATTGTATTTATTTTTCAACAATAATTATTTTTTATTCATGAATTATAGACGATAATATATAAATTAATTATGAAGGGTGAAGTCATAGTTTATGTAGACCTAAGAAGAGTGATTACAATTCCTAACAATTATCCTAAATATTTTCTAAATCAAGATTATTGTTTCTGGCACTATTTTCTAAATTCTCTTATTTTATATTAGAATCTAGTATAGGCAATACTCTTATAAGACTTTTCCTCAATTTAGTCTTAGTTTTTTTCATTAAAATTTATTTTAACCTAAAATCCCCTGAATTCTTTTTATGGGATTCTTGGACATTGTTTGCTCTTCCATAATTGAAATATGTTTTTCTTCATAGTATTCAATACACTAAAACACCTTCACCCTCAAGTAAATTTTGTTTTCCTTCTTTTTAAAGGACATTGATTTATACTAATGGAATCGAAATGGTAAAAACCTAAATAAAACCATATTTTTAATAAATTTTTCTTAAATTTATGTTCTTGATTTACAATAAGTTTTTTTCTAAAATAATAATTTATTAAATTGCTTTGTATTTCACTAATGCATAATAATATAGACTTTTTTTTAAAATAAGATTATATTTAATTTGAGTCTTACTCTAAGACTCACAAGACAATTAATATATATATATATATATATATATATATATATATATATATATATATATATATATATATATATATATATATATATATTGTGAGACCCAGGAAAGTGCACACCCATAATTACCTGTCACGTCCAGTAATGAATCCCGAAAACCTCTTTACAGTGCATTAAAAACGCACTTTCATTCTCTCTGTCCCCTTGTCAAGTGTCGCGGTGGAAGGTTCTGAAGTCAGTATGGGAAGCCAGGTGTCGGAAGGGGAGAGTGCGTTCGTTTGAATTGGGAAGGAAACTGATTTCTGAAAAACCTTCTCCCCATTCCCGCATGCACCTTTCTTCTTCCTCTGAATCAAACCTTGCATTTTTCTCCTCCTTCTCTCTAAAACTCTTTCATCTTCTCTCTAAGATAACTCACCATCATCTCCTCCGATCCCATTTCAGAAACCGTAGGACCATTCACGGCGTCGTGAGCTTTCACTGGAACCGAACGCTTTAGAGTTCTGTGACCGGTAAGTTCTCAAACTCTAAACACCCTTTTCTGAGTTGCATGCGAACCCTGGTACAGCTGCATGTTAGAGTATAAGCTAAGTTCTTCTACGTTCTTGTGGTTAGATTTAGTGAAACACTTGAGAAGCACGTTGAGGGTAGGAAACTGTATTTGGACAAGTTAAAAAGCATTCGCTTAGGGCGTTCACTGCTAAACCAGGTAATGGAAGCTTTAGTAATTTAATTGATACTTGTATGATGTGTGTGAAAGCATGAAGTGTACTGGATGTATGACATGTATGATGTTTAAGTATGCATGAACGAGCCCTGTTGTACTGATTGTGTATGAGTGATATTGTATGAACTGTATGTTGAGGATGAAACGTATGAATTGGAAAATGGATAATTTCTGTAAGGTATGAGATGATAATATGAATTCTGTAATGTATGAGATTTATGGTGGAGATAAGTTATAAGATGTGAATCGTATGAAAAATGTGAAGTTATTGTAGATGAAAAATCTGGAAAATATAATAGTCCTTACTTTGATAATGCACGCTCGTCATCGAACGGTCTTCTACCGTTCGGTTTTCCCCTGAAAATGACTTAGAATAGGAGTTCTTTCATTTGGAAAGGATTCTGCTTAAGAACGAGCGTCCTCTTGTGAAAGGCTAGGTTTGAGCGTTCGGCTCAGCCTAGTGGTATCCAACGAGCGAAATTAATTGAAGTTATATTAGTAACGCTCTGTTCTATAATTCGGCGTTCGTTATAGGTAGCGCTTAGTCTTATATTAAGCGTTCGTCCAAATGAGCTCTCGATCTTATATCGAGCGTTCGTTCTAATTAGTGCTCGGTCATCTACCTAGCGTTCGTCCTAAGTAGTGTTCGGTTTTATACTGAACGCTCGTCCTTATATTTGATTCCCGAACGAACGTAAATAGCGTTCGTCCAAAATTATTAGTTGACGTTCGGTCATTGACTGGCGGTGGTGTATCCTGAATTAAATCACGCTCGGCTCATTTATCTAAATAATTTGTGATGTATCTATCCATTTGATTCGATCTAGAGTCATTGTACTTAAATTTTTCTAAGTATTATTCAGAGTTTCTAGAGTCAGTTCCTTTGACTGAGTTTAAGTATTCGTAACGTCCGTCAGTGGACAGGAGTTCGTTTCTTTTGTTCAGAAACGAGGATTTCTCCGTACTATAATAACGTTCGTCCTTATTATGAAAAGGATGAATTCTCGTCATTTTATGGAAGTGGAACAAATAACAGAAATGTGAATAAGAGGAAGTATTATAACGTGCGAACAGTGTAATAGATGAAACTATGATTATGGAATTTGAACGAGCGTTCCAAGGAGGAACGTCTCTATGATTTGAATATGAGAAGTTATGTAGTATGACCATGGTAAAACTGCTGATGGCTGTTCATCCTGATATTCCATGAGTGCTCGTCCTCATGTAGAGGGCAGTAGGTCATGTGTGGGAATGGCAGGAGGTCCTAGTCCTACTGAGTACTTTGGACTGATAGGGCTAACCTCGGGTGGCAGCTGTTTGAGTGTTTGCAGTTATCACATCACCTGAGTGCACGAACGCCTGTAGATACATGGATTCATACAGTCCGGACGGTCGGTCTTGTGAGAGTTTGGATGATTTATTATATGCTTTGATATATTGTTATATGTCTTGTATGTTAATTGCATATGTTAAATTTTATATTGGTTGTATGAATTAAATTACCTAAGCTTACCCTTGCGTTTCCTTGTGTTGTCTGCTGTTTATGTACGTCCGTCCTGTCAATGCAATGATCATCCGTGTGGATGTGAGCAGATGGAGATACCCTTTTGGAGGAAGTGGTTGAAGAAGAAAACCTAGTGGACGTTGAAGTGAAGGCCGAGACTTAGATCGTTCAGTAGGTTTAACTTACTTAGAATTTTTGGGACGTTCGGTTATTAGCTTTTGTAAAACCGTTCGTCTTGGACCTTGGTTATTCCTGTATAAACTTTTGAATCTTACAATCTGTTTACTGTTCGGCTTTTATTAGCTGATGTATTTAAGATTGCACTGTTTAATCATGTAAAATGTGATTAGTTCTAATTTATGGTAATTACTATATATTGGGATATATATATATAAACTTTTAAGTATGCATATATCATATTCATGCATATATTATATTTACTCTTGTTTCATTTAGTTCAGTAAATATAGTTTTTAATTCATTTAACATTATTAGAAATCAAATGTGTAATATCTCACCAAAAGGTGTTATCTCTCATGTGATAAATTCTTAATATTATAAATTAGAAACACTTGACTTGCATAATAAAGTTATATTAATAGGAACTCGTTTTACTCATATAACCTTATTACTTACCATTTTTTTAACAGTAGACTAGGTTATAGGAATTTATTTTATTCTTTTCACCTTATATTTTCTTTTTGTGTGAGAAGAGTCTTGACCATATTCTTTAATGTCTTAATTTCAATACATAACTAATATTTCTTTTCTAAAATTAATTATGTTAACAACACATCATATCTCATATCACAATCATACCATCATGGATTTTCATTCCTATACATCCAACTCAATTTAAATGCTCACAAATTACAATTAATTATCCATTATAATACAATAGTATTTAAATATAATATATATTAATCAAATATAAAAATAGTAAAAGACAAACCAAATTTAACATTTAAAAAAATTTAAAAACTTATTTTCTTAGAGTTTAGAAAACTCTATCTCATTAAAGTATTTTGTTCACCCAATAAATTAAGCACATGTTGTAATTTATTTAGTTAAAGTCGTCAGCATGTTCAATGAATTTTGACTCACCTAACGATAAAAAGACTGTCGAATTTTCAATTAAATAAATTTTGTCCGATGAAAGTTTGACTCATCCAACAAACAAATCACATGGAGTTTTATTTAAAAGATCATCCAACAACCAAACCTATCAATTAACTGAATTTATCCAGTGAGAGATGATTCACTGTATAATTCAAAAAATCAATAAAGCATATCAAGTAACCAAATTAATTCAGACTAAGTATTTTTCTTCATTTTTTTTATGCCTACCATTATATTCTTTGGTTCTAAAACAGCATTAATGTGAACCAATATAACTGGATTTATTTATTCTAACTTTTCACTATTCAACTTAACATAAATACTAAACATATACCAATTAAGAAAACACAGAAAACATGCATAAATAAGAAATATAATGACCAATTTAATCTATCATAGGATATTGTTAGAGACTTAACTAACTCCCCTTATTAAGACTTCTTGATTCAAGCTGGAACTCCCAAAAATCAGTAGTCTTATAGAAAAATTACACTTGTACACAAAAGACTATTATGCTAAATTACAATCCTAAATTACTAAAGATTCATATTTGCCTAACAATACCACATGCAAGATCTCCTCTCTCATGCATGCAAAACTCTCTAAAACTAACTCAAAAAAAAAAAAAAAAGGCAGGGAGGAACTTACTAAAAAATAAATTATAATCAAACATACTTGCTTTGTTTTTTTACAAAGATTCCTACAAAGTACTTTGATCTATAAAATGATGAGTGAATTTCTTAGAAATATAAAGAAAAGTAAAAAAAATTAAAGAGAAAGTATTTTCAAAAGGATGGTAGTTTTGATGCAATCATATGAGCAGTTAACTTTTTATGTATAAATTTTATACTTTAATAATAAAATATGTATACTTCATCTTAGGTGTATCTCTTTCTACTTTTAAACAACTAGATCTTTTGACTAATAATTTTTTATTGGTATTACCTTTGATTTCAATGTATCTTAATTCATATCAGTATTAATTTCCACTGCAAGGACTTTAGAATTGAGTATTCAAAATACTATATTGGTTAGTTTTTTATGCCATGACTTAGAATTCTTTTTTTCAAGTCTATAGAATAAATATTTTTAGATAATTATCTTGTTTAAAATAATATACAATATATACTTTTGTTAAGAAGTAAATTTTAAATTTTACTCAATTTTAAAACTAGACATCAATTAGTAGTTCGATAATGATCTAATAGCAAGTGTAATAATAAATATAATAAACAACTAATTTTGCAAAGACAAACTCTAATTCATAACTCTAATATCATAATATCATGTTAAAATATATATATTTTAAGTTTACTTAACCTTATAAAATTCACTTGTAATATATATTTATTTTTAATCTACATGTTTCAAATGAATATAAAGATCTTAATAACTTTTTTTTAATTTGTTTATATTTTTGTTTTATTATAGCATTTTGAGTCAAATATATATACTTTTAACCGGTGGAATTATTGTTACATGATATATTATATGTCCTAAAAAAAACTTAGTTTAGATTGACTTCATGCCTTTAATTACTTTGGTTACGAAGAGTTTTGATTTAAATCCTAATGGAGTCGAGTCCTACACCTTTATGGTACATTAGCTTTAAAAATGCATTACCGAATAACTTCCCCATCTAACTTTATGAATAGTTTTACTGGATAGGACTTTTCAAAGCCATAACTATTCCAAAAATAATAAAAAAGAATTTTACAAACCCAACCTACTAAATTGAAGCTACAACTATGAATGCTTAAATTTTGTTCAGATATGAAAGTAGATAGCTATGCCAAATATGTATTTGAAATATATGAATGTAAAGTAGTCTCCTTCGAAAAATACCCTTTACTTAAGAGTTAATGTGTTTTCGAGAAAATAAATAAAGCAAATTTTTGTTTGATGTAAAAACACTTTAATTAAAAATTTACGTATGAATTTAAATATCATATTAGATAAAAGTGAAGAAGTGAAAAAAAAAACTTACAAATTTATCACTTAAAAAATTTAGACTAAAACTAGGGTCAGTTTAAATTGCTAAAATCAATATAAAAAAAATTAAAAGATTGTCTTTAAAGTTATAATTTGTATTTTTCAAATTATGAGATGAGATGATGATTGTTAAAGGTTATAATTGTCCTTATATCTATGTCAACTTGCTGAGGATATTGAGAAACAATGTAATTGAGGGATATGACACTTGTTGACATGTAAAAAGATGGAATAAACAACAAATTTAGTTATGATAGAATCTAACAATAGTTGTTATAGAAATGAACTTTAAACTTAACTTAACTTTAGAAAATTGACTTGTAAGACAAGATTTATATTCATTTATATACTCTAAATTAACATTATCTCTAATTGATATTAAACTGTCAATAAGAGGAATCGAGAAAAGGATACTCGAAATAAAGATTAAGACCAATTTAAGAAAATGTTATATGCAATACCACTATAGAATGTACAAGCAAATAGGACATCTGACATGATATGGACCGTTACCCTAATTTATATTTTTTCATTTTATTTTATTCGACAAAGTAATTGTCAAATAGGGGAATTAAATGTAAAATAAGAGTGATAAATTGTGAATACAATTTCAAACAAATTGACAACACTGCAAACAAGAATAAATGACAAAATCAATGTTGATTGTAACAATATGGTTACCACTCTCATAAATTTCATTTGCCAATTTCCATTTTATCCTTCATAATTTAGTTTTTTGTAATTTACATTTATGCAAATTCCTTCAACATCATTCTCTTCTTCATTTGTCATTCTTCACTTTGTTTTGATTTTGATTCCTTCATTTTCCATCTTTAGCACAAAAAATACCCAAAATATGATATTTAGAAAGAAATGCACGATTTGGTGATTATAGTCAAAATAACGTGAGGATATAGCAAATTAAAAATTTGTGACTTTTGATTCAAAATATAAATGATTATTTTGTGAATTATCAAACAATATTTAAGCATTGAATCCAATTGTTCTGATCCCAAGTCTGTTCCGTGATATTGTTAAGGTCAATCACCTTTCATCCCATGCATTATTTGCTTTGGAACATGTGCTCTGTCACGATTTATTCTTAAAAGATGCCTCAAAGGATGAAAGAAAGAATGAGTATTTAAACTGCCTTAGGTCTTGACTTTTAAGTGATGTGAAACTATTGAGCGTGATAGGAATATAATCCCCTTAGTCAAGGTCTAAGAGGAATGAATGTTTATCCCAATGAAGGGCTTAAGGGATCGATATTTCGTTTTAAGACCTCACAGTATGTGCCAAACGTTTTTACTGGATCTGAAACATGGACTTTCGGACAAGTGACAAGATCTCAGTGGATTAAAAAGTCTTTATATATACTCCTAAGGATTGGAACACATGAAAATTTAGATCTTTATGAATAAAAGAGAGAATAAGAAAATATGTATTTCTTGATGAAATACCATTTTCATTTATAGAGTTTTATGACTTATGTGATAAAATCAGATAATATCAATGTAATATTAAATAATATCAATACAAATAATAACTTACCGTATATATGAAATAATTATAATAATGTGATATCTTACTTCATTAACCAAATAATATATCAAATAATATATAAATATATAATAATAAAAAATATCATAAAATAATCAAACTATTAAGACTAATCATATATTATGTTAATATATATTTACAGTGATAAGTACATCTTATAATATTATATAATAACTTTACTGTCAATAATATTTATAGACCTTGTTAGATCATATCACTTAACAATTTGCCAGTACATACAACAACTAGTAAAGATTTCAAAGCTAACTTGAATGATCATTTTTACAATTATGACAAAAAAATAATTACTCTTAGAAAAATATAATAGCTTATCAACATCATAAAAGAGTGAAGATTCATGCCTATAAAAAACACAAAATAAAAAAGGTAAAGGTTGAAATTTGGTTGAGAATTTATAAATAATTAAAAATGCACGGTAATGCTTTTTGAATTTGAGATGTAACAATTCTTATAAATTATTATGTTGGTGAAAGCGAAAGGCATCACTTAATAACTTGAGTTTTCCCTGTCAATTTTCTTGGGAATAATTCTCCTATTTGAAGCACGATTGTGTTTTAAAAGTCTTTAAATATAAATTTATTTATGAATTTTCTATCCAGCTCTTCTCTTTTTTTTCGTGTTATTAATTAAATTTTGTGATATTATATATATATATATATGTATGTATATATGTATGTATGTAGACTATCAATTCAATTATTACCATTTTGAAATGACTTACATAAAATAACCACACAAGTCCTTAACTGAAAAGTAATACAGAACCCCTTAATTTTTCTTCTTACAAAATTCATATTATATTTTTTAAAATTATATTTTTTACATATAAAAATAGAAAAACATTGTACATTTTCGCTAATAATTATAAAAAATTAACGAAAATTCATATGAAATTTGTTGTTTTTATGTTTTTTAAGTCTAGTAGAGTTGTAAAAAATATTAATTTAAAAAGACAAAAAAAAATATTAACGTCGTGACAAAATTTGATGTCGTATATTAACAAAATTTGACGTTAATTGTACGCGATTTTTGTACTAGTAAAAAGTTTATTAATGATTTTTCGCTTCATGAAAATTTATTATAAAAAAATACAAAGTATAAATAGGAACACATTGAACTTAAGATAAAAATTACACTTCACAAAACATAGTTAAACCATATCTATTATGTAAAAAATCTAAATAAATACATTGAGGTAAAATATTATATTGTTATGTATGAATCAAAACTAAATTAATTAACTTATCGACATAATGATTTTATTCACGAAAAATATGAGAAACTTTGAACGATATATGATTACAAAAATGCAAGTATTGACATTATTTTTTTCTAAAACTTCAAGAACCACAAAAGATGAATCACTATCCAACTAAAGATTTTGAAAGTCTTCCCTCCAAATATGTTCAAATGCATAGATAATCCCATAAATTCAACGTAAATATAAGTCTATACTCCTGAAAAAGCTTAAAATCTTTCTACATATTTACCTCAATTTCCTTTAAAAATATCAGCACATAAAGTAAAACTAAAACAATCCCTACACCATCAGTATTCAATTATAGATGAAACTTGTCATATTACTTTCATAAATAAAACAACCTTATCTTTCATATAATGAACATTTTCAACACAAAAAAATAAAAAAAATATTATTAATATACTTTTTAAATTTATTTTAATTAAATCTCAAAATTTCAAATCATTCAAATAATTATAATAAAGACAATCGCTTTAATTACTTAAAAAATATAATATCATAAACTCGACAACTAAATTCAAAAAATAAAAATGTAAATCCTGAAAATGTAATGTTCTTTAAACAGTAAGATTTATATTCTATTCCATATGTTTTTTTTTATCTATTTCTTTTCTTTTTATTTTCATTTATCCTGTATATACTTGAGAGAAAAGGTTTAAGAAAAAGAATACATGTTAAAATTAATAAATTGTAGAGAAAAAATAGAAAAAAAAAGAGAATTAAGTTTTCTTCTTTTCTCTTTAACTAAATAAAGTAATACTATCTATATTTCTTTCTGTTTGGGGTTGCGTTTACAAGAATATTAGTAATATTTGTTAACGTATTATTTGTTAGACTATTATTGATTAAAATTATTTAAAAATAAATAAAAATATGTGCATCAGAATTTGTCTGAAAACATATTAGCAGGGTGCATGAAATGAAAATAAAAGTAAAACTTATATGGTATAAACCATTTTACCGTAATTATAATTGATTTTACCGTAATTATGAGTGTGGAACATGTAGATATATATATATACACAATAAAATTTTGCGCATTTTTTTCAAGCATAGAAAATTTCAAAAGTGGGAGCCATCTCCTTCGTTTATACTTTGCTTTCATTTTTAATGCGATATTCCTGCGAATCCTCAGTCTCTACTTTCAAGTATCAATCCCAATTTGACCTCCTTCTAGAAAAGATTCTTCAAGAGCCAAGCAAAACTGAACCAGAAAAAAAAAGAATTTTATTATTATTATTATTATTATTATTTCTGCTGTAAAAGAAAAAGAAAGAATATAGTATCATAATAAAAAAGTATTAAGAATAAAAAAGACTCCGTCACAATAATGATACCCTTCTTGTGTGTGAGCTGTGCTTTGGCAAGAGAGAATTTCTCGTTCTCTTACTTTCGAAAAACGAATAAGGCTTCACCGCTACGGTGTGTGTGCGCGCTTTGCTTCGCGTTTGTTATATTCTATTTTCACCTTCGATAGCTATTATTTCTCAGTCTTCTTTTTTTGTCTTCTTCATTTCACTCTCTCCGTCTTTTCCGTCGTTCAACATCACTACAACTGAAACCAGGTTTCGTGCGTTTTGCCATCTCACTCTCGCTTGCTATACATGTTTCTATGCTTATCTCCAGTTTATTTTTTCATTTTCGTGTGATTTGTTCTGCTCTGAGATATGATTCAACTTCAAGGAACTCTCTATGATGTTGAATCTGAAGCTCTTCTCATGTATCATGTTCGAGATTCGTCGTTTTGCTTTGTTTCCTGCTTTGAAAAATTATAGAGGAAGAGGAAGTTTTAGTTGTGCGCTTTTTTTTTTTTGTGGAGATTCTTTGCGAGTTTTTGACTCTGTAATTAACGGTTTTGTAGACAGCGGAGGAGTTATAAATAGGGTAAGTGAATACATTGAATTTGTTCCAGAGTGTGGAATAGTGATGTAGGGTTACTGCGAGTGCTTGTTTTTAATAGGGAAGGCTGTGCGAGAATGTGTTTTATTGAATAGGTAGTGGACTATGTTGTTAGGGTTCGCTACTTGTTGAAAATGTGGGATTCCTGAAAATTAGGAGTTGTAGGAACACTTGAAGGAAACACTGCGGGGTCGGGTTTGGCGTCGATTTGTGATTTCGTTCTTATAACATGTGATAAATATTACTATCCATGAGGAAGAGTCCCTGGAGAATACCGATTGACTGCTAGTCCACTACTACTGCCACTCTCTTCAACTGTGCCTCTACATTTGTATTTAGTCGTCGCAAGTCGTGAATTAATAGATTGACCGGATGTTGTGCATTCAGTGATTCCAAAAATAGTTGATAGATTTGGGATTCCACATGTATTCCATATTGAAGTTAATATTGGTTGTCTTTTGCGGTCAGAGCTTAAAGTTATGTTTGTGTTTGATTTTTCTCTTTTTCTTCTCGTTATTTTCTGTTTTTGACGAAAGCTTCAGACAAGATTGAATTTTGTTCACTGAGCTTGGGTGAGTGAAACAAAAAAGTGCTGATGGATTTTTCTGTGGTAATGTTACTTGTAAAATAAAAATGTTGCACATATTAGGCATTTATTGCATGTTAAATTATGTTTTATAATTCCAGAAATATTATATCGGATATTTGGTTCATATTACATAAAGCAGATGTCTAAAACCCATTATTTGTACTTTTTTTTTATAAAAAAACTAAAATGTTTTGTCGGAAAGGAAAGAGGGATAAGACTAATAATGGTAAATAATTGATACCCTAGTTGTGAGAAGATCATGTACGTATCCTAATGTTGAAGAAGATGATGATTATTCAAACTGGTGAATGAGACTTATGATACGAGTTAATAGCACAGTCTCAAATGACTGTGGATAATATGGTTATAGTGAACTATAAAGATCTCTATTGTATTGAACTAAAAAAAAAAATGAATCACTGGAAAAGTTCATTTAGCTAAACTTCCCTGCTCAAAATTTAAGTCTACAGTTAATTACCTTCATATTTCATGCTTTTTTATCCTCCTAGTTTGTGCTATATAATGGAAGCTAATATTTTCTAGCTATTTTGCTTGGAAGGTCTACAAATGGAATCGTATCTGATAAGTTATGCTTCATATATATAAAGGAGTATAGTTCATCTCTTTTACTCTGCAGGTGTCTACTTTCTGGCTACATATGTGCTGTTCACATTGTCTTCCAATAAGGTGAAATCTGATTGAAGACCAATGCAGAGGGATACTAGTACCACTGCCCCATCAACCACAAGTGGTCGGATTAGGCACCGAAAACGCTCAAATGAGGTTTGTTAATTAGAGTTTGATTAATCACTTAATCATCTTTTCCTTTTGCTTATTAAAAGGAATTTTGTATTAGTAGATTTCATATAGAAATTGATTCAACCTACTCTGTGTCATCTTGAAAATTGAAGAGAGAATGAAAAAGTGTCAAAATTATCTAATTATGAATAACAAATAATTGGAAGCATGGTTAATTCTACTGTATTATTACTATTTGGTTCCTTCTTAATGTTGCTGTCTCCATAGATGAATTTGATGTGATAAGTTTCAATGAAATGATGTGAACTGAATCCTTGCAGTATCATTCTGGAAACAAAAAAATTCTGTATACTATTTGAATTTAATTTTATGATGTCTTTATCTAAGGTTATCCCGGAAGTTAGCAAAGCAAATGGGACCCAGTTACTTGTTAACGACAAAAGTAAATACAAGTCCATGCTAATTCGAGCATATTCATCCATATGGATGATTGGAGGCTTTGTGTTGATAATATATATGGGTCACCTCTACATCACTGCAATGGTGGTGGTTATTCAAATCTTCATGGCAAAGGAACTTTTCAATCTACTCAGGAGAGCTCATGAAGATAGGCAACTGCCTGGATTTAGGCTATTAAACTGGTATGTTCATAATTGTTACTCACATAACAGTACAATCGTTCTTTTTATGATGAATTAGTATCTAAATGGACAGGATATTTAAAAAAAAAAAAACCATTAAGTACATTTTCATTTTTCGTTCATGTATATTCTTTCAGGCATTTTTTCTTCACTGCAATGTTATTTGTTTATGGACGTATTCTGAGTCCACGCCTGGTTAACACTGTAACTTCAGACATGGTTTTATATCGGCTAGTGAGCAGTCTAATTAAGTATCATATGGTTATCTGCTACGCCTTGTACATTGCAGGTAACTTACTTTTATTAATTTTATCCTTCTAATGTTCATTAGCCAGTGCTTGTGCAATGTGTCTATTAGATTTGTGGCAAACATCAAGCTAGTTTTTTACATTTGGAGCTAATACTTTGCTTATGCACGTTTTTATTGATTGAATGTAGGATTTATGTGGTTCATTCTCACATTGAAGAAGAAGATGTACAAGTACCAATTTGGCCAGTATGCTTGGACACATATGATTCTAATTGTTGTATTTGGCCAGTCCTCCTTCACTGTGGCGAGCATTTTCGAAGGGATTTTCTGGTAATATAACCTATAAACGGAAATGATGATTATGTAATAATAATGCTGAAAAATTTTCACCTCTTTTTTGAGGATTCTCTTTTGCATGAAATCGTATTATTCTTCACGATGCTCTTCCTCAAATATGTGGACACTTTTTATGCATGATTTTTTAAATGTTATTTTTCTGGTAATTGATGCAAAAACAATCACCTTGTGGAATTGTGTAAGCGAATCACATAATTTGTGGACTTGTTGGCTGAATTGCACAGAACGTGTTATCTGGTCTTGCCCAAATGGTGCAATCAAGTCCTTAGGATAGGAATGATGGAGAAAAGATTAGGGAGATGACCAAATAATTATATTCTCATCAAAGAGGACTATAAGAGAGACAATAAAACTGTAAAATAAGATCGATTGCCAACTTTTCAAAATGCAGGGGGCTGATTTTTAAAGTACATTCCCGTATGCTTTTGCTTGGGTTGATTGGAGGGTATTATTTTAATTTTTCCCCAATAAAAAACTGTACTGTTTAGTCATGATAGTCTGACATAATTAAACTGCTATGATTTAAAGTGACTTTATGCGTATGTCTATGTGCTTCCTCAGAACCATCTTGTTCACACATTTTATTTAATGTTTGATCACTGCTATTATAGGAAATAAGTCATATCCTGTCCCCGTTGCTTTTAATTGTATTGACGTTGATGTCTTGCTTGTTTTATTGAACTGCTGTACAGGTTTCTTCTCCCAGCAACACTTATTGTCATTAATGATATTGCTGCTTATATCTTTGGTTTCTTCTTTGGAAAAACCCCTTTGATTAAGTTGTCTCCAAAGAAAACCTGGGAGGGTTTTATTGGGGCATCCGTTACCACCATCATCTCTGCATTTATGGTGAGCACAATTTCAATTTGTTATTGACGGTACAAAAACTATTGGGACTTTTTTGGCAGGGGGTTTGTCACTTGTCACTGAACATGACTCACTTACTAATGCTTTATATTCCTCTAATTATAGCATTATTAAATGGTTGTAACAGCCTGAATAAGCTGTCCAAGAGCTTGCTCAGAATCACCATTTGTAGCAATTAAGTTTTTGCTTGAGTGTTTATACATCAATAAAGTTGTTATGAGCTAGATGATAATATTATCTTTGAAAACTTATTTTGTAGCTTGCTGACATCATGGGTCATTCTCAGTGGCTAACGTGTCCAAGGAAGGTAGCTGTGTAATGCATACCACAACTAACATTGTAAAGCATTATTCAACAATAAACTGATCAATGCTCACATCTCTTTGGTAATAACATGCAGGATTTGTCAACTGGTTGGCTTCACTGTGATCCTGGTCCTCTGTTTAAGCCAGAATCTTACTCCTTACGAGGATGGATCCCTCACTGGGTAAGCACTTGAAATTGAGCTGAATTTTGAATCTTGACTTACATCAATATCCACTTGAAAGTGTATGTGCATGGCCATATCGGTAAAAATATTCAACAAAAGCATAATTTAGATGCCTCAAATAACAAAATGAATCCTCAAATTTTTCTTAGAGAATAAAAAACTTGAAAAGTATTGAATGTGAACATTACTGATAAGGTTGAAAGACAATTAAGTCAATGAGTTGCATAGCCCAGCCAATGGCTCACTCAAATTGGCCCAGTCATTAGGATATTAGCTCGGAAAATTTTTATCATGAGTTTAAAGAAATTCAGATTTGGATATTTCATTTTAACTATCATTGTTTGGATAAAAGGAATATTTGGAAGAGATTGTGTGGTCTTATGACAGAAGTACTTGTGTAAACCGATAAAAAGGGCTCATGACCTGGAATAAAATATTTTCAGTTCATTCCAACAAGTTTTACAGAATAGATTATGAAACACCCTAAATGAGCTTGAGTGCTCTCTTCCTCTTTGATTTCAGTATAGTCCTTAAGGCCTGTTTGGGTATGCTTCTCTAAAAGTACTCTTAGAAGAAGAAAGTAAGAAGAATATGAAATAAAGTATTTCATAGGTAAAAACTAGCTTAACATAAGTTCAAATTCTAATTTTTTGGATAAGTTAAACGAGAATTTTTATAAATTAGTTTATGCATAATCTAGTCTTAATTTATGGAGAACCTGAATTAATTTTTCTTATTTTTTTCTTAAAAGTTCTTTAGGAATATTCCAGCCAAACAGGCCCTTGAGCTTATCATGTAATCAGCACTCATTCAATAGGCGTGCAGTTAAGTTGTTTATCCAAACACACCAGTAGTTGCCACCACAAAACATATCTATTCTTAATAGGATTAGAAAACTAAATTTTCTAACGACCACTCTGTTAGATTTTCTATTTCCACTTTACATTTCAGCATATAAAATGTGACTATTCTGTATAGATTATGGAACACCCTAAATGAGCTTGAGTGCTCTCTTCCTCTTTGATTTCAGTATAGTCCTTAAGGCCTGTTTGGGTATGCTTCTCTAAAAGTACTCTTAGAAGAAGAAAGTAAGAAGAATATGAAATAAAGTATTTCATAGGTAAAAACTAGCTTAACATAAGTTCAAATTCTAATTTTTGGATAAGTTAAACGAGAATTTTTATAAATTAGTTTATGCATAATCTAGTCTTAATTTATGGAGAACCTGAATTAATTTTTCTTATTTTTTTCTTAAAAGTACTTTAGGAATATTCCAGCCAAACAGGCCCTTGAGCTTATCATGTAATCAGCACTCATTCAATAGGCGTGCACTTAAGTTGTTTATCCAAACACACCAGTAGTTGCCACTACAAAACATATCTATTCTTAATAGGATTAGAAAACTAAATTTTCTAACGACCACTCTGTTAGATTTTCTATTTCCACTTTACATTTCAGCATATAAAATGTGACTATTCTGTAATCATGAGTTGCCAATCCAGGTTCTTGGAACATCTGAAAATATAACTTGCGACATGTTGTTCTATACAGTTTCCTTGGAAGGAGGTATCAATCCTACCTGTTCAATGGCATGCTTTATGTCTTGGCTTGTTTGCTTCGATTATTGCACCTTTTGGAGGTTTCTTTGCAAGTGGTTTTAAAAGGGCTTTCAAAATAAAGGTATGCAATTGTTTTTCTAATATGGAACACCGCAAATGTCAGCCATTTTGATCAAAGCATAAACAAACTTGCTGTGTGTTCTCAAATTTGCAGGATTTTGGTGATAGTATTCCTGGACATGGTGGAATTACTGACAGAATGGATTGCCAGGTAGACTATCTTTATGTTTCAATCTAGAAAATTGTATGTTTTTTTGTCTTTGTGCTCAACTTTTGATCTTCATATTACAAAAACTAATGTGTTTTTTTTTTCCACGATGACAAATAAACTCGTACCTTAATATCTCTCTCTCAGGAAATATACCTGGGTTGACAATACCCAACCTTTTGAATCCAGGACTGGGATGAGTATAAGTGTCTATATATATATATATATACACACACACACACACATATATACACACACATATATATATTTATTTATATATTATATTGTTTCCATTTTAAATTATTAAGATATTTTTAGTTTATTTGGTACTATATTTTAAAATTTTATGCAATTATATATTATTTGGTGTTGAAGAAAAGAAAATGTGTTTTTCTATTTTGAATTCTTGATACTATAATGTTCTTTTACTTTAATTTTTACTTTTTGTAAAACATTATTTAATAATTATTTGAGCAGTTAAAAAAATCATTAACAAACTTTGACTAAGATATACATCAACCATGTAGTTAAAAAAATCACAAATATTGATATTTTTGAATTATTATCAATTGTTTAATATTTAAATAATTTTTTACATATGGTGGTAATTGAAATAATAATCTAAAATAAGAAATTTAAAATTTAATAAATTTTAATTGTCTTGTACAATTTGAAACGAATGTATTTAGATGTTTTAAAAATTATGAAATTTCCTCCTCTAACAAAATTAATTCAAGTGTGAAGTTCAATGAACTCAACAAGAAGGAATCTTTAGTGACCAATCAAGACGAGTAATCGGTAGAAGTCTTGGTGGTCCAGTCTAGTATGAATGTCAACTGCATACTGTAGACCCTGGCCTGATTTAATATATCTGTGAAAGTAGTTATAGGTATTTTATGCGAAACTGTTTGTCCATTTATAATTTTGATGCCATTCGAATAATCGTAACAGACCAAAATTTGCCCCTCCCTAACAACTCACTAACTTTTCACTCTCTTTTACATTCTGCTGCCTGACTCTATTTGTATCTTTAGTCCTGTTCATTCCATTGGCTGAGGGGCTAGCATTGGAAGTCAAAAGCTTCCTAGTACCAAGCTATTATGCATATGACGAGCAAAATTTGACTAATTTGTCTTGCTGTAGATGGTTATGGCCGTGTTTGCATATATATATCATCAGTCATTTGTTGTGCAACAAAGTCTCTCGGTTGAAATGATTTTGGACCAGGTATTATCTTTATTTTACAATTTATATTTCATATTTCTATCCAATAACATTTTAAGATGCTTAAGTTGTGGATCTACCGCTGGGCGTTTCAGATATTAATCAACCTATCATTCAATGAACAAGAAGCTCTATATTTGAGGCTTGGAGAAATTTTACAACAGGGGATTCCAAGGAACTCTTAGATTCATGGCGAGGTGTATTTGTTCTCACCTTCTATTGTATTCCTTTACATACATCTGTACAAGCGTTTTCTATCTTTTGAGTGAAACTAATCAAAGGTCCGGAAGCTGTCAAGATGTGCATAGTGTATGTTTACCGTTAGTTCCATTCTGTTTTTCTGGCTATAGTTGAATAGTTAATTGATGGCTTTGCATGAACACCTACCGTTCACTCATGATCTTCAATATAAATAATTCACATGTTGGCTGAAAATGAACGCCTGTGCTGTATTTAATTCCTGGTGAGGTGTGTTAATATTTTTCTAATACCTTAAATGTAGTTTGAATCACGTTTGATAATATATTTTAGTGCGATCGACAAATATTTTTGTTCAACTATCAAATGCTGCACCAATTATATGATGATATATATGATATATTTGTTTGTTTTTTTCCATTTCTATGGTACACTTTCGTTTTTATTTTGTTGACAGTTACTGTGGTTTTGGCATGCCTCAGATTCCTTAACAAGTGCAAATTTTGGTTGATTTTCTGGTATGTTTGAAGTTCAATTTGTAACTCAACTGTCGATACTGTTGCAATTGGAACAAAAGCCTCCTTTAGTTTATGAATAGATAATGATTCAATCATAAGAAATTGAAGGACTCTTATATTCCAGCAAGCCCAAAAGAATGCAATATTTCTCTATATGTAAAACTATCATTTTTCTCCAAATGAAAAACATGTTTTATATACATCAAGATCCAGAATACAACTTGTGCTTCGCAGAATAATATAGGTTACTACAAATTGCAGACATTTGTTTACACTTGCAACAGAAAGCAGACCATAGCGAACATGTTTTTCATGGTCTTATTATAATTTAATACATTATTGGAAATCAAATGCCCTAGTTATTTTAATCGAGTGCAAAAAATGATTTATCTAGTCATGCATTTAGAATGCTACTCCTTAGCTATAAAAATGAATATGAACTTCGATGCACTTTTTCAGGGGATGAACATCAAGCTTTGGAAAGAATCTTAACGAAGTGGCTCTAGACAAAAGTTAACGTTAAAATGCCTAAACCTACTTTATTAAAGAAATTTATACCTTTAAACGCAATGCAATGGTGTCAACCTCGGTGTTGAGATTCAGGTAAAATTGGTCTAAACCAACTTAATATAAAATTATTTAACAGTTCATTATTTTAAAATTTCTTAAGAAACGTGAAATATTTGTTTTTTTATTCTCCATATAAACTTATCGTTATTGATATCTATTTCTGAAACTTTAATTGAAGTATTATAACATGTTTTGTTTTTATTTTTATATTTATTTTAAATGTTAAAAACCTATAAGTTTATGTTTTAATTTAGTTTTCAACATCACAGAATTATGACATTATACTTTTAATATCATTCAATTATTACTATAATTTTATTAATACAAATAATTTAGTTTTGAGTAAATCACAGTTGAACTATTGAACGATGAATAAAATAGCCTGTCCAGTTGAAAAACCAGGCTAGTTTTAAAAACATTAGTTTAGTTGCAACTATATTTAGACTCAAGACTTTTTAGCAACTATTCAAACCTTTATCAGTAGACGGATTCTATTGAGTTTTAGAGCAGCATCAAACTGAGTTTGACGTTTAATGCTCCACAAAAATAACATACTAAATCACCCAGAAAGGGTTAAAGAAAATTTTACATAAATATGTAGGATGATTCAACTGAATCCAATAACAACCAATATTACAAAAATTTTGGTTGTCATTAATGGAGTTTTGTCGGGCTTAAACAAACATCCAGTGTTGTGCATAAATATGGTACATGTCCTAGGTGTAAAACACAATATCGAAAAACAAATAAATCATTATGTAAACCACTCTAAACCAAGAAAAAGGCCAAGAACATTGATACCTAACTACTCTTTACCCAAATGTATGATGACTGAAACCTTTTCATCTTGTATTGTTTTCTTTTACTGGTGTTTTGGCTTCTCAATCTTGACATAGGGCAAGACACCCATTACATGGACAACTTTTGGAGACCAGGCAAGTTGTTGAGCACGACAAAACATCAAGAATGTGTTTGCAAAGTAGGAATTGAAACCCATGAAGAGATGCCACAAAGCATGACCTTGTGGATTAATTGGCCAACTAGAAATTTGCTTGCAGAAAACATGATCGCATATCCAACACAAACCTCCCAATAGAAGAGTAACTACATAAAGCTTTCCCAGGCGCTTTGCAGACACATAATCAGTATAAATGTAATACTTGTACATTCTTGGACTGCAGAGGAGGCAGAGAATGATATAATGGACTTTGAAGCCAATTCCAAAACGGACCACTGAATGAACAATGGCAAAGATAACACAATACAAAAATAGGAAGATGGGCATTGTACGAGGATAGTGCCAATCCGGGGAATACAGGACGTACATGTATAGCAGAATCTCCCACATCATAGGAGTTTCATCGCTCTGTTGTTGCCTAAATCAAAGTGCAATAACTGGACAATAAATAAATACTCGCTCAAAACAAAACAAACCTATGTCACCACTAAATTAACAATACGTCATAGTGGCCTTCTATATTAAGCATGTATAGTACAAATCCCAAACCAAACAACACAACTTCACTTACAACCTGCTTCAAATTTCTAAAACTTTTTTCACCAAAACTATGTCCAGAAGCTAATTAGCATGCTACTGTCTCAGAAAATTTTCCAACTCTCAATGATGAGAAAGAAACAGTTCAACAATAAACACTCATGGTATAACATCATATTGATCTCTCCTAATCCACTTGAAAAGAAAATACTTTCTCCCAAAGGGAAAAATAAGATCAAATAATGCCATTTAACATATGGAAACACAGAAATTCAAGGAAAAACATGGATGTAATGACATAAAAACTAGCCAGCGAAGTTAAATGCATTTGTGACTTGCTTGCATCATGGTATACCCTAGCTGCATTAGATTGGATATTATTCATTAAAGGGTAGAAAATGCATAAATTTTTTTCTTTCTGAGCCAGGAAAAGCAGTGCCAATTGTTGAAAAATAAGTCAATATTTTTTTGATCTATACCAAAATCAATATTTTGACCTGATATGAGGCTAATGTATGAATATGATGTGGCCATTGCAATCACCTTAAATAAGAATTCTTCAAATATTCAACAAACATATTATACAAAATGCCAAACTCATTTTGCATGACGCAGAATAACTCAGACAACATGAAAAAGTAAAAATCACCAACCAAAACCTTATATAAATTGCTGCAGGAATTGATAGAGTTCAATACTTACATACGCTGTAGCGTGGCATGGTACAACATGCTTCCAATGGCAAGTGCCATAATTGTTACATAAAGAACACAAAATCTTTTCTCAAACCGTTCTCTATAAGCATTTATAAGACCGACAAGAGCCAAAAGAATGGTCGGAATGGTGGATATTGTGTTATAAAATTCTGCAATATAAGATGAATATTCATAATTCTTTTCACAGCAATCTGTAGTTGATGTAACCGGACCCCAGAAGCTAGACATTTTCATCTCCATCTGGTTTATTTGTTTACCTAATTATCCGTATTCAAAGCTGCAGAGCTCACAAATCCCTGAAAAATCATGAGGCAACGTCAACATACCAAAATACAATCAACCCCACAACACAGAAACCTCAAAATCCTTGCAACAGAAACTGTAAATAGCTATTAGTGATTAAAATACATATTAAAGCAATAAAATAAGAGATTAAAAAATATTCATACTTGGAAAGATTATGTAAGAACCACGTAGATCTCATTCTCTCTTCTCTTCCTGTGTCTAACAATAATAAAATTCGGTGATATAGGGAGCTTCCCAAAATCAATTTTTCTTCTCTGTTATTTTTCAAACCCTATGTTAAAGAAACAAACTTTATTTGAAGTAGAATATGTTTGATGTTGTAACACAAAAAGAATGTGATGTATCCGATAGAGGCACAAACGGATGGTCAGTAGAAGGTGTTTTCGAGAGAAGCAGACAATGAAAGAAGGTTTCATTGTAGAGAAGAAGATGCAACCGTTATTACCGTTACGAATTGTGATTCATTGGTGTTAGAAAAAGGAAATAGAAGAGGCTGATACGTGTCGGACCACATACATGCACATGTGGGTCGGCCAGTTTCTTGCATTTTGGATATGGTGAAGGTGAACCAGTGTCTTATAAACTCTAATTATGGAATTAAAAATAGATTTTTTTGTTATCGAAACAGGTAAAAGATACATATTGTTTTATGATTTTTTAATGTTTTTATATTATTTTCAACAGAAAAACATCTTTAATTTCTTAACCAGTATCCTAAATATAGAGGGTAGGAGTATCTCTGTTATTAAGCATATCCAATTCTTTGTATCCATGTGAAAAGTTCCTTGTTTCAAATTGCACATTGAAATTGACAAGCTGAAACAAATGAGTGACATTATGAGAAGTGATTCAAGAACGTAAACTCAAAAAAAATTGGAAAATGGTTATAGTGTAACTAATGACATGTTTGTTCAAACTTCCAAACAAGCTACGGAACTATTGTAGTTTGCTGTGGCACCATAATTTACTCATTGGCAGGGGCATGGTAGGTTGTATAGAAAAGAAGAAAGAAACAAACTTTATCCTGTTCCCAGAAAGGCTGCAATTTTCTTGGCAACACAATATGCAGTAGATTGTATGGTTATCATGGGATTCACACCAATTGCAGTTGGCAGCAAACTTGCATCACACACAAACAGACCTTCTGCTTCCCAACTCATCCCATTTACATCCACTGCACCTTCTTTTTCACTGATCCCCATCCTGCAACTCCCCATCTGGTGTGCTGAACTATATATACTCCATTTTTCTTCTTGTGACATTGACCCTCCTGTTGCATATATGGATTCCACAAACCTCTCCAATTCCTTTTCATTATTCCCATTACATTCAATTCTCTGTCCGTCACTTCTATGAGTACCTACCTCAACAGCTCCAGCTGCTATAAGAATTCTCAGTGCCTGCTTCACTCCATCCTTCATATTCTCTTTGTCCGATTCATCTAACTCATAGTGCACCCTACCCTCACTCCTAACTACTCCACAGCCCTTGTCCCTAATAATTGTGATCAGATGAACAGTCCTTGAATATTTCAGCATTCTTTCTTTGAAGTCAGGTCCAGACACCCAAGGAACCAGTGTAGATAACGCTGCTGGCCCCAGTGCTGGAGTTTCAACTATGGCTTTCACTTTAGACTCCTCGGATACCACCTTATGAACTGAAGTTATTATTCCCCCCTCATAGCATTTACCCTTGAGATCAGAATTTGAGTCTGGAAAATACCCCCACGACATTAGCACTGGATGCATGCGAAGATTCTTTCCAATGTGCTTGTTTTTCAATCCACTGGAGATCATTAAAGGTGGCGTCAGAAGAGCCCCACAGGCTGAAACTGTGACTTTGGCCTCAATTTTCAGTATCCGAGTTACGTTATTTGTTAAAACATTGGCCATCACTCCTAAGCATTTCTTTCTTCTCGCTCTCCCTCCCTTGTTGTTTTCCAATATAAATCTTTCAGCTTTCGTTCCTGTTAGTATCACTGCATCATGATCCACAGCATCGACGAGCCATGTAACCTCTGTTCCTTGTTTTTCTCCTTTTGTACAACCGTAGTTGCAAGACCCACAGTAATGTCGTTCTGATGAGTTTCTTGGCACGTAATCAACTTGAAGACCAAGATTCTTACAACCTTTTCTGAGAACTTGATTCTGGAGCCCTTCCTCCACACACTTGTCGGTTACACCAATCCTTTTGCACACCATGTCCATGGCAGAAAGGTATTCATGGCTCGAAAAGATTGATAATCTGTGGTCTTTTTCCCATTCCTTAAGCACACTTTCTGGTGTTCTAATAGATGCCGCCCAATTAACAGCAGATCCACCACCCACTGTTGACCCTGCCAGAATCGCCATTTTTCCATCCCAGGATGCAAAAGTTCCTCCTAATTCATAAAGCTCATTCAAAGAAGGCCCTTCTAGAGAAGAATAATCACCGGAGGCATAGTAGTTACCCTTCTCAAGAACAAGCACCTTGAAGCCTGAACTTGCTAGAATAGCAGCTGCAACTCCTCCCCCACAACCAGACCCAACAATTACCACATCACACTTTATTCCAAGGACATTGTTTTCAGCATCCATAGAAACTTCAAGACCTTTCTCAGCAAGAGACTTAGGCAGGCTCCAATCACTCTCATTCGCAGCTTCCACTATTCCCTTTTCAAGAGGCCTCTCTTTCTGAACCTTGCTTGTGATCCCATCAGTGTCAACCTTATATCCTATAGCTTCCCATGCTGGGTTTTCACCCTTCTCATCACACTGCACACAGGGGAATATTCCATTGCTCACACAATTAGTAACAGAGAGGAAAGAGATATGATGATGAATGAGAAGTTGTAGATGAAGAAAGTGGCATGACCTGAGAGAAGAAAACAAAGAGGCACAGAACTTTGACGTAAAGGAATGCAAGTCTAACAGGTGTGAGGAAGCGATGCTTAAACCATTTCTGCAGAACCTTTTCTCTGTTGGCCAAAGAAATATTTGAGAAGTTGTGGATGTAAGGCCATTTCTTACTGAGACAGAGAGTCCCACACAGCAACAAAGTGCCCAATCTTGTTGACAGCATCCATAGGATCAATCTCACAAATATCAATGCTTCTTTCAGAGCTCTTTTTATCAGTATATCTGCACACTATGCACATTTCACATTTTAGATTCTATTGAGTAAAACTAATGTTCCTCTTGTTTATATATATCTAAAAGTTCCTTAAAATTGAAGAATTTCTTTTATATGTATGACCTTTTTGTTTTTACGAGAGCCGTGTTAGAATAATATTTTAATTAATAAAAAATTTCCGGAAGAAATTCTTTTGCAATGCTCTTAGGTGTTTTGATATGATGCAAACTTCAGATGGAAAAGAATGCACCCTACACAACCAAACAAAGTCTTTCTCAATTTTGAGTAGTGATAAAATGGGTAAAAGTAATAATAACTATTCCATCATGATCATTAAAAAAATCATCATCTTTTCTTGACAAAATTCCAAAGAAGAAAATCAAGTGTATTATAGTGAAACTAAATCAATGATTTGCGCATGGTTATTATAACATTAGAACACAGTGAATGGAATAAAAAGAAAAAGAAAAATATGAGTCCTAACAAGTTGATGAGCCGATAGAAACTCATTAACTAATGAACCAAAAGTGGGTAGACTTATAAAAAGTTATGATAAAAATAATCATAATCACCAATATCATTCATTTCCATTTATAACATATGGAGGAGATGCCTTCTGTCTCCTTCAAATAAAAATATAATATAACAATACAAAAAAGTTTTATTTTTATGGAAAAAATAATTAAAAACTCTAAACATTTAATACAGTCATATATATACAATATAAATAAACACAAAATCTGAATGGAAGAAGTGTACTGTTAATTGGTTAGGTGGAAGTTCAGTTCAATTTATTTTTTTTAAATATTTTAACAATTAAATTTCATTGGATTCTTGAGCTGGCTTTATTAATTAATAATCTAACTCAATTCAATTCCATTATATTAGGTTTGGTGGAGTTAAAAGAAAAAAAATAATAGTTATTCATTAAGAAAAAATGCACCAATATAAAATTTTTTTAATCATTATAAGATAGTGAAAATATTATAATATATATAAATCATATTTATTTATATAATAAATATAATATAGTTAATTTAAAATTCATGATTTCATTATAACTCAATTTAATTGAAGGTGTTAAATAAAATTCAACTCAAATCACAAAAATATAACCGAGTTTATGGATTCGTTGTAACTTCTTAATACATTGCTTGGTTAATTAAATAGTCACTGAAGGTAGAAAAAGTTATATAAATCGTGAACTAAAATATCATTATATTTTAGTTATTTTCTTTTTGGTTGATATATTTTTAAAATTAGTTTTAATATTTTGATTTTTATATGGTTTTAATGAAATGAAATTTAAAAAAATACATAAATGATTACTAAATTTAAATAATTAAAATTAATTTTCTAAATTGGCATAAAAATTAACTGACTTTGAGTATATTCAAAGAACTTAATCACGCTAACATCAAATTTTGTGAATGAAGAAAAAAAAATGAAATTTAAAGAAAATGAAAGTGGTAGGCGATTGTGGTCTTCAATCTTGAATGGTAACCCAACACGCACCTGCTAAGGATACCATTAGAAGACGTGACAACGTTAAAAAAATACAACTTTCAAAGTTACCAATTTTGGTAATGCCACCGACAAACAAAATAAAATAACAATACAACAACCACAAGTTTTTGAAAATCTTTCTCTCTGTCTTCTCCTACACAATTTTGAGCCTTGATTTTCTAACCCTCGTTCTCCCCATCAAATCAATTATCATTTCGCCCAATTCAAAACAAATTCCACACAGTCTATTTGATTATGGCTCCATGAACAAGACAAATATTCAATTTGCTGGTATCATTATATAAAACATGCAACAAATAAATAAGCAAAGAAACATGAGAAAGTTGTGATGATTGAGTGATACCTCTTGAGGGATGGAGAATTCAGAAGCAGAAGCTTTCCAGAAATGTTGCACAGCTTTGCTTTTTGTGTTGTGTTTTCTTGTGTCCAAATGTTCCAACTGCAGAGGAGGAAACAGAGCCTCACACATGCTGCTAAGTGATTCCATCTCAGCTGAAGAAAGAGAATCTCTACTGTGTCTGCTTCCTCTTCTTCCTCCTCTCAGCAAAGGATGACACTCTCTCTTCATCTCTCTCCTTCCTCTGCAGTTACCACCACTCTCTGCTATGCAATTCACTAATCAATATGTGTTGCATTTATATATACACATACATGGAACTATCTAAACCCCCAACAACTCAACTCCTTGTCGCATTCCATTTATAACCCTTTCTTCCAATATCAGCTAACTTGTTTAGATTATTTATTGTCAATGTAAATATATATATATAGTATGAATAAATTACTCTTTTTTGTATAAATTGTAATTAATTTACGTATTCTTTTAAATTTCATCTAATTTTATATAAATACTTATGAGTTTACAAGACTTGTTTAGGAAAAGCTCTCACAAATTAAAATTTTGTTTAAACTGTATGTGTACGATGGTTTCGTTCGTTCAATTTTTTGGGAAATAAACTGTAAGAAAAAAATAAAATTGAGCTTCTGTATTAACTCGATTTAACTTATGTGTTTCATTTAAAAGTAAATAAATATTTTCTTATAAAAGTTTATAACTTTGATAAACTCTGCTTTTTGTTATAAATGAAAGCTATCTAGATAAGCCATAAAGTCCTTCGTTATGAAGATGCTGTGTAGTTTTCAACCGTGAATTGCTTGTTATTTTATATTTTATTTCTGAAACCTCCTTCAAGAAAATGTCCATTCTAAAGTAACATAATTAACCCTATCTCAAGTTAAAGGCAGAATACTGAAATGAATCTTGGCCTAAATTTTGAAATAAATCTTAACCTCTAAGTCAATCAGATATAACCTAAACTATTGTGTTGTGATGAAGAAGCTGTATTGATTGTTACTCGGTACATGCCAGAATTTGTTAAAATGTTTCGGAAAATGACACTTGAACAACCATTTTTGACAACATTTAGACACGCGCACACGTGTCAAAATCTGAGTGGTCCATTTTCATTTAATTTTTCCAACTGGACCACTCAGATTTTGACACGTGTGCGCGTGTCTAAATGTTGTCAAAAATGATTGTTCAAGTATCATTTTCCAAATGTTTCTTTCTCTTCCCGTTCAAAGTTAAAAGACAGGTATCAAGTTGAGAAATTCAAATATAAATTTAAGTATTACATTAAGTAAAAATAAAAAATTCATGAATTTAATATTTTAAAATTTTGATTAGTGAATTATTTATATGAATCTTCTAGAATGTCATTATTTTTATTTTTTTTGGCCTTACCTCTATATGTCATTCTTTAACTATATCTAACAACTTTTTTGCAATGAAGGGCACTCAACAATTTGTGGCAGTGCAGTGATGAAAGGTTAAGAAGGCATTCATGATTGTAGAGGGTCCTGTCGGAGAGGACATGAATAGTACAGTGTCTTTAGATTCGTCAGCGTACGTAAAATAGCCCCTAATGCCATGTTTTTAAATAAATCAATGTCCTAATATATAAAGTTATAAATTTCACGTCCTAATCATAAGTTAGATTTAAAATTGATTTTAAGATAATATAAAATCATTCCAAGTTTACTTTACATCATTTATTATTTATTGTATTTACCGTATCCAAATATTATTAAATTATTTGTTAATATTTAATATCATACAGAAAATATATATGTCTCTATAAATTTAAATTTACAGTATATAAACTTCGTCTGTTAAACTTTAAATCTACGAATGAATTGTTTTATTATATTATACATGATATATACATTTTCCTCGTTAAGAGTTAGAAGACTTGAGAGTTTTATTAGATTTATGATCTAGTCGAATCAACGTACTATCAAAGAATGGTTTTTTATGGTATGGGCCAATTAGATTTTGAAATTACAGAAATTACAGATATGCAGATCCATGAAAAATAATTATAATAATAAATTTTAGCATTTTATTATAATAATAATTTTAATGGATAGAAAAATATAAATTTTGGATATAAAATTATAGTAATTCTAGAAAGAGAGGTTCAAACTTTTTGATAACTTATTCAGGATTTTTTAAAAATTAAATAGTAAAAAGTGAATAGTAAAAGTGAATAGTAAAAATGAATAGTAACAAAGGGATAAGCCATCCACGTTGGTGTAGAGTAAGATCAGATATGTTTAAGATTAAAATAATATTTTAATAAAATAATGAATAGTAAAAATATATAGTAAAAAAATGAATAGTAAAATTTTTTGGCTATAAATAGCAAGGGAGGGAAGGCTAAAACTTACACCAAAATTCTAGAAAAATTTGTGAGAGAAGAGAATTGGAGGATATTCTAGTTGTAGAGGGAAAATTCTGGAAGTTTTCGGAGAACGGTTTCAGAGGAGGAAATTAAGTCTGGAATAGAGGTAAGGGGAGTTACATTTTTTTTTGTATTATCTTGAGTATTGCATATGTTGCTTTTGTTTGATCTTAAATCTTAAATATGAAGTATTTTGTTTCTGTATGATTTTGAATTTTGAATGAGAACATGCTTCTGTGTTTAGATCCAAGTGTGATAGTTGTAAAATGTGATGTTGATTATGTTATGTCATTTGTATGTAATTAGTTGTTTATTTTTGTATTTTTGGATGGATTAGAAGTTGTCTAACCGGCTCTGCCAGATTCAACTTCTTGTTTCCTCAAACTTTTTATTTCTTTCCTTAATTATTTTTATCACATTTTTGGAAGGATTAGAAGTTGTCTAACCGGCTCTGCCAGATTCAACTTCTTATTTCCCCAAACCTGTTATTATTCTTATTATTTAATTACATTGTATTCCTGGAAGGATGAGAAGTTGTCTAACCGGCTCTGCCAGATTCAACTTCTTATTTCCCCAGACCTGTTATTATTCTTATTATTTAATTACATTCTATTCCTGGAAGGATGAGAAGTTGTCTAACCGGCTCTGCCAGATTCAACTTCTTGTTTCCCCAGAACTTTTATTGTTCTATTTAATTTTTATTGCATCTTCCTAAAAGGATGAGAAGTTGTCTAACCGGCTCTGCCAGATTCAACTTCTTGTTTCCCCTGAATTTTTTTTTATTAATATTATTTTGATGGTAATGAGAACTAACTATTTTGTATGAATTTATTTTATAAAAATATATGCATATGAATGTTGAACTGGTGTGCTCTTGTGAAACTATTTTATGACTTTTATTATATTGGGTGTTATAACTGAAACTGTGAAATTGTACATGTTGTGATGTGATGAAGTTAATCTGTTTGGAATGAGTTTGTTGGCTGGAATTGACCTTGTTGGAAGGTCTGGAGTAAGGGTTCTGTAATAGCTTGTATATGGGTATTAAATAGATGTACATATATTGTTTGAGGTTAATGTGAGAGGAAGTGAAAATATTAAAAATTTGGCATTTCAGATTTAGAGCATAAAAGAACAGGGTAGATAATTTAAATAAATCAATTGTTAATTATTGAGGGCCTTTCTTTATTGGTAGGATAGAGGAACCTTAAAAACCTGAGTTGGCACATCCCTGATCATAGACCAGCCTTGCCCTGGTCCAGTCAGTTGTGACTAGTCATATGTGCTGGCGTCGAAGGTGAGTTTGATGCGTTCAGACATCTGGGTCCTCTCCGGTGACCAATTGGGGTAAAGAAAGATCTCTACTAGGATGAAAATAAAATAAAACAAGTTGATTGTAGATGCTTAATGTTATCATGGTAAAAACTTCATATATATTTCATTTATCGTTACATTGAGCCCAGACTTAATATGTAGTTCCTAAGATATGTTATTTATTTTGGCTAATCTATGATCTTTGATTGGTGAAAATATGTTGAGTTATACTCGTTATGGGCAAAATGAGTTTATAATATGAAGTATGATATCTGACAATATGTTTAATTTATTGACACCAAAACGGATTATTGTAAATCTATGATTAAAGAATGAACATGATTGAGTTAGGTGGATAAGAGGGTATGAATTGTTGATTTTATGAAATGTTGGAGTGGATATGAGAAATCATTACTTATGAAATGATGTTTACTACTGGAGTAGTATGTTCGAGTTATACCATGAGAGCTTGATATGAGCAAAGTAACACTCGAGGTTTATGAAAGCAGGCAGAAAGTGGTCTGACCATAAGGCTTTGACATAAATATATGGTTCATAAATTTTATAGAAGCAGGCAGAGAGAGGTCTGACCATAAGGCTTCAGAAAGTAAGACATAGTATACAGGTGAGGCTTAAGGAAGCGGGCAGAGAGCGGTCTGACCATAAGGCTTCGTGAGTAAGCATGGTACACTTGTAAGGTTTATGAAAATGAGAAAGATGATTTTGATAATGATGAATTAATGACATCGGGATAATGATATTTTATCAATTGCAGAAATACATGATTGAAATATTTTTTTTTATAACTCATGTTATATGTGAATAGATAATGTTGCAGATGCGGTTGAAAGCTTAGAGATGAGAGAGATGCGGGGAAAAACTTTGAGGGATTTTTGTAAAAGATTTCAAATTTATGTTAAAGTGGTGAAAACTATATTGTTTAAAGTTTGTAAGTTTGGTATTGTACTTTGGAGGAATTGAAATAAAGTTTGATTGTTTATAGGAGATATCAAATTAATTTAGTCTCTACTATCAGTAATACCCTTTCATTATATGTGGGTGTTACAGCAGTAGCATGATCAATAATTTTGAAGAACCAAAATAATATACTTAAAATCTATATATTTAATTATTATTATTAATACAATAAAAGTTAATGTATATTATTAATATAATAAAAATTAATATATAATTTAATATATATTTTTTTAAAAAAGTTTCAGATTAAAAAATATTTTATCATAATCAAATAAAAAATTACTAGTATAAAAAACCTTTTTATACAAATTAAAAACAACTTTATACACCAATTTCAAAATCAATATAGATAAAAACAGTTTAGAATGTTTATGTTTTCTATATCAATTTTAGAATAAGTATAAAAATTTCACTTTTTAATATCAGTTAATTAAAGTCACACCCGGTATAATAACTTAGAGCTATTTTTTTCTTCTCTTTAATATGAATACAACATTTTTTAGGCACATTGACCATAAATCTAGAACAAAACTAAAAAATCAAAAACAGTTATTCACTTATTGAAATACTTATTTAATAAAGTCACAATTAAAAATTGATCATTAAAAAATACATACGTTACTTTTTGTTTCGGTTTTCCGTAAAAGTTGAATATACAAAAGACTGATGAGATAAAAAATTAATGCTAACTATTAAATAAGTATTTCAATATTAAGTGAGAAGAGAGAATTACCTTTTTCTTGGATAGCGGTAGAGAACAAATGAGAAATGAAAACAAAAATAATAAATTTTATTTAGCTTCTTTTTTCTTAAAAGATAAAAGAAAACAATAAAATTTGTGGGAAACTTAAAAGACAATGAAAAAGAAAATAAAAAGTATCTTAATCATTTCTTTTATTTTTTATCATATTTAATTTTATGTTTTACGTTGTGATTTATATTAGTTTTTATTAATTTTTAATATATATATATATATATATATATATATATATAATATAAAAATTTAAAAATAAAAATTGAGAGAGGAGGAACAAAAAAGAACTTAGACTAATAATCCAAAAACACATTTATAGAATTACGACAGAATAAGAAAAACAATCAAACTTCCTAATGTCACTAATAAAGTCGAGATAATCTAACTTATACACTTATCATCAATAGATCTTACAATGACATGGTAGAATTCTCTCGTTAAGAATAAGTATCTTTATCATTTCAATCATATACAACTTTATTTTAAATCATATACAACTTTATTTTAAATCATCATACCAAGACAATTAGTAAAATTACATGAAAAAACAAAACAAAAAGGAAAACTACAGTAAGAAATGATGCCTTGTGGTACAAGAAGGACACCTAACACTCGCAACTTAGGGACTCATTATCAAGTGAGCGTCCAATGGTGTCATATAATGTCCAATGTTAAAGACCGTTGGAGCTCACTAGAAGATGAACCCTCAATGATGACTAGGTGGTGTCCAACAATATGAACCCCTAGAGTTTATTGTGAATTGAGCGCTATTGATGAAACCGTAGCGTCCGATGCCTATAACTCTGTATGTTTGATTTTAAAGCTCGTCGCACCCAATGCCTTGCCCACCTCGTCTAACGCCATCTCAAAAAATATCAAGGACTGTGAACATCTCAATTTGCTCAATTAGTACTCTTTCCACTTCAAAAGTTTAATTCTTGATATCAAATCAACTTTCAAGTGTACCAAGAATTCTCAATTGTTCAAACCCTAATTCTCATCTTCAATTTTTCCTAGTTTCATACAACAATCATTCATGCACACCGATATCTAACTTATAATTCATTCAAAAATATTTTATCCACATAAATTTTACATATCATATCAATTCAACAACTAAACAAAACATCATATAATTAAATAATTCAAAGTTATAATTCTCAACCATTATCACAAGACAAAAATGAATTTATTTATTTGAGAAATTAATTGATTAGGAATTTTACTCTTGACACTAGAAATGTAATAGTATATTTGAATCTTAAAAAGTTGGAGTTAGAATTATAGGAAAAGGACACAAAGATTCTAGAGAAAGTTATGAAGATAAAGATAGTTTATAAAATGAATTTGTTTATATTAGAATTCTATTTATACCTAACGTCATTTAACAGTAAAATGTTAAAAAAATTATTTTATAAATTCTATTACTATTCTTAATCATTTTCTAGATTCCCATATAAAATATTTCAGAGTTTTATGTTTAAAGACATATTAGTATACACCTTCAAATATTACTTATTATAATAATAATTTTACACACACACACACATATATATATATATATATATATATATATATATATATATATATATATATTATTACAAGTATTTATTACAGAATTTGTTTTTATTACAAATGTTTATCGAATGATCAACAATATTCAAGTTTTTTTAATTTAGTTTATTCTCTGTTTTAATTTCTTATTTTTCCGTTATTTTTTTAAGTATGCATTGCATAACTAGTGGCTTAATTTTTAATAAACATTTAAAATAAAGAAATAGAAAAAAGCATACGTAAAGCATTACGTGGCGCTGAAAGGCGACCATAGAAAAATTCACACCTCTTCCTGTCGCCGTGTTCCATTGAGAGTCCGTTCTTCTGTCTTTCTCACTCAAATCTCAGTCACACACTCACCTCCTGCAAAAATCTCTTCCAAATTCCACACTTTCCCATTCCCAAACCCACCCTTTCTTCATGGCTTCCCTCAACCTTCTTCCCCACCCTCCACCCTCTTCTTTTTCCTCTTCTTCCTTTCACAGGCTCCGATGCAACACCCTTCTTCTCGCGCCAAAACCTTCTCAGCGCAGACCTTCTTTTCTAGTCAAATCTGCTGTAGGTGTGGCTGAACCTGCTGCATATTCTTCTGGCTACGCCGGGGACACTTCTGATTCCATCTCCTCTCTGAAGCTCAATCTGCTGGTGAGTGCTGCCCTTTTACAGCATCTTATGATTCTGATTTTCGTTATGGTTATGTTTCTTATGCTTGAGTTGAGCATTAAATAAGTGCAGAGCGCTGTTTCTGGGCTGAATAGAGGTCTTGCTGCTAGTGAAGATGATCTGCGAAAGGCTGATGGTGCGGCTAAGGAACTTGAGGCTGCTGGGGGACTTGTGGATCTTTCCGTTGGTCTTGATAAATTGCAAGGAAGATGGAAACTCATATATAGCAGTGCATTCTCATCTCGAACTCTAGGTGGTAGTCGCCCTGGACCTCCCATTGGAAGACTCCTTCCCATAACTCTTGGACAGGTTTGTTCAGTTCCCAACCACATATGCTACTATTGTGGTTTCATTGCTTCTCGTATAGAACAGGGAACCTTTCAAGTTAAAAATGACACACAATTATTCTGATAAAACCCTTTGTCCCTCAAATTCTTAGTGTCAATTGTCAGTGTAATGATATAATTTTTGTGCTGACTGCGCTCTCTTGTTTTTTTTTCCTTGAAGAAATGTATCAATTTTGACTCAAACCCAAATTCTAGTCTAAGAGGTGGGGGTTGCTCCTGTTTATATCCATTATTTTTGCCTAATCTCTATGTCAATGTGAGGCCTAACACTGTACTTCCTCTTACCCGAGGATGTCTTGAATGGACTTTACAGTTTGAATACCAATCACTAGGATAGACATTTCTGAATTTACTTATGGCTCAATTCAACCCCAAAATTTATGCCAGTATAGGGTTACCCCCATTTATATACATTATTTTTGGTTAATCTCTTGTGGGGATCTCTAACAAAGATTGAGCAAGATGTTAGATTATTTCAAATTATGATATATTTTTCTTATTTGTTTTCTTGTTTGAGCTATGCATCTGCTTTTGTTTACAATCTCCGCAAGTTTTTTCTAATTACTAGTTATGTTATGCATAATATTTACAGCATTCATTTTTTTTGTGTTGATAGGTTTTTCAACGAATTGACATCTTAAGCAAAGATTTTGATAACATAGTGGAGCTTCAGTTGGGTGCTCCATGGCCACTACCACCCCTTGAAGTAACAGCCACATTGGCTCACAAATTTGAACTTATAGGTTGGTTTTATTTTTCATGCTTTCGTTTATTATCTCTGTATATTTGTTGCAAGTTTTTCATGATTGCTTTCTACCAGTTGCCATATATGAGAATTGTTGTGTTGTTGTATTGTACAGTCTTAAGAGCTTTTCATGTTTTGTGGTTTTGCAAATGTGCCAGGATCTTCAAAGGTAAAGATAGTATTTGAGAAAACCACTGTGAAGACAACTGGGAATTTACAACAGGTGCCACAATTAGAGGTACCTCGAATTCCGGATGCATTGAGGCCTTCTTCCAATACAGGAAGTGGTGAATTTGAAGTTACATATCTTGACTCAGATACCCGCATCACAAGAGGGGACCGAGGCGAGCTAAGGGTCTTTGTGATTTCTTGAGTTTCTTCTGAATTCAACCTGAGTTTTTCATCTTGTCCTTTTTTCTTTATTCTTGATAGTATTTATTAATAGTTTCCCAACATTGTAAACAAGAATATATGGACGGAAGTAAACCCCACTGTAACATGTATTTACGGATGGAACTAAACCCTTCTACGTAGTTCCAAGGAAACACGGTACTTTATGTTTAAATGTAATATATTTCTTTCTTAAATTAAAAAATCCAGCTTAGATGTTAAGAATCATGGAGTATGCATTTAATTATTTATATTAATATTGGTTGTTATGTGATTCCTTGAATTCATTACAATTTGCATATCATTTTTTTTTTTTGTATAAGAACGAGATTTTGGATGATGTTAAGAATATTAAAGTGAAGGTTGATGATGAAGATAAGATTTTGCTTCTTCTTAATGCATTGTCTAAAATGTCTAAGCACTTGTGTTTGGGAAGGAACAAGTTATTACTATGAATGAGGTTCAAATCTAAAGAAGTTATAATTGGATGAATTCCAAAAAGTTTAAATCATAAGCAGATAAAATATAGTTGGTGTTATAATTAACACAAGAGATATTACTAATATGAAAAATTGTACAAAGAAGAAAGAAATAAGAGAGGAAGAAGATATGCATTTTTTCTTCTGATAATTTGTAGACATTATGGTTTTGTCTGATAATAACGAGTATGAAAGGATGTTGATGACATCGATTTCAAATACACAGAGGAGTTGAATCATGGACTTAGATTGCGCTTATCACAAGTTTCTTATAAAAGAGTTATTTTAAACCTTAAAATTAAAGGAAGAGGGTGCACTTCTTCTAGGAAACAATAAAACCTGTAAATTAAGTTAAATATGTTTAACGACTAGGAGAAGTTGTAAGATGTAAGGCATGTTTCATAATTCATTTGTCAGTTAACATGTTTGATCTTTTGCAAAGATGGACTCAATTGTTAAAGAAGTAAAAAGAAATGGTCTTAACATTTTTTATGACTCAGTTGGGATTATTCCTGCTTCCATGACTAGTCAGATCATAGGAGATAGTTAAATTCATTTTAAAATCATTATAATTTTTTTAATTAATAGACTTGTAGTGATTATTAATACAATTATTTTTCTTAATCAAAATGGTTTCATTGATAAAAAGAGTGTTAAAAATTGTATCTATACACATTTTTTTAATATATTTTTTATATAATGACAAATGACTGATAGATTTTGCTATATTAACATAAATAAGATAACGAGTTTATTCAAAAATAATATTTTGCTCACTATATTCCAAACTGTGTTTATTAATTAATTTAAACTTTTAGTTGAACAGCTAATTTTATATATTAGTATTTTTTTTATCAAAAATAATATATAATAGAATATTTTATACACATATTTTATATTTTATTTTATCTTTAATAATATTTTAAAATTTTGATGTTCCAGACCTTAAAATTATTATTATTATTATTATTATTATTATTATTATTATGTAACTTATATAACAATGAAGAAAAAATATTGAAGGTAAACTACTTCACTGTTAATCTATAATAGAATAATTTTTTTTCATGCAAATCTACGTTATCACTTTACAATAAAATTATTTATTTTAATTTATATTAAACATTACATATGAGATATAAAAAATAATATTACTTATATTTTTATTTAAATAAGTATATAAAACTAAAACTGATATAAATATTAAATTTAACTTACAAAATAAGATAGTATGGTAAAAAATTCAGACTAACAGTAGCGCGTATGCTTTCCTAATTACCCATAAAATTATTAAATATTTTCAAAAACTGTTTTCTTAATTTTACACGAATTATTTGGTCATTGTTTATAACTTCGCCCGAGCTACAACAATACATGTTACTTTATTTAAAGTGGTTGCAGTTTAAAATGTAACATTGAGCAAAAAAAATTCAAATCCATATTCATCATCCCTATTTGAAATCATTATCAATACAATTAAGAAAGAATTGTAATCACAAAAATAATCTGCCATAAAATAGTAAATGCAAAATAAGGGTTTATTTTATGTCATTTCCATTTTGTCCCGTGAAAAGATAAATTGAAAGACATATAGACGTTGTAAACTGTAACGGCTACATTTTGTTTGAAATTTCAAAACCCTCAGTTGTTTCTTCTTTCTCTACCGAATATTTTCATTTTCTTCGTCTCCTTATTCTACCTCTTCTTGCGGTATTCTTTCTTGTTTGGGTTACAAAATTGGATCGCAGATTCAACCCGAGAAGTCAATTCAATCTTTCTTCTCAATTCTTTCTTCTCAGTCCAATCTTTATTTCTCACAGTCAAATTTTCCACTATGGCTCCAACCCCTTCTTCCAAACAAAATTACCCCACCCAGATGAAGACTCCACAGTCCAAGCACCGTCTCAATTTCCATGGCCCCAAATCAGCACTGCAAATGCACCCTTCTCCCAACCCGAATTGTGCTGCAAACAAGGAACCCCCTCCTGAACACCCAATTGAAGTAGTTGCCAGAATCCGTGACTACCCAGATCGAAAGGATAAGCCTTTATCTGTTCTTCAAACCAGTTCCAACTCGAGTTCTATCCGGGTTCGAGCTGATTTTGGGTACCGGGATTTCACCCTTGATGGGGTTTCTGTGTCTGAGGAAGAGGACCTGGATGTGTTCTATAAAAAGTTTGTGGAGTCGAGGATCAATGGAGTTAAGCTTGGGGACAAGTGCACCATCATGATGTATGGACCAACCGGTTCTGGGAAGAGTCACACAATGTTTGGGTGCTCGAAGCAGGCAGGGATTGTGTATAGGTCTCTTAGGGACATTCTTGGGGATGGGGATAATGCAGATGGAGATTCTAGGGGTGATTCAAGAGAAGAGCATCTCGGGTTGGGGACTTTTGTTCAAGTCACTGTTTTGGAGATTTACAATGAGGAGATTTATGATCTGTTGTCCACCAATGGAGGAGGTGGAGGAGGAGGATTTGGATTTGGCTGGCCTAAGGGGGGTAGTGCTTCAAAGGTAATATAATCCATGTTACTTCGTCACTTTCTTTGGCTCTTGTGTCTGCAGGTTTTTGTGATCCTGATTTTATCTGAGAACTGTGACTTGTCTTTAGGATTTCTACTTGGGTTGCTTTCATTGTGTACTCATGAAATTTTCATGTTGTTACTTTTGAAAAATGTGGCTCATTTGTTGTACGAAATTGGCTGGCTAAATATTTCATTTTTCGCTTATATGTTGTCAATTTTTGGTGGGCTGTGTCTGTGTTTGCTACTCTCTAAAGAACGGCTTTTGAAACTTTTCTTACCACAGAAAAAAGTTTCGGTTGTTGGTATTCTTTTTCCAAAAAAAAAAAAATCATTCTTGACCGGAAAAACATGGTGTCTAACATTTGTAACACTTTTTTTATGTTCCCTTTCAAAGCATAAGGAACTGATTGCCTAATGGAATTTAATTTCGTATTGTAACTCATTAAAACAGTGGTATTATCCGCATAATGAAACGTCTATCAGTTTTTGTTTTCCATAGTAAAATTGTCAGTCATTGACAGATGTTAGTCTTGGAAGTATTAGCTGAACATTTGCTCTTTGATTTTATTGTCTGTGACTAACATATGGACGGCGTACTTTCTTTCTTTTCCTTTTGTACTTGTAGGTGAAACTTGAAGTGATGGGGAAAAAGGCCAAGAATGCTACCTATATATCTGGAAATGAAGCAGGGAAGATCTCAAAAGAAATTCAGAAAGTGGAGAAGCGGAGGATTGTTAAAAGCACACTTTGTAATGATAGAAGCTCCAGAAGTCACTGCATGGTATGCTTGCTTTTAGGGAAGGTTTTGATAAAAGTTTTTCAGCCTTTTTTTGGCAATTGATGACGTATCTTCTATTTTGATCAGGTAATCCTTGATGTCCCAACTGTGGGAGGGCGACTAATGCTCGTAGACATGGCAGGATCAGAAAATATTGAACAAGCTGGTCAAATTGGATTTGAGGCCAAAATGCAGGTAACCTTTTTGCCGTTTTGATTTTCTTTTCTGAATCATTAGTTCTCTGCTGATTATTCTACTGTCAATGAAAGTTTAGACTGCAAAAATCAATCAAGGAAATATAGCGCTGAAGAGAGTGGTGGAGTCCATTGCAAATGGTGATTCGCATGTACCATTTAGGGACAGCAAACTTACCATGCTTCTGCAGGTAAATATTATCGTCTTTCTTTTCTAATTCAGTGAAATGTTGATTCATGTTCTGTTATTCGAAGTTATATTGATGCCTTGCGAGTTTTTCTTCTACTTTTCCTTTTTAAGGATTCCTTTGAAGATGATAAGTCAAAAATTCTAATGATACTGTGTGCAAGTCCCGATCCTAAGGAGATACACAAGACAATCTCTACACTTGAATATGGGGCAAAAGCAAAATGCATAGTCCGTGGTCCTCATACTCCAGTGAAGGATGAGGAATCCTCTTCTGCTGTCATTTTGGGATCAAGAATTGCTGCAATGGATGAATTTATCTTGAAGCTACAAATGGAAAACAAACAAAGAGAGAAAGAGCGTAACGAAGCGCACAAAAAGCTTTTGAAGAAAGAAGAAGAAATTGCTGCATTAAGAAATAAATTGAACCAGGCAGAAGGAAAAGGAACTCCGCCAAGTGAGGAGGAAATTAACTTGAAGGTAAATGAACGCACTCGGCTTCTAAGACAAGAGTTGGAAAAGAAGTTGGCCGAGTGCCAAAGAATGACCAACGAGTTTGTTGAATTGGAGAGGAAGAGAATGGAGGAGAGGATACTGCAGCAGCAAGAGGAAGTTGAAACTCTGAGAAGGAGATTAGAAGAAATTGAGTTGCAGCTATCTTGTTCAAAGCAAGGGGGGAATTGTGAGGAAAACGAGTCAAAAGATATGGAATCAAGTGGGTTTATGAGAAGGCTATTGCGTGTTTACAAAAGTGAGGAGGATCCTGGAATGGTAAAGTCAATGGATTTGGACATGGATGACCAAGAACCCCTTGGCAGTGAAGTGAACATCGTTGGAGGAGTTATGTGTAGGACTGATTACAATGTTAAGCAAGACTTTTCAAACCTACCTTGTCCAAATACTTTGAATGGTGGAAAAGATGATGCTCATATCTTTGCACCCAACTTTGGCCAGAGGGTATGCCTTAGTACAGTATATGAGGAAGAGGGAGAAGGAGATGAAGACAAAGGGGGTGATGAGGAAGTAGAGAAAGAAGTGATAGAAGAAACCAAGGTATGTAGTGTTGAAAAGCCAAGTGCTGAAGGCTCCTTGGCAATATTAAATCTGTCGAACACAAGTCCAAAGAAAGACGATTGTTGTATCAATGTGGATGACAAGGATCTTGGACCCTCTAGACTACTGAGAATTCAAAACATATTCACTCTTTGTGGCAACCAAAGAGAGCTGTCCCAGCACATTGGAACTCCACTTCCCACAAAAAAGAGAACCGGTGAAAATTTCGAGTTTTCTCCTGCCAAGACAACTGACAAGGATTCCGTTTTCAAGATCTCTAACAAGGAGAACTTCGAGCCACAAAATGTTCTGGGAAATTAGCTTCCGATTGTGTTTGTACAACATATGATGTTTCCTCCTGGAAACGTGACTACATTATCTAACCTTAGTATTACTTCTGTCTTTTTGCGGTTTTCATCGGTCTGTAGCTGTGTACAACTTTGTTCTATAAGTAGTATATATATGTCTCCCATTCTTTGTGTTATTTATTATTTGATTTGTAAAGTCAGTTTATAAGCATTTATATGATCTTCCAATGTTTTTTAGGTTCAAAATCAATCGAATTTGATCGCATTCTAAATCAATTCCTATTATTCCTACCCCGATCCATGCAGATGCACAGAGAAGCTAATTCTGCACAAAATACTTTAGTAGATAAGGTTCACTTTATACCAATTTAAAAAATTGTTACATGTTTTGGTAACAATTGAATCCAGAGGATCCAAATAGCCAGTGACACTATTACAAAAAAAAGGAGGAACTGAACAAAATGAAGATAAAAAGTTGACATTGGTCAGAACACCAAGCAGGATTGGTTATATACTTATGTATGCGTATGTGGTACTTGATATCGGATGATGATTAATTTCTGGCCCCTGAAATCTCTCTCTAAACTGAATCTGCTGCTGGTCCACCGTTTCACTCTGTCTTTCTATTGAGGTCCAGATTCTGAGAAGGAGAATTCAGTTAAGGAACCCCCCTTCGAATGTCTTCGTCCTCGTGGCGCCCTCCTTGACGAACCTTCTTTGTCCTCCGACGACCTCCGAACGGACCCACCATCCTTGTCCTCCGACGACGTCTTCGACTTCCTGCGGGGTTTCGACGCTGTCGGGGGCTTCTCATCTTCCGATGATTGACGGTTCGCCTTTTTAGACGATTCCTGGTTTCGGCGGCTCGGCTTGGATCCCTCCGTCGAGCTCTCTCGGCTGGGAGAACTCATCGTGGATTGGTTCTCAGAAGAGCGAGGCCTTGACTTTCGGCCTCGCTTCCCTTCACCTTTGCTAGTAGCATCACTGTTATTAGCTTTGCTAGTAGCATCACTATTATTACCTTTGCTTGTAGCATCACTATTATTATTACCTTTGCTAGTAGCATCACTATTACTACCTGCATTATCCACCATTACCATCGTATCATCAGTTACTGATCAATAATATATCTCAATTTACTACTTGGCCATTCCAATACTACATAATATGAAATTATTAACGATCCAACCTTCAGGTGTGGCCTTGACGGGGTTCACCACTGTTCCAGACGAACCTTCTGATGATTCTTTGAACTCAGTTAGCTGCACAATTTCACGTTAGTTAATCCAATTTTTCATAGGAGATTGATTATTTTGCGGAATTGAAGCAGAGAAAGGAGAATGTACCCAGCTTGGTTGGCTTGCTTTAGCGTTTTCCGCTCCAATGTGTGCCAGATGCTTTACGTCTGTTGGAAACCCAATCTCTATCTGCTGCTTTTCATCCTCTTCATCTGCAATCAATTTTATTCTTCGTGTGTTTAACAATGATAAGGAAAATCGAATCTAGGACCTTATATTATCTTTTGAACAGAACAATTTGGGGAAGTTATCGATAAACTTAAGCATTCATATTTGATAGGAGAGAAGAATGTGGTTACCAAATATTTGGGATATGTATCTGAGTCCTTTGAGGAGGCCTTTCACCTGGCCTTTCACCTGGCCTTTCACCGCGCCCGACGACATTATTGGAGCCTTTAGATCTATCTTTGCACCTCAAAAGTTTAACCTCAAAATGTATTATAGTTCTCCCGCTTCTCAATGGAACCAGCTACAAATCTCTGAAACCAAAGACCAAACCATAAATCTTCGTTTTTTACCATCGATCTATTTCGTTAGAAAAAGGTACCTGATCACCTCCCGGTAAAATGTTTGCTAGAATCAATCGTTCGTATGATGCCTTCTCTGAGTTTGGCAATGAAGAACGAATGAATGTTCAAGACATAGAAAAAAATGTTTTGGAAGGTTTTCCTGTTCTTGATTGGATGTTATCGAGCATCCAACCGAAGAAGAGAAAGACTTCAGGTTGGAAAACTCAACTGTAGAATGGTGGCACTTGATTTTGATCTACCGCCCCCCCTGATGGTGGTTAGGCAAATCAAAACCAGTAGCTCAACATATTTTTTGGTGCAAGGCCAGACATGTTACGTTGTAATTTTCATCTCCATGTCCTAAATTTGGCATAAATCTATAATACCTGTTTTTAGTTCAACTGCGACAATGACGGATTCAAAACCATAATCGTATGGCGTTTGTCACTTTGGTGAACCTTAATAAAAATAAATACAAAACTATTAACTAAGATTCAGAGAACATTGGGGGTTGTTTTTCATTTCTGTTCTCTTTGGCTTTCTTTTCTTTCCCCCTGCTAAAAAAACGAACAAAGCAGAATCGTTGGGAGTTTCCGACAGCCATTTTTTTCCAATTATAGTAAATATGATCCTTTTGGTTTCATTTATCATTAATTTGTGTTTTATTTCAGATCTCCCAACTTTTTTTAAAACATGGTGGAATGGATGGGTGCGCATTTGATTACATAACTCATCTAATAGAATTTATTTCATGCAGCAAAGTTGATTATGATTTTAATAATAAGAATACGTTTAGAGGAGTTTGTTTTGATAAGCTACTAAGGGTATAGCCTGTCTAGGTTGAGATTCTTTTCATTTAATAATAAAAAAAACATTTTATTTCCATGAAGCAAACTCGAAATCATTAAAAATATTTATGAGCTTTAATCCTATTTTTTCTTTTCATTTTTATTTAAATTCCTAAAAATTAACAACTCTCTACTTCAAAAAGTTAAAACATGCTTGTCTGTAAACTTAAAAATCAAAATTTCAATATTAAAGTATTTTTTAGGCTTTACTAAAAGGGGTAGAAATGCTTGTTAAAATAAACTGAAAAAGTTATAATTGATTCTTTTAAACCTAAATAATTTTTTATGAACTATTTCACATCCCATTCAAGATTTTACGTCATTAACGGGACGACATCAAAGAGACGGTGGATAGTGGTATTTATCATGTTCCCTATGAACTTTTATATAATAAGATATAATTTTTTATTGAAATAAAAATATGTAGTTTTAAAAAGTTAAAATTATATTTAAGTCTTTTTAATTTAAATATTTTTAATCGATTTTATGTTATTTAACTTTATTTCATTAATTGAATAAAATTTACGTTTTTTTTTACTACTTTGTCCTTCATCCATAGATATAATAGGTATTGATTTTAATGAAATTCATTTTTAAATCCGTGAATATAATAAAATGTCTGTTTAAATTAATTTTGACTATCAATTTCATCTACACTTGGGGTCAAGACAATTCCAGTCATGTAGACCGATACCATCCAAAATTAACTAACATCAAATATTAATTAGATGATTAAAAATGTTGGACTAACTAATATAGGTTTAGGTAAAAATCCACTAAAAATAATATAAATAGGTATTATTCATGAGCTAAAAAGGTGTCCATATGAAACAAGTTCAAAAGCGAAAGAGTGAGAGGTTCCCAAAACCTGAATAGCAAGGCGTGGAGTCTATTTCGGATTTACGAGTTAATTATCAATTACAGTCAAATGAACCCTTGAACTCTATAGAAGAACTTATCAAATGAGATAAAATTGTAGACACAAGCATAACACTCATCGGCATTTTTTACTTGTTTTGGTCTATGTGACAATACAATTGGGAAAGAAGAAAAAACGATAAACACAACTATCAAAGCTTCTCCTTGTTTGATAGCATAATGAAATAGGACAACAGAACGTAAACACATTTTTTTCTTTTTCTTTTTGCATATTTCCCATTACAAATTTGTATTATTTTTTCTTTCATGACTTTATAATCAACTAAAAAAATGGAAAGAAAGCTCAATACTTATTTATTTTTTCCTCTTAATCCAAACAATAAAATAAGTCCATAATTTTTTTACCACTTTCTTCTCCACTGCCAAACAATAATTTACTTTGGACTATATATGGTTTACAAAGAAATTGAAATACAAAAAATAAAATAAAAATCAGAGGTCAGAATTTTAATTAAATTTCAATAAAAAAAGATTGAAATATTTTTTATTTTATTTTGGAAGATACATAATGTTGTATTTACTAAGTGATACTTTTAACCCATTTTAACGAATTTAAATTATGAACATTTTGAACAATAAAAAGATAAATTTAAACATGTTAAGTGAAAAATGACAAAACAAACCGAATTTGCTTAATTTGAAAAGGACAAAATACAACCAGTGGTTTAAAAAACTAAAACAACGTAAACCTCACAATATTCCAACTAAACATAAAAATGAAGTATAAATAAACCTATATAACTAATAATGTGTTTTAATAATTATAAATTAATCAGATGCGAAACTATAGTTCAACAAGTTATTTTTAATCCAGCCATATTGTGCTTACTCAAATATTCAATCCCAGCAAACAAAAACAATGAAACTGAGTCCATGATTAAAGTCATGTTGTATGGCATAAATATTAGGGAGTGAGAATGCAAGAGTCATTCATCAAGAGACTTCTTCGGATCATGAGTCCATCACTTCATGACGCCTTCATATCATCCAAACCACAACGACTCTGCGTCAAAAGAGTAAAGCTTTTAGTTCCTACATACTTTGTAATATTTTTTTAAATAAATATCATCAACTTAATCCAGAACAGCATATTCAAGCATGCTAGTAAAAATGATGATCCATAAAATAGCTAAAAAAATCCGAGAGACATTTACCAGGAACTTGTGATTCTCTTCAAGGAGAGGAGAAAAGTCGGCACAAAATTTCTGTATATCAGCACTGATATCACCACCAGTGCCTTGTATCACATCCATGAATTTCTTTCTATCAGGAGCAAGTTTCATTGCTACCTGCAAATGAAACATTTACTGTGTATTAAAAGCATGTTCAAGACAAATTACTTCCCCACCGAAAATAGAAAACCAAAAAAAGGACTAAAGACAATTACAATGTTAGTTGAACTAGTAAGTATTTTATGCATTGTAAGGGTATTTTTTTTAATTTAAAAATAAATATATCAATGAGTAAAACAACTCAAATTATAAAGGAAATATGTAATTAGTTTATCTATATCCCTCTCTCTCCATCCCTCCCTCCCTCTCTCTCTCTATATATATATAGAGAGAGATATATATAGAGAGAGAAAGATTTAAAATCAATACAACAAGGGATTATCTTACTTTCAAGATCGTGGACTGTAATAGTCTAATTTATTACGAAGGGTGGATACACATGACTGAATAGACTTTAAATTGCTTTAGTTTAGCTAAAATAAAACTTACTATGCAGTACTACAATATAGGGATTCTAGTATATTTATTATCAAAAAATTCGATTGCTTCCAGGCGATCATTTCATCCAACCTGTACCTTAATGTGATACATTTCTAAATTACTGAAATTTGATAATTAAAGTAACTAACTCGAATGGATGCATGGATTTCTCACTGCATTAGAGTATGAAATATTCATGGGATTAGGAGGAAAGATTTTACCAAATGGATTAAACAACGGCCCAAATAGAAAACTTATTGCACTTCCTATGACAACTATTTTATGATCTAGAATATGACATTTTACAAACTTGGATCAATATGAAGCAAGATTTTTCAATAAAATGGTTTGGTTTCAGTGAAGAAAATTCAAGATTATAAGGGAGAAATAAAACAGCAGCAAAAGAACATTACAGAGAAGCTTGAACTAGCAAGCCAGCCATGCCACTTCTTTAGAGTTTTGTTATATGAATCTGTGCAGGCTTGTGCCATTGACCAATCTGCATGCTCAACTAAGTTTTGGAACAAGGCCACCAAGAAATCCATTGCTCTGAAAATTTTGCAGGTCAGAGAAATAAATGAATGAAAACTAAAACATGACAATTCAATGTAACTAATAACCATTTCTTGTGGTCTGTGGCTACAAAATAAAAATTAGTAAACTAATATAAGTGTTGGGAAAAATCCTCCTATTAAGGTTTATATTAGAAGAGCTAACGGGATGACAAAATGGGCAGGGGGAGGGAGTTAAGCAGAACTGACTGACACCCATGTAATTGTCTGTAACATAACGGTAGAGAGGTGAGAACGAAAATGGCATTCTCTTATTGGATGGGGGTAGATGTAATGTTAAGAACATTGAGGTCAGCCAAGAATTAAGTGGTAAGGTGTTGAAGGAAAGAAGTCCCTGGAAGAACCTTTGTGCTTTCTTTCTTAGTAAGCTCAGCAAATTAAATAAAAGGCTCTATAATTGAAGCCAGTGAAAAGAACCAACATTGAGCTAAAAGATTATAAAAGCAATGTGAATCTTCCAAATTCCACATCACCTTGAGAAAGTGACTCAACCAAAACAGACAAAGTAAATTCAAGCTTTTTATTTTAGAAAAATAGGCCAGGGTCAAATTGTTGATCCACAATTAGACTCATTGGAGGATATCATGGAAAATTTGTGTTGATAAACATCCCAGTACAATAGTCGTTCGTTCACAAATGGACACATTGGTGCTCTTCATAGTATCTCTATTAATTATTCATGTTGCATTTTGATCTCAAAATTTGAGAAGTACATGTTCTAACACTGACTCTATTTTAAGAAATGTATTCCTAAAATCATGATTTATGAATTCAAAATTTCATCCATATCTCCATACCTTTTTAATCCTAATCACTTTTGTATTGGTTAGTTGTTTACTCATGGACAGAAGGCTTTGTGTTTGAAAGTTGAAACATTACAAATTAAAGAAATACTTATGTAAAATAAAAGATTTGAGAATTCCATACTAGTATGAATTACAAGTTAAATGGTAGGTGCTTGGTGTTCTTTACCTTGTGAGCCACAGAAGTCCATTGGTACAACTGGATGATGACTTAGTCGTATTAGTTTCAATCTCAACTTGTACCAAAGTGTACAGGTAATTGAATCGGGTCGGATTTGAGGCATACTTAGTTTCCAATCTCTGCTTTGAAATGAAACATGGTATAGAGTGAGAACATATTGCATTTATGGTTTTGAACAATATTAAAGGTTTGGGTAGGTAATACATAACAAAAGCCAAAAAGAGTTGTATAAAAGTAAAGCATAAGCATGTATATGAAAGCCAGTAGCAGCACATGAAGAAGAAAAATGAATCAACACCCACGTTATACTTAAGGCAAAACCATGTAATTGTAAGACAACAAAATATTAGTATTACATATAAATGCATGCGATAATTCATGTATACAAAAAAAAGTTATATAAGATAGAAACAGGTGTCAGAAACCAACCGATATGTTGCCACCAATGTCAGATTTAACAAGGGCCATAGAAGCTCCAAACTTATCTGCCATAAGAAAAAAATCAGTAGATATAATCCCAATACAAGTTAACAATTTGAGGCTCAACAAAGCAGCAAACGAGAACAAAACGTTAACAATGTATTTTGCTATAAAATTTATGTTTTTAGAATTAGATTGTAACACCCTAATTCTACATATTAACATATGTAAGTTTCTTACCCTTAAGGGTTCATGATTCTCTTGTTTTTTACTCTTTCCTTTTAATGAAAGCCTTCCATATAAATAACAAGGATACATAATTACAGACACTTGAATAACCAAGAAAGCATGTCAAAAGCATACAGTGATAAGAGTTTGATCTAATACAGATACCAAATTTGATACGAAATACGAGATCAACTATCTTTTTTCTCCCAATTTTTAAATAAAAACATAGGTTTGGATAAGTTGTAAGTGAAATGGAGAAAAGCCAGAGGCTAGGAGAACTGAATCCATTACGGAAAAATCACTTACATGCATCTTGCCTTTTACAAACGGAAAACAATCCATCAATATCTGTCAAATGCAATGTTCTCTTCACGTTGTTTAACATATTGTAGAATATTCAATAGGAGTAAAGGACCACCTTTGTTCCTCTCTTTCAACAAAGTACAGTATACAAAAGGAAAACACACTAGGAAAATGTCCACTTAACATATTTATCTTCTTTACCTTTGTCTTGCGACGATAACATTTCAAGGGAAATAAGAGCACGTACCAATAACAGGAAGTATATGCTTGCAAGCATCCAAAAAAGGTTGAGTCAGAATTTCTCCTTGCTCCGATTTTACAAGCTTAATTCCTTCCAATGCAGGAGTGAAAACAGACCCCTCCATCTCGTTGTTTACTACATATAAAATAGCCAAGAGCCAATAAATAGAGAAGTATAATTTAACAGAGATCAAATAGGCATTTTTGCCAACACTGGTAAAGTACATAAATATGCTCCCTTTCTTTTTTTTTCTCTCTATCTGATAAAGTTTAGAATGTGAAATGAAGGGAAGAAAAAATAGAACTTTCATCAGTACCAGGCAAGCAAGCTACAGTAAAGTCTGGATTCAATTAAGGAGAATAATGTCAAAAGTATCAAAAATCACAATTCACACTGATGAAGGGATGCAAAATAAACTAATTTAATGGGAACTGCACTTTTAATGAATCAAAAACTTATAAGTTAAGAAAATAACTTGAGGAAATAGTTCCTATCTTTCATAATGTTTACAGCTAAGCACATATAACTTGAATATGATTATCAGATTTGTTTCCTTTAACAAGATTGAACAACATTTTTGCTAATCACCAAATGCATGTGGAAGACGATATGATGGATAGATGAGGAAAGCTCTGAGGCGAGATCAAATAATTAAACTTTTACTGAACCAATGTATGATGAAATAAGAACGTCACATCTCGAATCAACAGAAAATTGAAAAACAGGAACAACCCATCAATTGAATTGAGTGCAGAAGCAGCCCCCAAGATCTAATTTATCGAAAATCTGAAAACTTCAATGTCAAATTTCTCAGGAAGACACAGAGACCGATCGATAAAAAAGAAATAACAAATACAATCGAGATAGACATACGTTGAACGAGGAAGACCTTGTTGATCGCAGACTGAGAACAACAACTGCAAGCGTATCACGGAAACTTGTAGTTAAGTTTTTATTATTATTTTTATTTGGTTTTGATGGATTTGGGAAGAGGGCAATTGTAAGAAAAAACTTTAGGATTTCAGCTGTGAGGTGGATTTTCTATCCTTAAATTAAAATAAGAAAACTGGTAAAAAAAATTTAATACCACAAAATTTTTAAACAGTTTTAATATCTAACTTAAATATCAATAAACTTAAATAAAATATCTAACTCAATGGAAGTTTAATTAATAATTTTTAAAAAGGAATAATAATTTGAATCAATTTTTCAGTTTTTGTTTTTGTCGGTTATGTTTGAGGATGTTGAGTTTAGATGTGTTTCTTTCTGGAAGAAGTGCTGAAATATTTCACATCCAATTTATTTTAAATAAATTTTTGTATAATGTTTTTTATAAGAAAAAAACACAAATAAAAGGAAAATTATTTTTTATAAAGTATAACCAGTTTGTATATTAAGTAAACGTAAAAAAAAATTAAAAAAAATATATGAGAAAGTATTTATATATTAGCTTTTTACATATAATTTTTTATTTATTTATGGAGAAGTTTAAGAAAAATGTACCTGTAAGTACGTACATAAATCTGACTGACGAATCTTCCTATGTTTCACCGGACGACACTGTTGTATGTATATGGACGAAACAAAAACTAATCAAGAGTCTATTTCCTGTAAAATATTAGTTAGGTGTTTGGATAGATTAAATGAATTAATACCATATTTCTTAAACAACATATTCAAACATAATATATAACATATAGTTATATAATAAATTACATTTAAAATAATATATGATCATATACAACAGTATATGATCTACAAAGTATCTTTATTATTTTTGGACTAAGTTACAATTAATGATATGCTGTCTAATAAATAATATCATGTACGAAGTGAATCACTCACTCATACTCAATTCATTTCAATTCACATACAAGTTATGTTAGGGAAAATTTAAAATTTTAGAGTATAGAATTTGAACTTTTCTATTTTAAATATTAATACTCACAATATACATTTTATATTTAAATCACATTTATCAAATTATATTAAATATATAATATATTTTTTATTTTCTCAGTAAGTCGTCTTAACGTCGGACCAATAAGCATATTCCCTCCCTCCATCCATTAAACCTATTGGTTTGGGTTGTTAATAAATAATCAATCAAGTAATAAAAACTTTTTGTGAGCTTTACATTTTTAATCTCCAATTTCTGCACATGTGTGCTGAGAATTAAATATTAAAATTAAAAATGATAAAATGAGGTTTGGGCCTGAGATATGCACTGAGGCCCACTTTTACGAGGTAAGGAATAGGCTGAGAGGCCCATTTTAACGTGGATCCGAGGTTCTTTTATTAAACTACACGAAGTTGCAAACCTAAAACCCTAGATAGTGTTCCACCACCCACCTATCCACCGTCTCTGCCTCTCTGCAATTGAAGCCGAAAATGGTGATTCCTCTTCCTCTCTTCTGCACTGCATTTACCTTTTTTTCTTTATAGTTTTCTGTTTCTAACCATAGCAAATTGCGTTTTCTGCGTTTCATGTTCAGCCTTTCAAGAGGTACGTTGAGATCGGGAGGGTTGCTCTCGTCAACTACGGCAAGGAATATGGGAGGCTCGTCGTCATCGTCGACGTCATTGACCAGAACAGAGTAAGTCACCACCCAAGTTTTTACCTTTTCTCGCTTTTTATTGCTTTCTTAGAATCAGTTTTTTTTTTTCATAATAGGCACTTGTCGATGCCCCTGATATGGTGAGAACTCAAGTCAATTTCAAGAGGCTTTCCCTAACCGATATTAAGATTGACATTAAGAGGGTCCCCAAGAAGAAAGATCTTGTTAAAGCCATGGAGGCTGCTGGTTCGTCCTACATGTTCACATATTTATTTATTTTCTTTGTTTATTATTATCAGTTTTTAATTGAAAGTATTTGTTATGTATTTTTGATAATGAGCAGATGTTAAGAACAAATGGGAAAACAGCTCATGGGGCAGGAAACTCATTGTCAAAAAGAGAAGGGCAGCCCTCACTGACTTCGACAGGTTCAAGCTAATGTTGGCCAAGATCAAGGTATAGTTTTATTATCTTTCGTTAGAATTTTGTTGTTGTCTATAGTGGCAGTTAAATACGAGTCTTGTTTTTTGGTTTTGGTCAATGTGTTTCTTGTTTATTTTCATGGTAATATTTGGATTATAAATTTTTGCAGAGGGCAGCTGTTGTAAGGCAAGAAATCTCTAAGCTGAAAAAGAGCGCGTAGGCATTACTTCACGATATAATGTTCAAATTTTGTTATGAATTTTAGATTTGGTATGAGATTTTATGTAATCACTGAGACACTCGGTGAAAAGTTTTATCTTCAGATATTTATGTTAGGATTTATGATATAACTTGAAATCTTGTTGGTTTTATAATATTTATGATTGACAATTGTTTTACCCCCTAGGTAATTTGCGTACTGATTAATTTAGGCTTTGTTATTAGATACGTTCTGCCCTCTGCTAAATACAGTTGGAGTGATTCTTCAGTAACTGCTATGCAGTTAGATTAGCCCAGTTAAATTTCTTCATCCATTATATTAGAATGTCTTGAACACACGACATGTAATTTATTTTCATATATTCTTCATTAAAGCGCCCCTCAAACCCAAAAGTATCATGAATGATGTTATGAATGACAATGGTTCTTTGTGGTTGTGTCTGCTGGGAGACCATATATGAAGTTAAAAAGGGCTGTTCAGTTAAACGTCGGATTTTTGAATTGTTTTGAAAAAAATTGTTTAGTTAAACTCTTGTTTTTCTATCGGTTTACGAAGAGCCAAATCGTTGAGGTGTTATTTTTATTATGCTGTCAGAATAAAGGCTGAAATTGTTCTTCATTCTTTGTTTTATTTCGGTTCTTGAATTTGTACGCAATGCTTTTATCTCCCTTCATTCCTGTTAATTATCTCAATTTTTTTTCACTTCATTTTCATTCAACCGAATTACCCTAATTAGCATTTTATTTATTTTCCACCTGAAATCATCGAAGCACTATTCTTTTGAAGTTGGAACGACGGGAGCCCTTTCATTTTGTCTGAAGTTTTAAAATTAAAGAAGCTGAATTAGTTTTTAGAAGTAATTTTTCTTTTGTATGTAATTAAAGTATACTGGTATAACGTTGAAAATTTGTACTCGCACTATTTTAATTGAACTGTAACATCTCAAAATTGTTTCAGTGATATTTTACACTAGAAATAATGTTAGTCTACAATTATTTTGATACCTATAACATGCTTTATGCAATTTGACCTATATACATAATGGCTGTTTAGGTTTTATGAAGGACGAATAATTGAATTATTACGGGTTTGAATTGTTAGATGAATAATCAAATTAAATGTTTTGGTCTGAATTCTTAAATTGTGTATCTAAATTATTCGTATGTTTCTAAATAAATATGTTAAACCTAGAAGGGAAATTAGATTTAAGTCATCAAATAAATAAGTGATAGTAATTCAACTTTTTTTATTGCAGATATCATGAATAAGATTCACATGGATAAAAATAAATCACTTGTTAGTTTTGATAGCATTAAATTGATTTTTATCAAATGTCCATTCCTTGAAAGTGCTACAGATTGTATTATGAGAGATTAAACATTGTTATTTGTGGGGAAAATATTTTAGCTTAAAGAAAGTTTTTAATGATTTTCATATCTCTTATTAGTGGTGTATAATTTACAGCATATACGTGATGAAATCACCTATATAAGTGTCGAATGAGGCTGCTTCCATGATATCTTGGCATGATCTCTAGAGCACTCATGAATACGATACACGCATGGTCTAGTAAGCACAACACTGCGATAAGAATAATGATTGTGGGAGTGTATTGTGATTGATAAACCTCTAACACACGTCAAGTGTCTTTGGTTTATATAGTTTACTATTGTTTTATGTATAATCATTTTCCAAGTTTACAAAAAGAGGACATGTTTGGAAAAAGAATTACTTGCAAAATGAAAATTACTTTTAAGACAGTAATGTTGGGTCAAAGACATTTTTCTCTTTTTCTTATTGTTTTGCACTTTTGTCATATGTGGAAGATTGTAATAAAAAGTTGTAATATCTTGCACAATACATCATTGATAGATCTTTAAGGACAGTGAAACTAAATGCTTCAGAAAATACTATTCCTGTTTTCATCAGTATTTATACTACATTTTTTACCTTCTGTTTCTGTAGGGATGTGGAGAACGAGATACGAACCTAACAAACTTGCTCTGCGCTGTTTCTCTGTGCTGCTTTCACTGTGTTACCTTTTTTCTGTCTCCTTTGAACAAGGTGGGCTGGGTACCTGCAAAAGTACTCCGACGCTCAAGTCAACAAGGGTGTTGTCTGAAAAATGAGAATATCTATCTGAAAATAAGAATATCTCTCTTCTTAGGGGAAAAACGTACCTTTTTTCCTAGATGCTCTGTGTATTTAAAACAGTAATAATAAACCGTTACCTGGTAATCCGGTCAGTTATCGAAGCTGACTGCCTAGGAGTTGTAACTGCCAGATTGTGTATTGATACCGAGTCAACTACCTCCGTGATTCATGGTGTTGGTTAGCTAATTATGTGTAACATGTGTAACTGCTTATTTGTAGCTGCCCTCTATGACATTGCGTCCTGTATGTCGGACATACTGTGTGTCGACATGGCTAGGCGACATGTCGTGTGTCGTGTGATTGTTAATTGTCGCGATGTTGGTTGTCGAGGACCAAGCGGTCGACCTTGCTCTGTGATCGACTGTCGTCGGGCTATTGGTCGACCTTTGGGGGATTAGGTGTCCCATAGTACAGTGATCGACTGTTGTCGGGCTATTGGTGATCGACTGTTGTCGGGCTATTGGTGATCGACTGTTGTCGGGCTGTTGATTGACCTGTGGGGAATTAAGTATCCTACAGTACATGCCCCCCAAGTCCGAGTAAATGGGGGACCGAGTTACGAAGGGCTTTTGAGTATTGTCGGAAGAATCTAGGTGACGTGGAGGAAACGAGGAGACGTGGAAGAAACGAGGAGATGTGGATGACAGCTGTGCGCGGCGTTACGAAATTTAGGGTTTTCCCGCTCCTTTAGGGAAAGGAGGGGACGCCAACTAGGAGCCGTTAGATTAAAAATAATCCTACGGCATCTGATAATTAAACGGTTTGGCTTCTTCAACACGACTCAAAAGAGGTTTATTCACTTTGGCAGAAGAGCAAATACTGAGAGTGTATACTGCGAACGAGATTGTTTCTTCGTCAATTTCGTTGCCTTCGCTACTACGAGAAACAACCAGGTAACCCTAGAATCTCTTTCGTCTTAGTGTACTTACTATTGATCATGGAAGGGAGGGGGCGGGATACTGGGGGTGAAACGCCGGGGCCGTCATCTACGGTGGAATGTGCCGCAATTACTACAGTACCGTATGGGGAGAGAGCCTTCGTATATGGAAACGTATGTGGTGAGGGTCCAGGGGGACGCCTGATATCTCTGATTAGCGGAGATGAATACGCCTGGGCGGCGCGTGAGGTAAAGGAACTGAGGAGTCAATTTGGGAGTAGGGCCATCCTTATGGATTGGATTGAGGATAGTTGTGTGTTGAGGACCCTAGGATATCAGACTTGTGTGAAATTGGTAGCGTGTCGGGAGGATGAGAGGGTTTGTCATGGGAGGGAGAATGCTGCTGATGAATTTTTTTACTGTTATGCTGCGTTATTCTACGATTTGTATGTAAGATTGCCGTTCACCACTTTCCAAATAGATGTTTTGCGAACCTTGAATGTTGCACCTAGCCAACTGCATCCCAATAGTTGGGGATATGTACAGGCCTTCGGAGTGTTGTGTGGGGTGTTAGGAATTAGGCCTACTGTAGGCTTGTTTTTGTACTTCTTTAGATGTCGCCCGCTTGCGACGAAGGGGTGGGTATCACTGATTTCAGAACCAGGTAACGCAATTTTAGAGCTTTACCTGCAATCGTATAGGGGTTTTAAGGAAAAATTTTTTAAGGTGTCGATCACCGATGCTGGTCGACGGTTCTTTTTTGATGGTGAGGGGAATCCCAGATTTCCCTTATATTGGACACAGGAGCCTCTGAAATTTACCTCGTGGCCGGAGGATAAGATGACGATTGAAGAGTTGGAGGCTTTGAGTGTGTTGACCTCGTTGCCCCGCCCCTTCTCTTCACGTCAGATTATAGATTGCCTCGAGTTCGATGACGCGGGGGCGAGGGTGTTTGGTATGTGTCTTTACCCACTACTTTTGTAAATTATTATGTTGTTGCTGACCAGTGTGGGTGGATGTTTGTGTTTGCAGAGATAATGGGAAGGAAAGGTAGGGGTATCAGTTGGTTTCAGAGCATTGATAGCGAGAGGGATGAAGGTAATCGGCCAGGGTCGTCTGTTGAGCAACAACGCTCCCAGGTACCACCATCTGGTCCACCTCCAGTCGCAGTGGCGTCGGTTGGGGAGACAACACAAGCTGAGGTGCCCCTTGTGCGCAAAAGGAAAGCCAAGACAGTCGACCCTAATCGCGAGGCGTCAAAGAAAAGTAAGGAGGTGGTTGAAGATACTGAACGTCCCCTTCCGCTGGGTATATGGGATCGCGCCTTCATGCCGGGTCATAGAGTGGACCTCAACCTGGACGCTTCAGAGAAGAAGGTGATCGAGAACATGAGCGAGCAACAAATTGCTGACAGCTTGCTGGAGATGAATACACGAGCCCAAGCGCTGGCTTGGCATCTGGCGTATGCTTCGGATAGGGGTCAGATGCGGTCTGAGTTAGAAAAGGTGCGTGCCCAACTGAAGGAGCTAGGCGAGGTCCATGCTGGCTGTGAGGCCAGGCAGAAGCGTATGGAAGAACGTTTGAAGGAGGGCGAGGTACGTTTGAAGGAAGCTGATGTGGCCTTCCAACAAGAACGCGAGCAGATGGCGCGGGACCTGGATCAAGCAAAGAATTCCATGCTGATAGTGGCCCGAGAGAGGAACGCGCTGAAGGTAGAAGTCTTTGATCATAAGGAGTTGATTGAGGAGCTGAAAGATGCGGTTATGGATGAACATAAGAAGGGCTTCAGGAAAGCCTTGAGGCAAGTCGGGCACTTGCTTCAAGTATCCACCAAAGGAGTTGAATTTGACGTCCGTAAGGACGTGCATGAAGGCCACCTGAAGCCTTTGAAAGAAATACCAGAGGATGCTGTCCTGGAGGGGGAAGAGGATGAAGAGGTGGCCGTCAACAACGAGCCCGAAGGAGCGATGGAAGTAGACGAGCCCGCCAAGGAGAATGCTGATGCTGCTGAAGGCGACTCGTCTAAGATTGTAATAGATTAGGATGTAGGAAAGGTCTGTAGATACATACTTGAATATTTGGTTGACGACTATGAATGCTAAACTTTGATAATTTTATGAATGCTCTACTTGTATGTTTGGTGACTTTGCGGTTTGCTTTTTAACTTAGCTGATTCTGCAATGTATTTGCTGTAGTGATGGCTAAGTGTGAGTGTCGAGTGTGTTGATAGCATGTCGTGTGACAGTTGAGAACGATGGTTGAGTGAAGAAAATACTGGGTGTTCGAGGGTGAACCTCTACCAGATATTGGATGTTCAAGGATGAACATCGACTAATGGGAGTGTATTCCACGTGTGTGGGATGTTCAAGGGCGAACATCGATTAATGGGAGTGTATTCCACATGTGTTGGATGTTCAAGGGCGAACATCGATTAATGGGAGTGTGTTCCACATGTGTGGGATGTTCAAGGGCGAACATCGATTAATGGGAGTGTGTTCCACATGTGTGGGATGTTCAAGGGCGAACATCGATTAATGGGAGTGTATTCCACATGTGTTGGATGTTCAAGGGCGAACATCGAGTAATGGGTCTGCTCTTAAATCCTTTGTAGGTGGAAGTGTCCTGTACGACAGCCTTGGGACTCGACATCATAACATTGATAAATGAATTGAGACAATAAGCATGATGGAATGTAATCTTTATTTGATAACTGAACTTGATAGAGTTGTGAAAAGAAATGAACAATAAACGGATATTAGCTAAAATAATATTTAAGATGAGTGGCGTTCCAGGTATTGGGAACTGGGTGTCCATCAAGCTGTTGGAGGCGATATGCACCGTTCGACATGTCTTCTGTGACCCGAAAGGGTCCTTCCCAGTTAGCTGCAAGCTTGCCATGGGCTCGATTTTTCCGAGCCTCTCCCCGCTTTCGCCATACTAGATCGCCGCTTTTGAAGGCTCTGGGCTTGACTTTTGTGTTGTATCGTCGAGATAGTATGCGTTTCTGGGCCTCTGCGCGGATGGTGGCAACCTCTCGACGTTCAGGAAGTACGTCGAGGTTTGTCCGTAATTGCTCTTCATTAAGTGACATATCAGTGATTTGTCGTCTTAATGAGGGTTCGCCTATCTCGACCGGGAGCATGGCATCAGTGCCGTATGTTAAGTTGAATGGCGTGTCACCTGTAGATCCGTGGGGTGTGCATCTGTATGCCCACAGGACCTCTGGCAGCTCCTCTACCCATAAACTCTTGGCTTCGCCGAGTCGCTTCTTTAATTCTGTCAGGATGGCTTTATTCGCGGCCTCGGCTTGGCCGTTTGTTTGAGGGTGTTCGACTGATGACGTGACATGCTTAATGCCCAAACTGCTGAGAAAATCCTCTAACTTGCGTTCAATAAATTGGCGACCGTTGTCGGTAATGATCTTTTTAGGGAGACCGAACCGACAGATCAGGCGCCAAATGAATTTCTGCACTCGTTGTGCACTGATGATGGATAATGGCTCCGCCTCGATCCATTTTGTGAAGTAGTCGACCGCCACGAGGAGAAATTTGTTTTGTGCTTTGGCGACTGGCAGTGGTCCCACTATGTCGAGGCCCCACTGGGCGAATGGCCAAGGAGAGACAATATTGTGCAAGTCTTCGGGAGGTGCACGGATATCGTGGCCATGTGCTTGACAGGAGATGCATTTCTTGACGAATGTCTCACAGTCGTGGTCGAGAGTGGGCCAGTAATATCCAGCACGGAGAACACGGCCTCTCAAGGTCCGCTTGCCAGAGTGAAATCCACATATCCCGGTGTGTAGTTCACGTATCACATAGTCTGCCTCTTCCGCGGATATACACTTCAATAGAGGATAGCTAAAACCACGACGGTATAGGTCGTCGCCTATACATACAAAACGCACGATTCTCTTGGAGTCGGCTGCCGTAATGCTACCTCCTTTGTCCTGCTGCTCCATAAGATCTTTGACTTTCTGTCGCCAGTCGGTTACGGGCGCCGACACATCGGTGGCTAAAGTTTCCACCCCAGGATGGTCGAGGGTCATTCTAATAACAGATGATAGCTGTGCTAGCTCCTTAGAATGAGTTAACTTAGACAATAGATCAGCCCTTGCGTTTTGTTCCCTGGGTACATGGATGATATTAACTGTGACGAAGCCCTGTAGTAAGGTTTGAACCTTGTGGAAGTATCGCAGCAGTTGGTTATCCTTGACTTGATAGGTGCCGTTGACGTGGCTGACTACTAACTTTGAGTCCATCCGACACTCTAAATGATCGACTGAGAATTCTCGGGCTAAAGATAAGCCTGCAACCAAGGCTTCGTATTCGGCTTGGTTGTTGCTGGCAGGGAATTTAAATATGATGGCTTGCTCTACGACCACACCGTCAGGGCCTTCTAGAACGATCCCGGCTCCACCTCCCCTCTTGTCGGAGGAACCATCGACACTGAGTAGCCATGTGGTAGGGGAGTCGGCCGGTGTAGATGTGAGGTCAGCTGCGAAATCTGCCAGATGCTGACCCTTGATGGATCCGCGTGGCTCGTAACGGAGTCCGAATTCGGATAGTTCCACGGACCAGGCAACCATTCTCCCTGCCAAATCTGGCTTGCGGAGGATCTTGGCTATGGGATGATCCGTACGGACTACCACCTGATGGCTCTGGAGGTACGGGCGAAGTCGTCGAGAGGCGTTGAGAAGGGCCAAGGCGAGCTTCTCGATTCGAGAATATCGTTCCTCCGCCCCCTGCAGTGTACGGCTGATGAAGTAGATCAATTTGAAGGAGGGTGCTTCTTGTATCAGGGCAGCACTGACAGCATGCTGGGAAGCTGAGATATATAGCTGTAAGTCGAATCCCTCGTCTGGTCGAGCCATAATTGGAGGACTAGTGAGGATGCGCTTGACAGTGTTGAATGCAGTCTCACAATCCTCGTCCCAATGTTGAGTGGAACCCTTCTTCAAATTCTTCAGGATGGGTTTGATGTGTTCGGCCAGCTTTGGAATAAACCGTGACAGGGCGGTTAGGCGACCCACAAGACGCTGTACCTCTCTTAGGGTCTTCGGAGCCGTCATGTCGAGTACCGCCCTGCATTTGTCGGGGTTGGCTTCAATGCCTCGACGTGTGAGCAAGAATCCTAAGAATTTTCCGGCTGGGACGCCGAAAGTACATTTGGAAGGGTTGAGGCGCATGCTGTATCGTCTGAGTTGCCCGAAGACCTCCTTCAAATCTTGCAGGTGCTGGTCTATAGAATTGCTGCGAATTACCATGTCGTCCACATACACATCCATGCAACGCCCTATCTGATGATGGAAGACCTTATCCATGAGGCGTTGATAAGTGGCTCCGGCATTTTTTAATCCAAACGGCATTACTTCATAGCAGTAATTGGCGCGTTCAGTGATAAAGGCTGTCTTGCTTTGATCGGGGTGGTACATTGGGATCTGGTTGTACCCCGAGTAAGCGTCCAGAAAACTGAAAATGACATGACCAGAAGCTCCATCTACAAGGCGGTCGATGCTGGGCAAGGGGTATGAGTCTTTGGGGCATGCCTTGTTGAGATCAGTGAAATCGACACACATCCGCCACTGACCGTTTGACTTCTTGACCATAACCACATTCGACAGCCATGTGGTATATGTTAACTCTCTGATGAATCGGGCATTTATCAGCTTGTCGATCTCAACTTGAATGGCTTGACGCTTTTCTTCTCCGAACCTACGCTTCTTCTGGGCGACTGGTCGCGCCTCCCTGAAGATGGACAATTTGTGGGACATAACTCCTGGGTGAATTCCTGGCATGTCGGCGGCTGTCCATGCAAATAAGTCTGCATTGTTTCGCAGTATCTGACTTAGGGCCTGCTCCTCGTTTGAGGTGAGATCCTTGCCGATGCTGGTGGTTTTAGACGTGTCACTCGTCAGGGATAGGAGCTTGACTTCGCCTTGCGGATGAAGGCGCTCGTCCACATTGGTTCGGGGGTCTAGGTCGACTACTGCTGCGTCGACTACTTTTGTTCTCTTTGTTGGAATAAAAGGGGTGACCTTTAACCCCGCCACATAACACTGTCGGGCCGTTCGCTGGTCGGCCCTCACCGTACAAATAGTACCATGATTTGTTGGGAACTTCATGGCGAGGTGGGGAGTAGACACAATTGCTCCAAATGCGTTCAGACAGGGACGCCCTAGCAAGGCGTTGTATGATGCGTTCGCCTCGACCAGCAAGAATCGAACTCGAAGTTCAGGTGCCTCCCGACTGGTTCCGAGTCGAGTTCGCAAATCAAGGTATCCCCTGGTGTCTACTCGCTCTCCTGAGAATCCGACAATCTGCTCATTAAATGGGGCGATGAGATCCTCGGATAGGTCCATTTTCTGAAAAGTGGACCAATATAAAATGTTGACCGAGCTTCCTTGATCAACGAGGACCTTGCTGACATCATACCGAGCTATGTTAGCCGTGATGACCATAGGATCATCATGATCAGGGTCTGGAGCGTGGAAGTCAGCATTCGTGAACGTGATGTCCGGGATCGACCGAGCCTGTCGTTCGACCATATGGACCGATTTCAGCTGTCTCAAATGTCGTTTCCTCGCTGAAGACGACACGCCTCCTCCAGCGAAACCACCAGATATAGTGTCGATGCGGCCCCGGACTGAGCGTTCCCTCTCTATGCGTCGAGGCGGACTGCGTGATCGCCTGCGGTGTCGATCATCTCTAGGGGGAGATCGCCGGGGACTTCGCCTGGGAGGGTCCCTTCGACGAGGAGTTGTTGCTCTTGCGGTAACTCTCTCCTTGATGTAACTCTGGAGATAACCCGCACGGACGAGCCGTTCTAACTCGTCTTTTACCGTATTGCACTCTTCCGTGTCGTGACCCTGGTTCATGTGGAACCGACAAGATTTGCTCCTATCGGCGTTCTTTGGGGTGGTCTTTCGCCGCGCTGTGAGAAGTTCGGTGTGTAAGGCCTCTTCCAGTACCCTCGCCCTGGGGGCGTTGAGGGTCGTGTAGTGATCATATTTAGATATCCACCCCGACTCCTTCCGAGGTGCTCGGTCCGGTCTGTAGTCGTTGGGGGGTCGCTTCGTTTTTTTAGTTTCCTGGTTGGGGATATCTTGGTGGTGCTTCTTTCTGGCATTGGCATTACGGTGGTCTTCAATGCGAATGAATTTGGCCACAGTGGATTGCAATTCTTCCATGGATGATGGGGGATCAGCATATAACTGTTCCGAGAACTCCCCCGGCCTTAAGCAGGATGACAGATTGCTGATGATGAAAGTGGGAGTAATATCCGGCACTCGCCTGGCCGTTTCTATATATCGCTGCATAAAAGCTTTCAAAGTCTCATCCTTCTCCTGCCTGGTATGGACGAGCTCCGTAGCAGTCATTGCCGGCTTTTGATTGGCTGCGTACTGTTTTCGGAATAAGGATTCTATGGTTGCGAAGCAATCTACGGAATTGCGGGGAAGTTTATGGAACCATTCCAAAGCTTCACCCTTAAGGGATAAAGAGAAAGCTCTGCATATAACCGGATCGCTGTCTGTGTAGAATGCCATGGTATCGATAAAATTGCGTAGATGGTCATCAGGATCTTCAGATCCATTATAGCGTTCCAGAGTTGGGGGAGGCTTGTCCGGCATATTCGCTTGCATGATGGCTTCCGTGAATGGAAGCAGGTTGGTGAGGCGCGCAGGAGTAGGCCCCCTCCTTCCTCCAACAACACGTTCGGAGGGTCCCCCATGATGGCTCGCTTCGTTATCCTCCTGCCTGTTTGAAGCAGATAACTCTGGTGTTGGGATCTGCGCCCTCAATGCCGCCATTTCCTCTGCATGCTTGCGCTGAATCTCCTGCATGGTTTGTGCCTGTGCCTCAACTTGCGCTTGCAGTTGCCTGATCAAATCGTGCGTATCTGAATTTTCCATAGCTCCGGTGGTCGTTGTTGGGATAGTAATCTCGGCCCCACGGTGGGCGCCAAAATGTTTCTGTAGGGATGTGGAGAACGAGATACGAACCTAACAAACTTGCTCTGCGCTGTTTCTCTGTGCTGCTTTCACTGTGTTACCTTTTTTCTGTCTCCTTTGAACAAGGTGGGCTGGGTACCTGCAAAAGTACTCCGACGCTCAAGTCAACAAGGGTGTTGTCTGAAAAATGAGAATATCTATCTGAAAATAAGAATATCTCTCTTCTTAGGGGAAAAACGTACCTTTTTTCCTAGATGCTCTGTGTATTTAAAACAGTAATAATAAACCGTTACCTGGTAATCCGGTCAGTTATCGAAGCTGACTGCCTAGGAGTTGTAACTGCCAGATTGTGTATTGATACCGAGTCAACTACCTCCGTGATTCATGGTGTTGGTTAGCTAATTATGTGTAACATGTGTAACTGCTTATTTGTAGCTGCCCTCTATGACATTGCGTCCTGTATGTCGGACATACTGTGTGTCGACATGGCTAGGCGACATGTCGTGTGTCGTGTGATTGTTAATTGTCACGATGTTGGTTGTCGAGGACCAAGCGGTCGACCTTGCTCTGTGATCGACTGTCGTCGGGCTATTGGTCGACCTTTGGGGGATTAGGTGTCCCATAGTACAGTGATCGACTGTTGTCGGGCTATTGGTGATCGACTGTTGTCGGGCTGTTGATTGACCTGTGGGGAATTAAGTATCCTACAGTACACCTTCACTTCAGCTTTGTAAAATCTTTTTAAAAGAGAATACTCTTACAATACAAAATAAACTCATAAAAAATACGTGAGTTGCATCGTTTGTTAAAAAAAAAACACCGTATTTTGCATTATCTGTTATATAAAACTCGTGTCTAAAAAATAAAACATATCCATACTTTAAACTTTATTATTTAATATAACTCAATTAAAATAAATAGAGTTTGATGAGTTTTTCTCTAATAATCTCTCATTTTTATAGTGCTTAAAAGAATAAAGTTTAAAGATCAGTTTTCCATAAAAAGAGTTAACATGGTCAAAAGCATTTTTGGAAAAACACAATACAATCTTAGATATAAAATTGAAGTATAGGTTTGATGGGATTTCAAAATTTTCAAAACAGTACATTTAATTAAATTATATCATATTAAAGAAATATAATTACATGTTTGGACACAAATATAGTCATCGAAATAAAAACAGGGAATAACAAAAATAAGAATTTATAGATCAATCTATTATAATAATTGCTCACAGAAAAGAAAAAAATTCTTCATCTTCTTTGCCTACTCGCCCTTAACATAAGCTTTTCTTTAGCTTGAAATTTATGTTATTTATATACGCGCTACCTCATATAATCTCTCTCCCTTTTTAAGCAACAACAACAAAGGGGTAATGGCCTTAATCAACTTCTTCCATCTCTTATTATCGGAGGATAACATCAAAGGAGCAGATGAAGATGTTGGAAAAAACAAATTAGACAAAAAACATGTCACTTCTTAGCTTTGCACTTATCCTTTAATGTTGTAAACATCACATGTTCTTTAAGTCATCAAGATCAAACTTTTATATAAATACATTAAAAAAAAATAAAGAAAAAAAAAACTATTTTTTTCATAAGCTACAATTATATTCTGTCGTTAAAATTACTTTACATTTGAATAAGTTATAAAGCATGATAGATATGATTATTAGACAGCCTATGTTGTTCTAACTAAGGACAAGACTCGTGCATCTTTCATTTTCTCTTCTAAAACTCCTGCGGCACGATTTGGAAATTCTCATGCTACAAATTGGAATGGTGACATAACTGGGACGAAAATTAATGAGCTCTTGAGAATATTCTTTTGCTTATTCTCACAGTCAACATTGTTCCTGTTATATATTTTTTAATATGCTTTTGGTGTTTGATTGTGTGAATTAGACGCTTACAATTTATAAACTCGTATATTGGCTTTCCACCTACAAAGCCATAAACTCTATCATTAATACATTATTTATTCTTTATTATTGTCTAAAAACCACTACATTAATCTACCGACTTTTGCACTCTAAAAGTGAAAACATTCTTGAACAAATAAACAACCCAGTTAAATCTATTACATTTAAATTTATCCTAACAGTTCCAACCCTCTGATTCATCGTTGTTCAGATTCGTCCTTTGACGGAGATTGAAGTTGCATGCTCCAACGGCCTTTTTAACAGTTAAATACAGCCATCTCTCTCCTAAATTATTTTGGAACTTGGATTTGTTCAGTTTCTTCATCACCTCGCTTCCCGGATTCACCAAAACAAGCTGAATGCATAGGAATGAAACATTAGAAAAAAAATATAATTTCTTGGTTTAATACATTTGGTCCCTAGGGTTTGGTTCAAAGTGATTATATCTTTTGAAAAACTAAGACTCCATATTTCGTTAAAAAATATTCAATCCGATCCTTTTCACTCACACGGTTAAAAACATAACGGTCTAAATGTCACTGTGGCCTAACCTAATTTAAAATGACGTAAGTTATGTGCAAATCCCAGCAACATCATCGCCACCACTGTCGGACCGAGACCGATGGAAAACCGCACCGACGTATCCCGGTGGGTATTGGAGGGAGTCCGGCGAGACCCGGGGGAGCCACTAGCTGGGTATCCTCAACGACGATAGCAACGGGGAGGAAGAACGCGCGGCCTCCGACGGCTTGTGTGCGAAATAAAAAGCAACCCTAAGCTACATTTCATAACAACTCGAGAGAGTGCACAAGAGAGAAACCACCACTTTTTGTCCTCCACCTTGAGCGTAGTGAGTAATAGGGAGAAGACTGTGAGTACCAAGAAGTTGTACAGGGGCCCTTGTTGCAGTCACAGGATTTTCTAGGAACCAAGGGGCCTTTAAAGAATTCACTGAAAAACCCAAGTGAGGGGAGTTAACTTTTTGATGTATTGATTTAGCATGATGTGTTTCCTTTGAAACTTGTTAATTTTGAGAAATGGTGTGTATAGATAATATACCAGATTGGAAGGTTATGGGTTGCTAAGGAAAAAAATGGTTTGGGATGTTATTCCCAGAATATGAATGCACGGGTTGAAGGATTAGAGTGCATGTGGTGTTCTAGTAAGGGATAAGTGCATATCGTGAATCTTTTGAGGATAGCCATGGATTGGCTAGGTTAAGAATGTAAATAAGAGTACGTAGGAAGTGTTAACGTGCTCTATGAGTGAAATATGATAATAGAGTGCTTTGGTGATGGGTTGTGTTCTCAATAGAGATACCAACATGGGTTTATGGGTATAATAAATTATTATTTTGTAATTGCATGGACGGTTTGATGGGTATTAAATGTATGGAAGTAGTATAAATGTTGAGTAATGTAGTGTCATCACATAATGATACGAGTGCATGTTTTCTTTTTGCATGTGGGGGCCACGTTAAGATGAAGAGAAATATTATATTTTCTTCCTGTATAGTGTAGACGTTGGAATCCAGAGAGCTAGAAGGGGTTCTTGATATTGGCATTTAATGGTTTTCGTGATAATATTATGGTTAATACCAAGTGCATGAAATTGTTGTTGTGCATGTGCTGCTACGTCCCTTGTTGATAGGTAAAGTACGCAAATGATATTCTGGGATTACATGGGTGGATTATAAGAATGGTGAATGGTTACAAGCTAAAGTTTTCGTTGTGCAGATTTTAAATTTTGTGTCTATAAAATAGGTCTAGGAAAGCTAAAGGAGTTTTCTTTGAAGATATAAAGAAATATTTTTTAACGAAATATGGAGTATTAGTAAACTTTATTAAAAGGTAGAATCACTTTGAATCAAACCCCTAAAAGTAAGGACCATGTTAAACCTAATTTCTTTAATGATAAAAATAATAATAGATGATAACACGAAAGAGAGAATTACTTGAAGTTCTCTTCTCTGAGTAATCTTCTGGACCTCTTCAAGCATACTTGTTCCACTTGTATCAATTTTTCCAACACCTGCCAATAAAATTACACTGCAACTCAGACTGAAATTTCTAAAACAAAAAGTGTCAACACATTCTTTTGTCAGTCCAATAATTAAATTCACAACATTACAAATGTGACTCATTTAATAGAAAGCAGAGACCTTCAGATTTTGTAATTTCTAAAAAGTTTTAGCAATCAAAACATCTGTTAGAGATTATCTGTGACCAACGTTTTTTGTTTTACCAATAAGTAATCAAATGTGAGCTACCACATTTTTAGGTTCATCACTCACCACTCATATCCATTATAACATACTGCAAACTTGTCTTTCCAGTAGCTTTGATTCTGCTTTCTTCTTCATCAACCCATCTTGTGATCCTATGCAAAACAACAAAGTTTTGTGGTAAGTATTTACTATACTTCTTTTTGGAATTTGAGAAAAACACTCCAAATTTGCAGGTTGATTACCTTTCTCTTAAATAGCTTGCATTGGCAAAGTAAACCGGTGCATCAATGTCTAGGATGAGGATTCCAGGAACATGTTTTGCATTTGGATATTGCTCAACATTTCTGTAAATCCTAAAATTTGGAATGTTTCCCAAAACCAATGTCCTTGGCCTTGCAATGAAAAGCCCCGAAGTACAGAAATTGCAACCTGAAATTATATATACATCCACATGAAATGAAACCACATATTAAGTTCATAAATCTTCATCTTAAAATCTTATAATGAGCAATACAAAATTCACCACAGTAAAGGGAGTTCACTGAAACTTACAGATATGACTAAGCCAATTTCAACACCGACAAAGACCACACCAATGTATGCACTCATGCACACAACAAATCAAATTTATCAATCTTCCAGAGATGGATGACTGCTTCATAATCTGAGGCCAAGCATTGCAGATACAATAATGGCTGACAGCACCACCAGAGGAGTGTAATGGAACAAGGGTGTTAGGAATAGCAATGTCAACATCACTGCTATTGTCAACTATAATGCTGACATTACTATTCCTAACACCCTTGTTTCATTAGACTCCCCTGGTGGTGCTGTCAGCCATTATTGTATTTGCAATGCTTGGCCTCATAGATTATGAAGCAGCCATCCATCTCTGGAAGATTGATAAATTTGACTTTGTTATGTGCATGAGTGCATACATTGGCGTGATCTTTGCCAGTGTTGAAATTGGCTTAGTCATAACTGTAAGTTTCAGTTCACTGTGATGAATTTTGTATTGCTCGTTATAAGATTTTAATACGAAGATTTATGAACTTAATATGTTGTTTCATTTCATGTGGATGTATATAATTTCAGGTTGCAATTTCTGTATTTCGAGTACTGCTGTCTTGCATCCAGCATTATAGTTGACGGCTGAGCGTGAAAATGGCCCTGAAACAAATTCATTTTTTTAACACATAAGTTGATGTAGAAAAGAAATAATTCATTGATTGCTCTTAATTGACACTTAACAGTTAAAATATTTACCTGTTGTGATGTAGCAAGAGGTGAAAGAACCAACTATGTTCATATGTACCCATAGCTATCATGTCTTTGTTGGCATCAATATTGTAATTTTTATACATTGCAAAGCTTCTTCCCACTGCTATTCCTTCCTGAACAATATATATCATAAACTCAACATCAAGATCTTGTTGAAATGACATGGATGCCAGTTGTAGGATTTTGTGTTGGATTATGAGATCCATTTCCTTTCAATGGGAAAATAGGTAAAGTACGAATTGAGATATATATATATATATATATATATATATATATATATATATATATATATATATATATATGTTTTTCATATTGACTTGTAGCAAGAAAAAATAAAAATGACTTTTATATATTAAAATTAACTAATATACAAAGAAAAATAAAAAATTTGGAAAAGTTATGAGAAATTTTTATGTGTTAGTTTATTCGTAAGTTAGAAAAAAATTAAACTAAAGCTTTTTTTTATAAATGAATTTATACCTAGACTAAATTTAACTTAATTAATTTTTTTATTTTAAAATCAAAGTGCCGTTTTATATAAAAAACGTAAATAAATAAAAAAATATTTTAAAATAAAAGTGCCGTTTATAAGAAGTTGCACTTGCACCACTTTTCCAGCTTGAAATGCATTTGAAATACATGGAAGCAACTGAAATAAGTAAACAATTATAATCATACCAAACTAATACTAGATATGTAAACCAACTCACATTCAAGATATTCATCTGCCATTTGTCATTCTCCCACAATTTTCTGCAATTCTGTTTACTCTTTGATTCACATAATCAGAAAATGTGAACTTCACTTTGTTGCATATTCTAAACATTTATTTAATCATGGTCAACCTTTATTGTTTCTGACACCGACTTTATAAATAAATTAGAATCTACAATTGAGTTTTCAATTATCTGACTTTTTTAATGTTTCCTCTCTTATATATGTTTTTATTTTACACATTATTTTTTCTGTTTTTTTAGCCATAAAATATTTTTAAATCATTTTATTTCTATTTATTTTTTTATTGAATTCTTTATATATTTTTCTTTTTTCTTAACTATGCCTCGCTTCCATTAGTTATTTTATGATATTGTTTTATAAAATTAGATACTATAGCTAATTGAAAAGTTTAAGAGTTCGTTTATTAAATAATGACCAAAAAGTTGATGAATTGCTACCATTATTTGGGTGGGATTAATTGTTATCTTGAAAAGGCTCCAGACACTAATTACACAAAAAATATGATTTATTTTAAGTTTTCAGTGGGAAAAGATTTAAAATTGGAAATTAAATATTTTTTTTATTAAATTAAGAGTCTGGAGGTAGAACCAGAGAGAATAAAGGAAATAAGCAATAAAAAATCGACGGTGAAAAAAAAAGCAACTAACCAACCTTTATTTTAAGAAAGAAAAATGAGTGAAAAATATTTGGTGAAATGTTATAAATTAAGCCGGATAATTAATCTTAAAAGAATTTATAAATATTTTATTTAATTGAAATGTTAATTATTTGTTTATTATGAATCTTAATTAAGCCGGATAAAATATTTATTTAAAAGTTAAATATGCTTTTGTTTTTTAATTTAATCATTGGAATTAGTATTTTTTTTTTAATTTTGATCCAATTTAGTTTTCAAGTTTATACACATGAATGTGTTCTTTTAATAAAATTTTATTAAATTTATATAACTTTTTAAATACATCTCATAATAATAATGTTTTATATATATTTTTTAATATTAATGAAAAAATACATTTAAAATCTCAAATAAATTTAATAAAAAATAATTAAAAAAATTAAATTCACCAGTTGAAAAAAATAAAAACTAAATTAATCCAAAATTTGAAAAGAAAATTAATTCTAACTTTTAAGGAAAAAAACATATTTAATAATGATATAAGTTCAAAATCTGTTTTGTTTATTAAAATATTTATTTACGAGTATTAATGATTGTACATTTTATTTAATTGAAATGTTATTTATGTATTATGAATTTTAGTTACGCGGGATAAAACATTTATTTCATAATGAGACGTTAAAAAGTCAACCGACTTCTCTATAGTTAATGCTTCCTACTGTTACACATTTCCAACGCGGAAAACTGAACAACAAATCTCAGAAAATTCTTAGTGGTCACTGAACGGAATATTCGACATGTTACCCAATTAATTAGCATACTTAAATTTCAATTTTCTTAATTAAAAAATAAAGCTTCACGCCCTTGACTTAAGTCTTTTTCAAACTTTCCTCCTAAATTACAATTAAAGCTAATTAATTTTCTCATTTAAGCAGCTCTACGGTTCTTGACTCAAGACCTTTCGTTTCACTAAACGGTACGGGTATCTTTGAGTTCAAGTTTTTTTTTTTTTTTCTTTACCTTTTCTTTTTTCTTGGCAATCTTCTTCTAGATTCTGGCTCAAAGTTTGAACCAAGAAAGTGGTCAAAGAGAAAATTGGAAATTTCTTAGTTTTAATTGCTAGGCTTAATGCATGATTGAATTCCAATTGAGTGGACTTTACTGTTGTGTACGAATTATCAACCCATTAGAAGCATTTTGTGATCAGTGCTAGGGAGGGAAGAAATTGTCAACCCCATTTTTTACTTCTCCAATATATTAACGTTACGCTTCATTTTATCTTCTATCTAGAAATTTTCATTTGCTAACTTTTCTGATCACCATTTGCATGTGCTCAGATTTTTGTAAAAGTCTGATGAAGCAATAGAGAAAAACATGGGATTCTATCTTAATCTCAAATTCAAGGTAAGCCAATCCTTTTCCTGTTAAATTATGTTTCTATAGAATCCATGAGAAGCATATTAATGCGAATTATCTTAGGGTACTGTCCCTTTTTTGTGTTTTTTCTTTTTCCTTGATTTTGATAAATGCTGAATCATTGCAAGAATTGGTCATTTACAGCAAGAGCTAATTTATCTATTGATTTGAGCAGGCGTTTCGGTTGAAACGGTTTCTGCTTGGACATGGACGCAGAAAAAGAAAGCACAAGGTGGCAAAGAAGCCCTCGTGGATGATGCCAATGACATATGGTTATCATGTGGTGGAACATAATATGAGCAGAGATGATTCTGATAACTCGGACTTTGATTCAGTTGTGGCACAGAGAGAGGAAATGAATCAAACAGAGTTGTGGTATTTTGGAATATTTGATGCACTGATTGGAGACAGGGTTAGCAAGTACATGCAGTCTCATTTCTTTGACAAGAAGCTTCAAGAGGTTATCTATCACTTGATTTCTTATACATTTTACTTTGCTGCACTAAGCTTGTGCATTTTCAGTGAAAGTACTTTTAATTAGTTAACAAAATAATGCCTTTAAAAGGCTTCTGCTATAGCACTTGATCTAAATATTGGTTACTTTGTCTCGGAAAATTCTCCCATTATCCGTTTCTGTACAATTTTGAAAAGGAAAAGTAACATGGGAAAGAAGAAAAGCATGCTATACATAGCAATATAAGTAGGTTCAATAATGGATTATGAAAAGTTTTCCTTTAATTCTTCACATAATCATGACATATGTAAAAGATAGGTAAAGATTGAGCGGCTTTATTCATAAATTCCTACTTTTTCTCCTACTTGTGGTTTCTTCTGTACTTAATGTTTTGTATTTACATGTCAGACTCGTTTAAGCAGTAAAAGTAAGGAAACTCTGAAGAGAGCTTACCATGGCGTAAGAGCAAAGATTAGAGAGGAACACAAATTAGAGGAGACATGCAGAATGGGTTCAGCATCTGTTATACTGATCAATGGAGAAAAACTTGTAGTGGCCAACATGGGGGATTACAGAACTGTTGTGTGCAGAGATGGAATAGCTCATCAGACAACTGGCACATACCGACGAATAGAAAAAATGCACTGGTCTCGCCGACTCTTTGCAGGTATATTATATAATACAAAAGATGTATATGTCATTATCAGAATGTCTTCCCACTTTGGAAAAGGTAAAAACCAATGCTAAAAGGAGGCAACTACATACTCATTTGCTGTTTCAATGATTTTAAAAGTTCATATAACTTCTGTCACACATGCTACCTTGAGAACCCAAAATTCCTATTCACAGTTTGTTTTTGTTTATCCACATCTTTTTGATTCACACATCTCATAATGTATACTTTATATGTGTTTTCACAAAGGATTCATGCTAGGATGTCAATCAGGAAATGCAAAACATTATAGAGGCTCCGATTTTGCGGTTAGAAGTGAAGTGCTTGATTCTGGTACTGAATTTTTGATATTAGCAAGCAATGGCATATGGGAGGTAAGCTTTTATATAGACCATCATTACATATTATAGTACTCAATACTTAACTGCAATAATTTGTTGGGAATAAGCAAAAGAAAGTAATTGGAAGTGAATCTGCATCTATGTGTAGGTGATGAAAAACCAAGAGGCTGTGAATCTGATCAGTCACATAGAGGATCCACAAGAAGCAGCTGAATGCTTGGCAAAGGAAGCTTTAATTAGGATGACCAAAAGCAACATCTCATGCTTAATCATTCGTTTTGACTGACACCTTATCAGCAGTCCTAATGGCAGATAAAGATTTTTCCTTAAAGCATGCGGCAAAAGTATTGGTCCAGCTTCATCATTACACATCTCATTTTACTTCTCTTTTATAACAAAAAATACTTCTCATTGATACAAGATCAAAACCTTTCCTCGCCCACTCCATTGCTTAGCTTTATATAAGAGTTTGTATACAATTAAATTAAGATTAACCGATAAAAATTCCTTTTCCAAGTAAAAACACTTGTTTCTTGTGTATTTCTAAACAACCTTTTGAATGTCTAGATCTAGAATAGAACCAAAGATACCTATGGTAAGCATTCAATGATTGTGTGAATACATTTGTTGAAGAAGCAGAAAAGTTCATGACTCCATCACCATGAATATTGACAAGGAACTATGAATTACATTATATCTTCCTCTTTGAGACCACTATATGTGAACACACACACACACACTTCATTTAGAACTTTGCAAAGAGTTAAATGCATGCAGCCAGCAAGTAACAAGTCTTGTACAACAATGGGGTCTTCGGTGTCCATTTCTCTGTTGTAAACAAATTCATAGGAGTGTTTTATTTACAGATACATACATAATTTACGCTTCAATTATACAAACTTATTACCTCTCTTTTTTTACTTTTTTTCTTTCTCGCAATAATCCTGACATGATTAAAGCCGAAAAAGTGTTTTGCTTTCAATATATTTAAAATACTACATTTGACCCCTCCATAATTATTAACAATTGGTCTGTTGATTATTATAATTACCCTTTACTATATTGATTTTTGGTGAAAATATGTTTCTATGGGAATTTGAATTAGTCTTTAAAAAATTGTGTTGGTCATGTTTCAAATTTCAAAATGTTATTTAGATAAAACAGAAGGATAAGATTTTTTGTTTTTGGAGGAAAAAAATATGATCTTATTTTCTAGTTTTAGGAAGTTATCTGTTTAATTTTAAGATTAAGATATTGCTAGAATAAAGTCATGAATAAATTTGATCTCCTAAAATATATCGTTTGGTATGATCCATTCCAACATAATTTTTTTTTATTAACAGCTATTTGTACTAATATTAAAAAAAAATAAACAAAATAATAATTAATTGCTGATGTCTTTTAACTCAAGTTTAAGTTGGATTAATCACTGAACTTTAGCATTATGGATGTGTATTATTCAATTTGGATATAGATAAGTTAATATTTAGAGAAAATCAATTAAGTTGGTTAAAAATATGCGGTTAGGCTACTTATAACAATAAAAATTATATCATAGGAGACCAAGATAATGTCATCTATACCATACAAATTTAAGCATAATCATTGTAATAGGATAAGTTAAGATATACTGATGAATAGAATTTCGTTTATAAGATACACATTGTTAATTACTATTATTGCAAACACACTATTATTGCAAACACGCTCCCCGCATCTATAAGGAGGACAAAGATTATAGTATGAAGTTCAACGTCTTGAACACAAGGCACATTGACAAAAACAAGAGATCACAACCCTTATAAAATAAACAATTATTAGAAATTTCCAAAAATCTCAAGAGCTTAATTTTTTTTTGTCAAAATAGAATGAAATCTCAATTCTTAGCAATATAAATTTATGCTACTTATAGCAATGAAAATTGTCCATAAGATGCCAAGATGATGTCATACAAGGCTGATATGATATCATCCATAATAGATGACATCAGGCCTTTTAAGCATACTGTCCCATGTCTCAACATAAAAAGGGCAAAGGAACTCAACATCTTGAACACTAGACAGATCTGAAAAAAAGAAATCTTTTAAGATTATCTCTCAACCCTTATAAAATATTAAAAATTTTCAAAAGTCTCAAGCTTAATTCATACGAAAATCATTTCCAGAATTTTTTGTGGACTAGAATCTCAAGCTTAATTTTTGTTAAATCAGAATGAAACCACAACTCTTAACTTTTGCACTTAATAATTTTATTATAAGAAAATTATAATAAAACATTAATGATTGGTGAGATTTTAAAATTGAACACTTTAGTTTTCTTGTGAACTCAAAAGATGCTAGTTAAAATATTTTTTTTAAAAGAAAAAATTTGCAATACAAGCAATTCAAGATAAGAAACTTTAAATCATATTAGTGTGGATTCCAACCAAGTAGAAAAACTGGTGACAGTAAATATATTTTTTGAGCACCCTCTCACACTGTTAGTTCAGATTTATACAAAATCACAATCTTGTAAGATATATATTTTTGTCAGATAAATAATTCAGTAGAGAAAACACCCTCGTTAATCCAGAAATATGTATAATGTGAAATGAAATCAGGTTGGAATAAAATATACAAATTACTTGGGCATATGCACAGCAAAACACAAATATACAACAACCAATTTCATAGCAATATTGCCCAGTCTTCTTTTCTAGGTAGACTTTGGAAAAATATAAAAAGAATCAAGTAAAGGCTTGTCACTGCATCAATCTTTCTAACAGAACCCACTCTATCAAGCCATCATTATCCTTTTTTCGTTGCTCTTGCTTCTAAATGGGGATAGCAAAGAAAAAGAACGTGAAGCTGCACAACAATATGTTTGCCAAGTCAACAATCAGAAAAAGGATGTAGATGAATTAGGAAGAAAAGAGGGCACACTGATAACTGAAATAGTCTATTCAAATCCACTAAAGAAAATTTAGGATGAAGTGAGCCTTACACTTTTGTTGACTTGTGCTGGCAGTGGGTGTTTCATCCTGAGAGATCAAGTTCTTTAAAGTATGAACTGAAAAATAGCACGTAACATGGTGATCAGTTTAGGTACATATATGTCAAATAAAGTTGAATTTGGTGAACTTCTTCAGACACTAGTTACATAAAGGCAATTATGAAAATGAACATAATTGTACATGAGAAGGTCAATAAGATCAAGTTGTTTGGTTAGGTAGTATAGTGAAAATACACTTTTTCCAAATCAGTCTCAGTTATCTAAATTTACAACTAAATCACTGAATGGTGTAGGCTACTGACATTTTTTAATCAGTTATACATGTTTATTTTACTCTATGAACTCTAATGTACACTTTGAATTTGAAGTTCTAGTGAAAACAATGTCATTCCTGAACATTAGGATCCAGGTTATTTAAGTGAACAGTAGTAAGCATACCTTAAAGTTCCAGATAAATCAATATAATTTTTTTTTTGTTACAGGTAACTGAAGTCGGACAGAAAATCATTATGCAGTAGTATCCGAGGAAACTTTAACTGAATAATTAATTAATTAGTCAAAGAATACACTGAAATGACATAATCTTGCTTGACCCTTCTAAACCATAGTTTAGTTCTGTTCACACAAAGCTCACAAACACCTTTCCTTTTTATATATATCCTTTAAATGGCTTATTTATATATATCCTTTAAATGGCTTATAAAGAACAAGGGAGTATATGGCTAGCAAATTACCTTCATTAGAGGAACCATTGTTTCCAATCTCATCAGCCTCAGAACCATCTATGCTGACATTATCTGATTCCGAGCTGCGTTCAGCAACTGACCTATGACTCTTTTTTCCAAACTTTAGCAGTCGTCTAAACCCTTTGGAAGATGACTCCTTTACCTGAGGCTTCTCAATTGCTTCAGGAATCTTTTCAAGTGTCGAGTTCCCAATGTTAGACACGTGTGCTTTAGCAGTATCCACACCAATAGCTGCGGTCTCTAAACTTGTGGGTGCTGCTTTACCATACTCACTATTTCTAGTACTAGGATCCTCCATGGAAGAAACTCGAGCATATGGGGCTTGATATGTTTCCCCAGAAATACCAAGACTGGATGATTTTGAAGGTTCTCTCTCTGTATGGTCCATTTTGACCTGATTTTGGATGATATTAAATTCGAAATTAGCTTATGAACCAGTAAAAAGGTATCTCATCCATTAAGAATTTTAAAAAACATATATATCTGGAGACGACTATAATAAAATTAAAAGTTCTTGCTCATATACAGTTAAGGTTTAAAATAACACGTAATTGTTGAAATTTAAAATCAACTATCAGCAAATTTCTAATTATCATAGAATTAAACATACTTATTTTCCAGACATAATTTAATATTTTAATTGTATAATAAATTAAATGTGAGGGAAAATGAAAAATTTTGAACACTAGAAGTACATGGTAGGACCAGATGACAGATCTTCTGAAAAATGGAGGATGCTAATTTGTGATTGGACCAATGGGTTGCATCAGTGAAAATATTAGCAACTGTTCTACAGTTGAGATAGCAAGGGTTAGAGATCACACATCATCTAAAAATATGACTAAATTATAATATATAAGTGAGTAGAAACCTCGTCTTATAATCAGGTTTGTAAGGTTGAGTCAAAGTTCCTAAGAGACAAGTTACACAACAACCATTCCTTGAATCAACAATGGTGGGAGTTTCAAACCCTACACCACACCACCCAAAACTGAACTAAATCTTTTGGTATTATAAGGCTATTTCCACAGTTTGCAACAAAACATAGAATTGTAAGTACATCCTTGGCAGAGGTAAAAATAGCTTGTAGGAAACATAACATACTAGGTGCAGTTTTCAAGTCTCATAATAAGTAATGCGGGAGGAATATAGATGGCATTAAGAGATTATTGTAATCATCATACTTACTGTAATTTATTTGAAGAGGGTGTGCTGTCAGCAGCAGAACAGTTCTCATCCTAAAAGTTTTATGCCCTCTACAAGTGTATGAACTAACCAAGGCAGTTAAACCGTCTCCAGAGCTACCATAAGTTACGAATACGTACCTCAGTATATATGGATTGAAGGTGTGATTGGCTCTCTGAGGTTTCTTTATCAATTATATCCATGCTTAATGGTGAGACAGGAGCACGAATAGCAGCATAATTAGATGCTATCTCTGTTTTTTCAGTTACTTCATCGTTATCATATTGTTTATCTGGTATCTCAAAATTTTCTTCTGCATTATGAATAGGAGGGGCATATGGTCTCTCACACTCGAGCATCACAACAGTCTTTTCAACTACAGGATTGTCATCTGTATCACCATTGGATGAAGTACCAATATCTTTTTTCTTTGACATGGTACCTTGTGAAGCCATGGAAGACCTGCTATCGTTCAACTTATGTCCCTTGTCTTTGACTGATGTTCTGTTCTGAGGAATGTCACTAGCTTTGGCTGTTCTAATTTTCAGTTCTGGAAGGGCTGCTGTCTTGCTTTTATCATGACTCACAATTGCAGAAATCTTTTTGCTCTCGGGACCATCAGCTGCTTTAGCCTTTGATATTGTTCCTGTGCCAAGTGGTTTAACTGAGGAAGTCTGACGAATGGCACTGACTTTTGGTTCTGACAATCTTCTAATCCTTCTCATTGATGCTTTAGTATCAGTTGCACTATCATCCTTCTCTAGCTTAGATTCAGGTAAAGAAGACACCGATCGGCTTAATTTGTTATTATCCAAGTAGCTTCTAGAAATCAATCTGCTGGTTTTTGACAATTTCAAAGAATCACTAGATTCAACAGATGCAGTTCTGATGGGGAATCTTTGAAGGGGTGACGATGCTCCTGGCACTGAATCACTAAATTTAGACCCCTTATGAGAGCTTGGTGAAAGTTTCGTAGAAAGTTGTTTCTTGGTAAGCTGTGATGGTGTAGTGGTTGAGCTGCTCTTGGCAGCAATCCTCTTTTGCCTCTCCGTCTTTAAGGCTTCTAGGCGTTTCATCTCTTCCTCTTCCTAATAATTATAAATGAAAGAAATAATCAATGTTGAATAATAGATGAACAGAAGGCATATTAAAACAGAACTCAATCATACGTTTAAAAAGGATGGATAAGAGTTTAATTAAACAATGTTAACCATTCAGTTTGCTTGTGTAAAGTAATATTTACCCTTATCACCTCTCATGCTCTTAGTCTCACCACATATGTCCCTCAGAGTAATGCATATATAACATTGCCTCTAGATTAAATGTTTCACATCCATTTTAAGCTAATTGTATGAAATAGAAACACAAAGGTGGGGGGAGGCTGGGAGCTATAAGATAGAAGCGAGTACCTTCTCTTTCTTCATTTTCTGGAGATCAGCTTTGTAGTTCCGTAAGCTCTCAGCACGTGCTCGTGCTTCATCCAGAGGACTAAGTTTAGAAGTTTTCCCTCTCCTTATTGGTCCACCACTCTTTCTTCTATCAGCATTGTTTGGGGTAACTTTTGATTTGGGCTCCTTATCCAACTTCTTAGATCCCGGTTTGGTGTCAGTAACTACCTCTTTATTCTTATTTTGTAAAGTACTACCAACCTGAGCCTGCATTTCATAGTCGAAAGCAGGGTCATAACTCGTTGATCCCCTTTCAGCTCCTCGTTCAGGCAGCATACTTAATTCATCCAACTCATTACTAATATGGTTTATCATAGCAGAAGACTTCTCTTCATTTTTCCGCACATTTGGGATCTCGGAATCCATGTCAATAGCATTTCTCTCAACAATTCCTGCATCATTGACTTCTATTGATCTATGTTCCAATATGTAGGAATCATAATTCATATCATGAAACAACTTCCTTTCTAGTTTATTGCTTGAATAACCTAGTGAAGTTTCCATGTATGAGGAAGGGTAAGCATTGCTGAGTTCACTTTCTTGTTTGGAAGTGATAAAATCATCACCAGCAGCCTTTCTGTAACCACTCCTTTTCCCATATACTTCAAAAGATTGTACATCATCTCCAGACCGCCCATCACCAGATTGTCCTGTTCTTGCAGATAACAATAAATCATTATTGGATCTCTTAGGCATGTGAGTCAATCCTTTGCTAATGCTATGCATATCTAAAGAAGAACTTCCCTGACCTTCATGCATTTCCCTTTCAGTAAAAACTAAAGGATCATTGACATCCATGTGTTTTTTTCTTCTCATGTTATTCAACTTTTCCAAATCAAATTGGTCAGGGTCAATGGTATGCCTATCATCGTCAGCATCTCTTAGTAAACAGTTTTCAAATGCTTGCCAGTGGCCTCCATCTCCATCCTTCCCCTGGTCTGTTTTTTCCCTATCAGGCGAATCCAATTTCCCCAAAGCTTCTTTTCTGGAGTCCCTTCTCTTTGAGGTCTTCACAGATTCCTTATTATCTTCATTGGTTTCTGAGGCAGAATCTGAATGTGATCCACTGTCAGAGGAATTTTCTGCCTTTGTAATGTAATTGATGTTCCGAATCACCACCATGCCAGATTTCTTCCCTGATCGCCTATCCTTCTTCCGTCGACCTCCAGTATGTGCACCATCCCTCTCTATATCCACGTCGTCCGTCAATTCTGATTCAGTGTTGCTGTGTCTGCTATCCATTGAATGCCTTCTGCGTCCATTACTTTGACCAGCAAGTCTGGGGTCCTCCATGGGAGAATAATTTGGCTGCATAAATGGACTGTTTCCTGGATATGCTTGATAGTAGGGTATGCCTTGCACTGGACATGGCTGAAAGACTGGTACAGCACCTGGAGGAGAATGAATAGGCCAAGGAGAGAACATGTGCGGAAATTGACCTTGAATATTATCTTGGTTTCCTATAGATGGTTGGCGGTCCATCAGTGGCACGTCTGGAAATGTGTAAATAAAAATGTTTAGGTATGTTTCTAATTAAGAAAAAGGCAAGACATGGATGATTTATCAACATTTAAAAATTCTCAGCAGCGGAATCAAATCTTACAAGAAATGAGAATTATAAGTGAGATATATTGTCTTAACAATTTGAACAAGTAGACTTGACTTGTAACTGGACAGGCAGCAGATCAATCTATGCTTAATGTGCAACAAATCTCGTAAGTTTGGTTTAGATTTGATTTTGAGACTGATTCTAATAGTCCAAGGCATTACTTGTCCACAATCCATAACTAGGGCTATTATGATTTTATTTTGGCTGTAACTCAAGGGTTATTAGTTAGTAGGCATGGAAACAGACCAAGCAAAGCTGTGCCATGTTATATGGGACAAGCACTTACTTTTCCACATCAGAAAACATGATAAGAAAACAGACAGGGAAAGCAAAAATAGATAGAAGGATTATCAAAATTAGCCATTCAGGTAGATCAATTTCAGCGTACAGGCATCTATATTCTTTGAAGTGCAAGTTTAATGTATTAAAAAATAAGAAGGAAAAGGAAACTGTTAAGAGCAGGTTTGGTCCAAACGTGTATGTCTGTGTGTATGGGCATTTAAAAAAGTGTAACGAGTTTTACAAATGTAAATACATCAAGCCATGAACAATTCATAAGTTCATGCAGGAAATTGTACCTGAACTTGCTTTCCCATCATTACTCCCGGAGTCCAATTCAGTATGGGACGCAGAGACCATATTGGGAAGTATAATGCCAGAAGCATTCAATGCAGAGAAGTCTGAGCGATTGGACATCGTTTCAGCAGCTTCAATTTCAAGCCATTGTCCAGTTTCATGTTTTCTTCTCCAAAGATCCCTGAATTTTGTGCATGCATCCCTGACATGTATCAAAAGTCAGCATAAGCAACATCATACAGCCCATATGTATGTTATGGGTCAATGAATGAAGAACCCAACAAATATGTAAGGTCATTGGTCTAGGAAAAAAAACGAAAAGTTGTCTTACTTCATGCGAGATGCTCCAAAACATTCAGCAAATGACATCAAAGGTGGTATATGGTCCTCATCAAAACCAGCAGCAACAGCACGAGCAAATGCCATGCCTTGCTCTTTCTGCAATGCTGACTTACGGGTCTCTAGGACTTTCAGAAGATGAGCTCTAATACATGAGAAGTGAACAAGTTAAGAATATTTTTCATATAGTGCAAAGAACCTATATTAATAAACTTATGAATCATATTTATATCCACACAGCTCAAACCAACAGAGCTTTGGCTAAAAACTTGTAACAATGCAGAAATAGTTGTTCCAAAAGCTTAAGCAATAATAGAGGCAATAAACAACACCTCCTTTTTGTATACCTGCTCAATAATCATAAACAAAAATATAAATGCATAGCTATCAACATGCTACTTTCAGTACTCGCAGATAGTCAATAGTACTCAACAGATAATTATCAACTAAAAACTTATGGTCAAGCTTATATATGAATCACCAATAAAAATGTTTCTGTCTGACTCATAACAGGGATGCTCAAACTAAAAGTAGCTTTATCAGATTTTAATTGATTTTTCGAAGTAATTCCAGTGGCAGCCTTCCATGTTGTTATATATTTTCTATACTCGCTTCATGTGTATTCCAGGAAAAGCATTAACTGATAGACTTTCAAACATGATTAATCATAAACAACTTAAACACTATATTTTTCTACTGAGACATGGTCATAGGAATTTACTTCGAGTTTCCTTCAGATGTGGTGGTCCCGTTAGCTTGAGGAGGCTGTGCATCAGGCTGGCACATAATCATGCTGACTGATAAGAAAATAATAAAATGTATTAAAGAATAGGTATTAATTATTAAATATTCACTAACCTTGTAAAGTACAATTGCTCTCTCCTCATTATTGTCCTGCTGAGTCCTCCTGCCTGTGCAAAGCAGCTAGTTTTATTAGCTGTAATCAATCATAAAAACATAGCAGCGCTTCAAATACACCTATATTTGTTCGATACAAGTTAGTTGTATTTGTTCTTTCGGTAGTACCTTCAATGTTTTCAACATGATTCGTTTGATTTTCTTCCACCTGCACAAATACTCAACTACTGAAACGGACTTTTGAGTGCTAGGGAATGAATCAAATAGAGTATGCTAGATATTTACATACAGTGCTAATTCCCAGGGAATTATTTCCCTGAATAGCAATTGCCTCTTCAATTTGTAAGATTTCTGATTCTACAGTATACACACGTTCCAATATCTCGGGAGTGCTCACAAAACGAACAAACCTACAGAGGGAGAGAAAATTAGTCCAGTAGGATAACTTTAAGTCTCTAACCTTACAGTAAAAGGTCATAATATATATGTTAATTTCAAAACATGGTTTCACTACGATTTCGTCTGCACTTTCCTTTGATTTGGAAAGAGTAAAACAAAAAGGGATATACAATGTCAATAATTTCTGGCTTCTTTCCTTCTTTAATTATTTTCTCTTTCAATACATAATACATCTTCAATGCAGTTCTTTCTAACAGTTTAATTATAATTCCTAATCTGTACAAGCTAAAAACGAAAAATATAATAATACAAAATCATCAGGCAGAATTTGTTCGTGAAATAAAAGGAAACAACAATAATAATAACGGATCCCACATTCGAACCATGACAAGCATACATTAATTTTAGTCCAATATCACAGCGACTAGAAGTGTGAATTGACTTTCAAACTGGTGGAATGGAACCATTTTGAGCACTGGATATAATACATTAATGTCAATGATAATCTCTAAGAAACGTGTTTAAAAGGTATCAGCTTTCAATCTCTACTCAACCCAACGATAAACCAAAGAACTAAAAAGTCAAACCTTTCAACAGTTCCCTTGGTAAACCACGACGTATCACTGTTACCATCAGGTGGCTCAAGAACTATTGAATAACCACCCTTGTCCATCTGATTCTGAGCAGCCTTCAAGTGGGAAAGAAATGGACTGAGCAAGCCTGAGGCAATCTTCTCCTTCTTTCCATTAACAATTATAACCAAGTCAAACCTGATTTACAGAAGAATCAAACAAACCCACAACACAAGTCAGGCTATAAACAAAATGTCAATGTTCTCAATGAGGTTTTATATAGATTACTTAAAGACATAAAATGATTATCCATTACCTTGTTCTAGTGGGTGTGAGCTGAAACACCGCTGAATCCAACCTTGTTGAAGCTTTCATTGTTTCGGACAAAGTAGCAACCGGAGAAACTGAGACCAACAACCCAGAAACTGGGTTTTCACTAAGATCAGAGATTGCAAATCACAAAGGGTGTAAAAGAATCAATCACAGACCCAAAATGGGCTCAGCGAAAAAAAGAGAAACTTTTCTGAATTAAAAAGAGTGTTTAGTCTCAGGACTCAGAAGGAATAAAATAGAAAGGGAGGTTATGAGGTAGAGACGGTGAGAGAGAGAAAGCATCCAAAGATTGTTCTGTGTTGTTCTTCCACTTTGGATACCTCCTCCAGGGTGACCAACCAATATCGATTTTTCTAATAGGATGGAAATAACGGGAAAGTTGAGGGCAAAACGGGAATTGAAAAAAATGACAGAAACTATTGGAGGCGCCGAAGGGTGACAGTGACAACCTCAGATGTACAGAACTCAATTTGTAGCAATCGAGCGGTGTGAGAAAGTACCATTCTACCCTCTGCCATTTTTAATTATCCACTCTGCCCTGTTTGGTGACTGCCAAGTTGGCTACCAGTTTCAACCGTGCCTTCATTATTAACTAATCACTTTCACTTAAAGCGCTTTCCTTCTTGACTTTATAATGCGAAATTAAAGAAACAGACAAGATTCATCAGAAGAAGTTCTGGTCTTTATTTCTTTTTCCTTTTTTTTCTTCTTCTTTTCATTATTATACAGATAATTTGCATAATTATACAGATGTACTTTCAATATTTAAACAACGCTTATAAAAATAAAGAGTTTTAAATGTTCTAATTTTGACAACTATTTTCTATAAAAAGTTTTCATTTATACATAAATTGATTTTAATCTATAAAAAAATACTTTAATGTTATTATGAAAAAAATTGTAGCCATAAATTTGAAAAAAAAATATAATGATTTACATATAGAGTAATTTTGTTTATAAAAAACCTCATTTGTTAATTTATGGTGTCTAGTATTTATTTAAAGATATTTTATAGTTATTAGCATAGTCTTTAGCTTGGTTTTTTAAGATGTCATTAAATTTTAAATTTTTTGTAAATATAAATATTTTTAATTCAATTTTTTTGTTATATTAAGTATTAAAAAATATTTTTTTAATTGAATATTTATTGTTTAATTATTTTAACTAGTAAGATAATTATTATTTTATTCTATTATTTTATTTATTTGATTTTATGTCTTAATAAATGTGAATTTTTTTTAATATAAAATGTTATTGATGTTAACAGAAAATGATAAATATTTTTTATTGGTTTTGTTGAAAAATATTAAATAAAAATATTATCATCTCCCTTGATAACTTCTACATTATGTTTACAATAATTAGGAACGGTCCACACACTTAATTATAATAGTCATTTATTATCTTTTTTAATATAAATAATAAAATTCATTATTTCTTTTATTGACTATAATATTATTTTATGTTAATCATAAAACTTTACATTGTTAATATTTGGAGATAATTAAAAACCATAACAGATAAAATAATAATAACATTATCCAATTAGTGAAAAAAAATTAAAAATGTTCAATTTTAAGTATTCAATATATCAAAAATAAATACCCAATTTAAAATTAAAAACGCCTAAATTAATATGAGATGTAAGATTTTAAAATAGTTAATTTAATCAACAGGTTCAGTTGTTAATTCATAAATTATATTAATGAGATTTAGATTTTACTGATTAAAAATTGTGTAACTGTGTCTCATAATTGAAGTGTAACTGTGTCTCATATCATTAAATTTTTTAAAGTAATAAAAAACATTAATAAGGTGTTTTAAAATAATTAATGATTTGAGATGCAACTCACATCTTAAAGTTACTTTTTAGTGCATGAGATGGATGCCAATATAGATAACAAGACCTTACTGGAAAAGTGAGTCTTCTGAATCTCTTTCATTTATTCTGTTTATGTCAAGATAATTTTAAGAATAATGACTTAATTTGAAAAAAGTTTACAGATTAAAAGTACAATTAAGTAATTTTAAAAATAAACATACGTTGTTAAATTATTTATGGAGGAGTGAAAACAGGGTAGACATCGTTGGTTAAGGACATTACAAAGAGAGATAGAAATTAATCAATTGAGAATTATAAACACATTTTTTCTGCATAGTTTTTTTAGCAGAGACTATCTCAGGAAGAATCTATATTTTTATTTATGATTAAGAAACTAAGCATGGTTACCACTCACCACCTCAATAATTCAAAACAAAAAGAAAAACTATAAATAAAATATTTATTTTTCTCACTCAATCAAATTAATTATAAATAAACATTACATTGATATTAATATTTTTAAGGTTTTTTAATACCACTTGTCGATCCCATCTCCTCCTCCTCTATATATATATATATATATATATATATATATATATATATATATATATATATATATATATATATATATATATATATATATATATATATATATATATATATATATATATATATATATATATAATCATATTTATTTTTTCTATTTTAAACCTAGTTATTTTTCACTCTTCTTCTAGATTATGCGTTTAATCCAAAATAAAACTAAAAACATAGAATAGATCATGAGTGGGGGAGGGATGTAAACTTTTGGTATTGTAAAATTATGTAGTTTAGTTGAGCGAATGTATTCTAGCTGAGTGAGCATAACACTTATTGTTGAGCGAGTATAGTTATATATTGAGCAAGTAAAACCCATTGTTTTTGTTTTTGCACAGTGAGTCATGGTGGTTGAGCGAGAGTTAACAAACACTTCTAGCTGAGCGAGCTGACTGAGCGAAAATATTAGATTTTCAAGTAAGTTTTTATATATTTATGAATTGAAAACAATATAGTGTGTGTGAGAGAGATAGAGAGAGAGATTATGAGAGGGATATGTGGTTGATTATGTGAATGGTATTGATGGACGTAATTCTATGACTCATTGAGAAGTTACATGGTGATGCCCTGTAGTGATGTTTGTATGAATGGCCGAAGTCAATCCGGAGGTTTATCCTGACGCTCTTAATAACCCTAATCTTAAGTAGAGATTGATCGTTATGTCGTGGAGAGTAGTAAGAGGTCTTAGTTTATGGTCACTGGTTAGGGCCATAGGTGTTGACAGACTAAGCTTATGGATGACATGAGTTGGTATTTGGCTTTGAATAAGTATTGTTGGAGGCCATCACAAGTACTTGAACCACCGTAGCTTGACATCCATATTATATCCGGATGGTCAAGTCTAAGTCTGTGACATATTTAGGATGAATGTTTATTGTATGTGTCAAATGTGATGTATAATGAAATTTTATTGTTTTATGATAAAATGTTTTATCATTAGTTTACCCTTGCTTTTATATTGTCTGTTTTTGGGTATGTTTTTTTTTTTTTGCAATGATCACTTAAATAGTGTTAGCTCATGGAAGATATATTTTAGGGAATTTAATTTTTGGTTGAAAAAAAAAACAACATAATATACAATCTTTAATCTGTGATTGATAGAATCTTTTATTCTAGTAGTCTCAAGTTACTTGTAAGTTCTTATCTATGTATATTTTATTTTAGTAGTTTTATACTACTTAGTTGATGTTACACATTATATTAATATTTATATTTATAAGGTTTTCTTAGACAATTCATCCATATGATCTCCTCCTGTATATATATAATCACATTTATCTTTTCTTATAAAATTGTATGTTCAGTCTAGTTGTTTCCCACTCTTTTCTAGTTCTTTTTTCTCACTTTCCATTAGACTTTATGTATAAAAAATATTCATGATAAAAGAAGAAGTTATAAATCAAGCAATTTTTTTCGTTTTTGAAAAAGGATTAATTACAAAAGAAAAAATACGTTTTGAAATATTTATTCGTTAATAGGATAAAGTTTGAAAATCAATTAAAATAAAATTAAAGTGTGTAATCTCTATATGCAAAAGGAGGAAAATTTAGGGAGGTTGAATACTCTCTTCTTTTTCGTTTTAAAATGTAACGAAAATTAGTCTTTTTATTTTCTGTTACGTGTAACTCTCAAATTCTAGTAAATTATCAATTAATTCTTCTTCTAGAGAATGCGTTTCATCCAAAATAAAACTAAAAGCATCAACTTTTATCATCTTCCAACTCTAGTGCCTCGTTGAATAAAATCTTGAAAATGTATATATTCTTTAATAAAGTTTTTACTTCTACACTTTTGGAATTACTTCACATCTCAAATTCATTACAAACCACAAATATTTAGATCGAAAATGGGAATTTTAGGGGAAATAAAACTGGAAAAAAAATCTTAATTTAGAGAATAAAAGGATTTAAAGGTGGAAAAAATTATACCAAAAAACAAGTCCTACAATTTCTTAGAAAAGTAAATATATTCCTTATCACTCAAGTCAAAGCTTCTTAATATTAAATAAACGCTAAACCTATAAATTATAAAAAAATCATTGTCAAATCTCAAATCTTATCTTTTGTTCATATTTGAAATAGTGGCACAAGGAAGTGTGTGTGATCCAAAGAGAAAAAAAACACTAATTTCTCGTCATAAGCAAAGGGAGATCATCAAAGCTTGAAATCATTAATTTCTGTTCAATGCACTGAAGTGACTCACCTCAATTAGTTTATCTATGTCAAACTTAACATCTATTTAAAAATTAAAAAGATAGGATATTTTTTAAGAAAACTTCATAGGAGGTGAGCATAGTTTTATCACAATACTATCAAGTTAACTAAATATTTTATATTAGTCAAAGTATCATTAACTAATCAATGTTAGAATCAAACTTAACTAAAAAATAATTATCTATAGTATGTGTTAGAATCTTGATTTAGTATTGGGATCGATAGTTTGTGTTTTTTTTTTCACTTTTTATCTTTAAATTCAATTTTTGTTTGTTAAAATTAGTTTGGTTCCGAAAGAAAAAATGATAAATGTGAGGAATTCTAACTGTTTTGCTGATTAAAAGATTGACCGTCCTACTATCAATTAGTAAAAAAGAATATACTGTAATAATATTAATTAAAAAAACTAAAAGAAAAACACACAATTTGACTTTTTATATCAATACATATTTTTTTTAGAGAATCCTATATTTCTTATTGATAATGGAAAATCAGAATAGAAAAAAAAAACTTAGCGTGATATAAGGACGTAATCTATTTGTTGAAATATAATTGTGCTTTATGTTTTTATTTATTTACCCATTACAAAATAGAATTTGAGACAACAATATTAATAGGTGTCATTGATATCTTTAATATATAATTACTCATAAAAATGTTAGATTATGGACCCAACAACAAATACTTGTGTTAAAATACGAACAAGCAGACCATGTTTTGTAACTGAATTTCAAGTTTTATGTGATGCAGTGTATTTAATAAAATAAAAAGGAAGGAGGAACTCAAAAATTGATTGGAAAATAGCATGGATTATACCTAGAGTAGTGTAGAAAAGTTTTACCCTAGAAATATGTGCATAATTAAGTGTAGAAAAGTATTAAATATGGTTTATTTCAGAAAAGCTGTACATGGCGAAGCATGATTGATGATGTAAGGAACATTACACATTTGCCCCTCCACCACCCATCAAAGTGCTTTTTTCGTGAAGAGTCAAAAATTGTATTGTGAATCTTTAGAATTGTACCAAAACCATTTCATATTTCTTGGATTTTTCTCAAGCTTCTACTTTCAAACATATCATTCATCACTCCAAAATTGTTCATCTAATAATGCATCCTCCTATGAGTCACGGACCCAGTATCATATTTTCTTATCACTTTTTATTCATATTCTTTAACAATAAGTACAATTCAACATCAAACGTCCATATCTTTTTGTTCAATTGTTGTTCACAGGTATTATTAGTAGTCCTCGAGATCTCACACACGTGTATTCTCAAGCTAGGGAACTGCCCAGGCAAAAGACAAGACACGTGAATTCTGCAGAGTTATTTTCGATTTTCGATAAAAAAAAAACACAAACATCCTTAAAAAACATTCTTTTTATCGCTTAGAAGTTATAAAATTATTAATCTAATTTACTAAATAGGAAATCAAAGTCGCATAATTTTCTTCCTTTTAAAAAAGAGTTATTGAAGCAATATATTCATATTTTAATATCCTATTTTAATAAATTAAAGTTTAATATTTATATTAATTTAAGTTGATAGATTTAATGGTGATGCTTTATAAAAAGTTCTAAAAATCTAAGTATGAGATTATTTTTATTAGGAGTAGGAGGGAACTGATAAAGTATGACAATTTTGAGATTAAAAACTGAATCTCATATAAAAGAGGAATTTGAATATGATATAACGAGTGAGTGAGTGTGACTAATGTGGCTTGGTTTTTGTGCCTTCAAAACCAAAATGAGTATTGACGATCAAATTTCTGTTGGGTGACCTTTTTGCCAACATCAGATAGGCATCTAAATTCAACCTTTCCACGTTTTTCTCCTTTGACGGGACTAACAGCAGAGATCTTTTCGAAAATTTCACCCACAAACCCTTTTGGTTTTTCCACATATTCATCTTCCGTAGAATCAATCAAAATATTCTTCTCTTCACCTGCAAAACCTTTCCAAAGGTGATTTTGGGTCACATGCTTCAAGTTCCTTGGTGGTAGCATTATATTAATATTGCTGTTATTTCCTATGGACCCTGATTTCTGTTTATTTAACTCATCATTAGAGTGAAACATGTTATCAGGGGTGCTTGTGGTGAAAAATGAATAAAACGATGAAGACCCTGCGGAGGACGACGATGTTGGAGATGGACACTTCACTGAACTTCCAAACCCTTGTATTCCGTTTGTTATTTTCAGAGCCTTCAAACGTGCTTCTGTCAGAGCTTCTGCATTCTGTAAAAGCTTCACTATTTCGTCTGATAGTTTTTGCATTCTGGATCCCCAATTGAACCTGTTGATTGCCATAGGTATACTTAAAAAATGGAAATCTATTAGCCCCCATGTTTTCGGTTTATGATTTCATACCTTTGCTCCTTCGGTGTGGTTAAATTTATTTTGAACTATTATTACACTGTCATATCATACTTAAATGTTAAAATATTTTCAGACCCTCTTTTTTGTTTTATTTACTTCAAACTTGTTCACAATTTTCTACCTAGCATTCTGACACTTTTGCAACTTTTGTCTTTAGTTTCCACCCTTGTATGCATTTTCCTCGTCCTTTCAGTTTTTAACTTGTATTATATATATACTTCAAAAACAAAAAAACTTGTGTGGTAAATTAGACAACAAACTATGATCCATATTTAACTGTTATTTACCACAGATAAACGGATTCAGATTTAAGGTTTACCCTTTTTCATCAATATGAGTAAATCCTCCTAGATCTTCAATAATTTCCACATCACATTGAAATTCAGGAGCAAACTCTTGAGGGCCATGGGTGAGCAAGAATTCCAGAAGAACCATTGTTTTGTATGCTTGCCTCCACTGCTCCCAATCCACGTTATACAACCTGCACTTTAAACGATATAGTAAAGAAGCAGTGGGATATAAACTCCAGAGAAATGTATAATAATGTCAGCTTAAAGATATACAAAAAAGGGTGTCAATGAAGAAGCATACCTATGATGAAGAATATCAACAATTCTCCAATACTCATCTATGTCAAATGATGCCTCGGCAATTCTGGTCATAGTTTTGGCATCAGGACTGCAATCATCCTTATTTGTTGCTTCCTCTGCCAGCCTGATGATATTGTATTATAGGTATGTTAATGCCTCTCTAATCTCAAAGCTGCAACTCTTCTGGAAACTATGAATATGAATTAACAGTAAAGGAGCTACATTTATTTACTGGTCATATAAACTGTCATCAATAAATCATGCATTATTCTGTTTATTCACAAACACACACATGCACTTACAATTCAGTTTCAGTAACATCAGTAAATGTCATCCTAGCAGATTTGTACTTTTCTTGTAGGAAATTTGTTGTCTGTTTTTTTATTTGCTCCAGGAATAGGCTACCCATTACTACTAAAATCAAACTTTTAAGTAGTTTTTAATGAATGTAGTTCTATTATTTCATGAACTGTAGCCTTTCGCTTAAAAGAATATGACACTCAATGGCAAATGGATCATGGATAAACCATGACAGTGAATTCACTGCAGGCTATAAGAACTTGTTAATATATGGATGGCCAAAATTATAGCTCAGACAATGCAGGAAAAGTGCTCATTGACAAAAGAATAAGAGAGGAAACGAGAAAAGAGAGAATGAACCAATAATAGAAAGTTGACCCAATTTACACAACATTGCTTGCACTGAAAACTAGGACCTTCACACAATATAGGATTCATACTTATATTAATCCTATTTCACCCTGTGATGTGTCCTTTTCTTCCCTGGGATTCTCAATTCCGTCCCATGTTGAAGTCATTGAAAACTCATTTTTCATGAAGTCATTTTTTCCTTCTCTGGGTTATAAAAGATCGATATAGTTGAATGTTGTTTTATGATATGTTAAAAAATTATAAATTGAGATATGGTTTTAATATTTAAATTTGTTAATTATATAAGAATTATTCAATTCATGTCATTGGTAAGTGAAGTGTGTACGTGTAAAAAATATTAGGTGGGACTGAGGAACTAAGTAGTAAATTTTCCATTTAAAAGAAATTCTCAAAGTATGCAGAACAAGTCAGGAGGTTAGTTTGATCAAAATTTCAGTTATTTCCAATTTAATGCGGTAAAATCAGACCTTAATGATCTCAAAATTAAGGTTATATTTGAAAACAAAAATATAACAGCTAGAAGTTAAAAAAAGAAAAGAAAAGAAAAAAACTTTGAAAGTGTGTCTGGTAAATCATTCTATAAGTTTATAGAAAATAATGTAGAAACTATCATTGTATAATTTTATTGTAAATAATTAACCCGTAACAAAAAAATAAGTGACTTTGTATTAGATAATTTTTCAGTTTTTTTACTTCATATGATCTTTTTAAATAAAAAATAAGATAAGCCAAAATAATTTAGTTATGACATATAAACAATCATATAAATACATAATTTATCACTTTTTATCCACATAATCATAATTATACTCAAAGTCACCAAATTGCTTTTCAATTAAATTTTTCGTTGTACTGAGGCCATAGGAATAAAATAAACTCAGACATGTATGAGACCTAACTAAATATAAGAATTTTGTAATTCCTCTTCTATAATTTGTTGCATTTTATGTGTTATGTAAAGCTGCTTTCGGAACATCATATTTTATGTGAGAGTGTTCTGGAAAACTTGTTTCAAAAGACATTACGGTTTCAAAAAGTTTATTCACGAAAATTTGTTCTAAAATACATTTTATACGTCCCAAAAATTTTTGTTTCAAAAATCTCGTTTCGAAAATTACATTCGGAAAATTTCAGAAAACTTTCTTCAAAAGGTTTGTAAAATCTGAAAATCATTTTTCTTACAAAAGGTAAAATGATGATTTAAAAATTTTGGGTATGAGAAGAAATTGCGAGAATGCGGAAGAAAAAGCCTTGGGCTATACTTCCACACCCCACTTTTTTCTTTGTGCACCCCATAAAAGCTATAATACCAACATTATTTTACATTATAAATATAATAAAATTTCTTACATTTTTTATTTTTAAAATTTTTTGAATTAATGATCCGAAATATATTTTCAAATATTTAGAAATAAAATTCGAAACAACAAATTTGAAATAAAAGAAATTTCAAAATAAGTATTTTAAGAAACATTTTTAAATCCAAAAATACCTTTTAAAACACTTGTTCATATAATATCTTTGTATTTCAGAGCATCTAATTCAAAATATAAAATAAAATTCAAAATAAATATTTAAAAATATATTTCTGAATTAAAAATATCTTTTCCGAAATTTTTTTATATGCACCGCTAGAGCTTACTTACTATTCTTGTCTTGTTCTTTTATAACCTTTATTTTTATTTTTCTAATTAAAAATATAAGTTAAATAGGATTGTTTTTTATATGTTTTTTTTTTCTGAAAAACGAATGTGAAAAAAATACTCTTCAATCTCATTCACGCCATTCATCCCAACACCTTCAAATACTATTGTAAGAAAATTATTATAACCCAATTGAAAATCCTAATCCACACAATAACAACAGAGAGAAACAGTGATGACCGGAACCCGCTCCAAGAGGCGGCCGCAGCTTCCGAGGACGGCGTTGGAAAGACCCTCAGTCGTAGGAAGTGCCACGTTCATCAACGGCGCGTTGGTTGATCGCCTTGCTGGCTCGATAGTCTGGAAGAAGACGTTCTGAAAGAAGGATAATGGTAACAGAAGAAGGAGATGAAGAATGGTGAGGAGGTAATGGGGAGGCGCGATGCTGTGATTTAATTGAAGGGTGGAATTATGATTTTTAATATAATTTAATTGAAGGGTAGAATAGAGATATAATATTTTATGGGAGTACAGAAAGAAAAACAGGGAAGTGTAGGCAGAAGCACCCAAGCCTTGTTGATGGTTTATAAGAGAGTTCAAATTTAGATGAGCCTTTCTCCCTCCGACACCGCGCCATGCTCCCTCCACCTTTTCAAATTCTTATATTTTTAAACCATCTTTTCAAATTCTTTTACCTTTAAACCAACCACGTTGTATTCCTTTCACCTCCTCAAATTTTATTTTTAAAACTATCCTTCCATTAAAGGTTAAAATTTTTTTACTTTTACCACGAATTTTTAATTTATTTCTCAAATCCTAATTTTACCTTATTTATATTTCCTGAACCATGAATTTTTAATTTATTTCTCAAACTCTAATTTTACCTTATTTATATTCCCTGAACACAGTAATTACACTCCCACTCCGTATCAACTCGATCTTCTTCTACCTACTTTTTCATTATATCCATTGGCATTGAAACTCTAAAGTCCTCTAAAATACATTCATCAATTTGGAGGAATCAGATTTCATATCTGTATCCATCAAACTGGAGTAATATTTTACTATCCCAGACCAGGTAAGAACTGCTCATAGTAGGATGTCTTGGAAGAAAACATCTATATGAAAATGACTGTAACTTTCTTGCAACTTTTAAGGGTAAAAAAGTATAAGATTACAAGGACAATACTTTTATTTTAAAAACAAAGGGACAATATTCTGGGCTAAATGAAAAATGTGTATTATATACAAGGAAACAAACATTGATAGGAACACAGAGTCATCATTGACTATTCACTACTCTTCCAGGCTTCCCGCAAGAGCTCATATCGTACAACCTTACGGCCTCCCTTAATTAGTGCAGTCGATGGTTCATCCATGCCAAGTGCAGAAAGTGGTGAATCCAACTCATCAAGTTCATCATCACTGGTATATAATTTTTTGAGAGCAAATGACCCACGTCTTAGTGAAGTTTTGGTTCCCGCTTCTTGTAGCATGCCTAGAATTGAAGAAGCTGGAAGTGGTGCATAGAACGTGGGACCAGCAGAACATGGCAAGCTTGTAATAGCTCCTACATCATCCTCAATATCCTAAAATAACAAAATCCAATAAAACAAAAAGACATGGAAATTAGAATGTTGAAATTTCAATAATCCATTCCTACACCATACTTATTGCTTGTTATTTTCACCAAGCATGCTAAAAATAAACCAACCTCACTGTTCAGGGCATCGAAAACAGCATCCGGGATAGGGCCTGGGGAGAATTCATCAGGAACAAAATTGTTGACAACTCGTTTAATCAATGAAATACCAAATCTAGGGCAAACCTGCAGAATTGTTTGCATGATACGTTTATAATTAGTTTCGCAAAGCATTAACAATGAAAGAAGAAAGACCAATCAACAATAAAGAAGTTTGATCCAACCTCTTTTCTCGTAGACCCATCTGCAAGCATGTCCAAGGGAAGCATCATCAAATCGCTTAAGGCATTGAGGAGAAGGAAAGGTTTGAAGGATGATTCACATTTGGGTTCATCGTTTTCATTGGTAACTTCGCAAGATTCACTATCATCAATGCTAAATAAATCTGAAAGCCATCTTGACCAGTCACCAATCTGAGTACAAATAATAAAAAGTTATCCGAGGGAACAAACATCACATATCCTTCATAGAATTGCAACAAAACTTATTTTATTAAGGTTGGCTACATGGATATTGGGCTCTATCAAGAACCAGTTTTTCAGTAGAACCATTTACAGGAGGGTATTTCTAAATGGTTTCTCAAGTTTTCTTAGGTCTTTCTCCACTCTTTTGATTGGACTAACTTACTTCCATTTGATACACTTTCCTAACTGAAGCATTATATTCAAAACTAAGCCAGTTTCCATCAACTTTCTCATTAGATACATTCTCTCCTACTCTTTCTTTTCTTGTATGCACTCATCCACCTCAGCATGCTTATTTCTGCTACATTCGTGTTTTTTTTATTAGCATTTCATTACTCAACATGTGCTTGCATCACTGATTTTACAAATAATAGAATTTATTCAATTTAGGGCCATCATGCAACAAATTTACAAGTACAATGTATACATTAAAATTGAGAAGACATGTTTTAAGATGAGGGGCTGCCAGGAAAAAGAAATTTCATAATTCTAATTACTAAAGCATCCAAATTCAAAATTCAAAATCTTTGAATTTTTAGAAGTCTTTAAAGGGGTTGATGAATTGAAAATATACAGGGAACATCAAATTTATTTCTTGTGGTGAACTGCGTATATTAGAGGAAAATTTCTGACCTAAAAGAAGTAAAAACTTTAGAGTTTGTCTCTAATATCCACTGTATGTTACAGCAGCATTTGTTTATTAAGATTCAACAACTAATAGGATTATATCTGTTTTCTAAATACTTGTACTAAAACATCATAAAATACTTAACATCTTTTATCAGCGAGTAAAGTTTCTCAAAGTCTCAGTAAAGCACATTGCTGTGTTACAGAGGAAGCAAGCCTTACAGATGAAAAATATATAAAGATTATGATCAACTAAGTGTCTTTTGAAAGAAAGAAGGCATAGGACAAAAAAGTTTCATAACTCACAGCATTCTTCAGTTGTGCACCAGCCGCAAAACCTGATTTCCCAGCTGGAATTGGAAGAACCTTAGAATCACTAATGGGGTCAGATACAGGATCCATGGGCATCTCCTCAGCGGATTCCCGAAGAATAGCATTGAACATAGCGAAGTCAAGTCTACTAACCAACTGCTCCATCACCTACAACCACAAAAACAGTCCTATTTCAATCAGGCAGCCTTTTATTTTATTTCTTGCATTCTCAAGATAGGAATCAATAGACACAATATTAACATTCAGAGAAAACAATAACATGTACATCCATACAACCGGGAACTATTCAACAATAAACAACCGATATAAATAATTCTACAAACAAAAAGTATTAACAAGAAGTAAATAACAATGAATGAACAGATGGAAGAGGCCAATGTTTCCAAACTGTCAAGAATCAAATCAACCCAAAAGCAGCACAAAATGGTTTTCATCCGACATAGAATTTAGGTGGGAAAGAGAAAGAAACAAAAAGGACAGAGAGGGTAAAGGGGGAGAAGAATGGGATAGAGAGAAAGAGTACAGTGACGGAGAGATCACAGAGACTATGCACAGCACTTCTATTCCAGCCTGTCTTAAATATCTTTATTTATAGGAAATTAGCCAACAACTATGAAATCTTAGCTAACTAACATTCTTTTCTGACATACAAATCAATTTATTATGAAGAAAGGCCATGGTGATGATTGCAGTCATGGCCACATGGTGAAAGAGGAGGGTCCTTTCCAAGTCAGGAACCAAATCAGCCAGATCTTAGGATCAGGTGTTGGCCCAAAAATGATTTCTACCCATCCCCTACGTAACTAACAATAAGAAACTAGTCCAAGTCTGGAACCAAATCAGGCAGAAGCTTAGGATCATGTTTGTTTTAGCTTTTAATTTATGTATACTAGCACCTTCACAAGAACATTAACAACACCACCCTTGGGGTTCTAAAAATTAAGAGAATTAAAAGAACAAATGATTTTGTTACAGTTGAATATAGTGAAAAACTATATATGGGATTAATCTCTCTTGTGTTAAATACACATAGGGTTCTCTATTTATAATAGAAAAAATATGGGTTAAGCCCAAAATACAAATAAGAAATAATAACAAACTAACTAAAAGATAAAAGATAAAGATAAAAGATATAATATATCTAACACTCCCCCTCAAGCTGTGCATACAAATTGTATGTACAAAAGCTTGTTACTAATATAATCGATAAAGACTTAGTGAAAATATCTACTTCTACACTCGAGTGACACCAAATTGATAATGATTTGCAAGACGACATAGAAGACGAAATACCAACCCAAAAGACTCCCCCTGAGCAACAAATCTGGGAGGTTGCTTCATGTAAATCTCTTCTTGCAAATCACCGTTGAAGAATGCCACCAGTGGATAAAGATGTAATTGTTGAAGAGCCACCATGGCTATAAATAAACTAACAAGAACCATCTTTTCCATGGGAAAAAAACATATATAGACGGGTCAAACACAATGGTGACAAAAAAATGAGGTCAGAAGAGACACCAGCGGAAGAAGCCATGGATGAATAAGAGAGTGAAACCATAAAAAATCCAAAATTCTCCAATCAAGACACCTGAAAAAGAAAAAAGAGCAACCTCGATGCTCTAAACAAGTACCAAACATGCCACAATGCACAACGAAAAAGGGAGTAAATCCATAACTTTAAAAGGAACTCCGATGAAGGTGTCGTTAAAGGCATGGTAGTCGCCTGACCGAGATGATGAAAACAATGTGATCATCAGTCGAAACTAGAATCCGATAGTGACAGCGGTAGACGATGGCATCGCCGACGGCAGTAAATGGCGCCGCCACCGGCAGCGGCGGATGTAGTGGCAGAGGCACCAGAAACTTTTTCTTCAAAAAAGAACCTTAAGCTCTAGATACCATGTTGAATATAGTGAAAAACTATATATGGGATTAATCTCTCTTGTGTTAAATACACATAGGGTTCTCTATTTATAATAGAAGAAATATGGGTTAAGCCCAAAATACAAATAAGAAATAATAACAAACTAACTAAAAGATAAAAGATAAAGATAAAAGATATAATATATCTAACAGTTACTTTAAATAGATAAATACCCCCTTACTACTACTTCCAACATTTCCAGATAAGGTAGTGAAAAAGACACCCTGCTATATGTTTTGTCAAATTATATAAGGTACATATACATCTACACCCATACATATGCATAAAAAAAATGAATATCCTGAAATCCAGCATTCAATACATTGCATATAGAAATATCAACTTTAAATTGTACCAATCTAGCTATCACAGCCAAGCAGCCACACTCATGAAAACCAGTCCGAAGAGGACAAAGCCTTTCACATGCATCCTTGAAAGCTCTTTTCCATAAATAAATAGAAAAACTTCCTTGATCTTGATCACCCACACGGGTTCTTCTTTCATCTGCTTTCTTAGAATTAGTGCTTTTTGCAACTCCAGACTGCATGTATGGTGTAAGAGTCTGGGGACAGCAAACATAAAAAAATATCAGGAAAATGTAAGAGGGATTTTAGTTTAAAATCAAAGTTAAGAGTGGAGATAAGAAGCAAAATAAGAAGAAATAGAAGGAGAAGATGAATGGTTTGGATTCCACGCTTCAACCTTTTCTAATGCAATTAAAAATGTTTTTGGATTCTCCCAGCTATGAAATTGTTTTTCTATGTTGCCATTTTCTTCTTTACGAAGAGTGTTGCCAACTGCATCACATTCACTGTTGATGCATGAACCATCACCAAAGTGTACATTTTCAACTTCTTTGCTCACAATTGCTCTCAGCAATAATATATTTGAGAACCAAAATGTCAACCTATTCATGGATAAGAAACAGTAAGCTAAGAAATAATATCTAATAAATGATTGTAATAAGTATCCACATATCTTTTTAAAACTGATGTTAAATAAACCAAACTTCATTAGATAAGCCTTACCCCATTAGTTGGAGTTGGCTACATTAATCAAACAATGCCATTGCATTTAAGAAAAAGCCATATTTTCACTTCACCCAAAAAAATTCTATTTAGATTTAGCATCATAGATCAATGTCTCCTTTTCCATTGAGAAACCCTATGCTTGCAACCTTGCAAATGCATTTGTCCCAAACGCACTAGGCTCGGTTTTATCCCAAATACACGGGCTTGGTTGTCCAGATGCAGAGGTCTCAACTTTGTCCAAGATACACTGGTCTCAGTTGTCCCATATGCTTTGACCTCATATGTCCTAAAAGCTAATCTGGCCCTGCCTTCACCTATATATGCACTGACCTTGTTTCTATCCCAAAAATTATTATCAAACTTAGTTTAAAGTTTAACATTTTTGGTCTCCAATAATATTAGTTTGAAGCTTCCAAATTTAGTCATGAGAAGGACTTGCTTTTCTTGCCATGAATTGTTTACCGGGCAGATCATAATTCCAGCTATCTGACTAAGCAATTCTTCTTTCCAACTTCTCCAACATCTTGAGTTTCTTTTCCAACTATTGTCTTAGGTGGAGCTCAATGTTTTATGTTTTTAAGTTTTAATTTGAGGATATGTAAATTGTTTTCTCAACGAACTAAAGCTAAGCAAGCTTCAGTTTGAGAGAGTTAGAAATATAAGAAATATCTCAAGATATTATCTTAGAAATACAATAAATATCCCTTGTAATTTTTTATTTATTTTTATATTTTGATTTGTTTCTTTGTTTAATTAGAATCTTTATAATGATAGGAATGTTTTATTAGAATATTATTTATAGGCATTATCTGTTTTTAAATAAAATGAATTCTATTGGGGGAGTTCATATACACAATTTTCAGCAACTCTTCCATATATTTTTTTCTCTTCCAACAATTTTAATTTAGTTCATTTAGTACATGTTCCTTATTGGAACCTCTGTTGGTCTTACCCTCACAAGACCAAGACACCTTAGATAAGTCTCAATAATCTCCTCAAATGTAGCTTCCCCAACTTCTCCTAAATTTATTCACACTTCAATTGACAAAAAAAAATAAAAATTGGGCATTCTCACTATGCAAGTATCTTAGGCTCAGCTTTTTCCAACAAAATTTCTGTACTTTAGAATCATAAAACAAGATCTTCAGTTATTCCTGAACATTGTATGTTATTTCAGCATAATTAAGAAAATAACGAAATCAAGTTTTGTATACCTTGGAACGTCATTTCCACATGCTTTAGAAACCAAAACAAATCCCGAGACAGCATTCTGGGCTGCACTAGCTATTGTAGCAGGAGACCCAACTCTACAAGCGTGGAAATAGAATCTAGAAAGGCGCCGAGCAGGTGCATGGACCTTGTTTGACGAGCTACCATGTTCAGCAATAACTGAGTACATTGAAACTTCGAGAGCAGCAGCTTCCCTCAGCTCTTCTCGTAGCCTTTCAACTTCAGCCTTCAATTCAGTTTTATTGCTAAGAAACTTGCCACTTGTATTAATGTCTTCATGGCATGCGGTATAAACAGGAAAATCATTCAAAGTATTAATTTCCTCTGGCTGATTAAGGGTCTGATTGCTGATTTGCTCATAATTCTCAGCAGATTGTAGAGGAATTTCTACATTTTCCCCATCTCCGATTTTGTCACTCATCAATCTTGGGTGTTCATGTGGTTTCTTGTTTAGAAGAATAATACTATTTAGACTCCCTTTCTTCGCGGAATCATCATTGGAAAAAGTATTGAGCTCATTTTCTAAAGGTTCATTCCTCTCAGTGAACTGTCTTTGTCCTTTTTCATGTGGTTTCTCGTTTAGAATAGTACTACCTAAATTCCCTTTCTTCAAAGAATCATCATCGGAAAAATTATTGAGCTCATTTTCTAAAGGTTCATTCTTCTCAATAAGTTGTTTTTGTCCTTTCCCACGTGGTTCCTCATTTAGAAGAGTAGTACTACATAAATTCCCTTTCTTGATAGAATCATCATTGTAGAACTTATTGAGCTCATTTTCTAAAAGTTCATTCCTCTCAGTAAACTGTCTTTGTCCTTTCCCATGTGGCTTCTCGTTTAGAAGAGTAGTACTATTCAAATTCATAGAATCATCATTGGAAAAATTGTTGAGCTCATTTTCTAAAGGTTCATTCTTCTCAGTAAGCTGTTTTTGTCCCTTCCCATGTGGTTCCTCATTTAGGAGAGTAGTACTACTTAAATTCCTTTCCATCAATGAATCATCATTGGAAAAATTATTGAGCTCATTTTCTAAAGGCTCATTACTCTCAGTGAACTGTTTTTGTCCTTCGCCAAGTTGTTTCTCACTTAGAAGAGTAATACTATTCAAATTCCCCTTCTTCATAGAATAATCATCGGAAAAATTATCGAGTTCATTTTCTAAAGGTTCATTCTTCTCAGTAAGCTGTTTTTGTCCCTTCCCATGTGGTTCATCGTTTAGAAAAGTAGTACTACTTGAATTCACTTTCTTGGTAGAATCATCATTACAAGGCTTATTGAGCTCATTTTCTAAAAGTTCATTCCTCACAGTAAACGGTCTTTGTCCTCTCCCATGTGGTTTCTCGTTTAGAAGAGTAGTACTATTCAAATTCTCTTCCTTCAAAGAATCATCAACAGAAACATTATTGAGCTCATTTTCTAAAGGTTCATTCCTCTCAGTAAACTGTCTTTGTCCTATCCCATCTGGTTTCTCGTTTAGAAGAGAAGTACCGCTCAAATTCCCTTTCTTAGTAGAATCATCGTTGGAAAACTTATCGAGCTCATTTTCTGAAAGTTCATTCCTCACAGGAAACTGTCTTTGTCCTTTCCCATGTGGTTTCTCGTTTAGAAGAGTAGTACTATTCAAATTCTCTTTCTTCATAGAATCATCAATGGAAACATTATTGAGCTCATTTTCTAAAGGTTCATTACTCTCAGTAAATTGTCTTTGGCCTTTCCCATGTGGTTTCTCGTTTAGAAGAGTGGTACTACTTAAATTCCCTTTCTTTATAGAATCATCATTGGAAACCTTATTGAGCTCATTTTCTAAAGGTTCATTCCTCTCAGTAAACTGTCTTTGTCCTTTTCCATGTGGTTTCTTGTTTAGAAGAGTAATACTTTTTAAATTTCCTTTCTTCATAGAATCATCATTGGAAACATTATTGAGCTCATTTTCTAAAGGTTCATTCCTCTCATTAAACTGTTTTTGTCCTGTCCCCTGTGGTTTCTCGTTTAGAAGCGTAGTACTACTTAAATTCCCTTTCTTCATAGAATCATCATTGGAAAACTTATTGAGCTCATTTTCTAAACGTTCATTCCTCTCAATAAACTGTCTTTGTCCTTTCTTATGTGGTTTCTCGTTTAGAAGAGTAGCACTACTTAAATTCCCTTTCTTCATAGAATCATCATTGGAAAAATTATTGAGCTCATTTTCTGAAGTCTCGTTCTTCTCAGTAAACTGTCTTTGTCCCTTCCCATGTGGTTTCTCATTTAGAAGAGTAGTGCTGCCAATTAAATTCCATTTCTTCGTAGAATCATCATTGGAAAAACTATTGAGCTCATTTTGTAAAGGCTCATTCTCCTCACTAGACTGATTTTGTCCTTTCCCATGTGGTTTCTCGTTTAGAAGAGTAGTGTTAATCAAATTCCCTTTCTCCGTAGAATCATCATTGGAAAAGTTATTGAGCTCATTTTTTAAAGGCTCATTCTTCTCAGTAGACTGGTTTTGTCCTTTCCCATGCGATTTCTCGTTTAGAAGAGTAGTGCTAATCAAATTTCCTTTCTTCGTAGAATCATCATTAGAAAAATTATTGATCTCATTTTGTGAAGTTTCATTCTTCTCAGTAAATTTTCTTTGCCCTTTCCCTTGTGGTTTCTCGTTTAGAGCAGTAGTACCATTCAAATTCCATTTGTACGTGGAATCATCATCGGAAAAATTATTGGAGTTATCATCTAAAGGTTCATTCCTTTCAGTAAACTGTCTTTGTCCTTTCCCACGTGGTTTCTCGTTTAGAAGAGTAGTACTATTTAAATTCCCTTTCTTCATAGCATCATCATCATGGGGAAAATTGTTGAGCTCTTTTTCTAAAGGTTCATTCCTCTCGGTAATCTGTCTTTGTTCTTTTCCATTTGGTTTCTCGATTGGAAGAGTAGTATTATTTAAATTTCCTTTCTTCATAGAATCATCATTGGAAAAATTACCGAGCTCATTTTCTGAAGGCTCGTTCTTCTCAGTAAACTGTCTTTGTGCTTTCCCATCTGGTTTCTCGTTTAGAAGAGTAGTGCTGCTAATTAAATTCCATTTCTTCGTAGAATCATCATTGGAAAAATTATTGAGCTCCTTTTGTAAAGCCTCATTCTTCTCAGTAGACTGTTTTTGTCCCTTCCCATGTGGTTTCTCGTTTAGAAGAGTAGTGCTAATCAAATTCTCTTTCTTCGTAGAATCATCATTGGAAAAATTATTGAGCTCATTTTCTAGAGGTTCATTCTTCTCAGCAAGCTGTTTTTTTCCTTTCCTATGTGGTTCCTCATTTGAAAGAGTAATACTACTGAAATTTTCTTGCTTGGTAGAATCATCATTGCGGAACTTATTTAAAAGTTCATTCCTCTCCATAAACTGTTTTTGTTCTTTTCTTTGCTCCTCCATTTTTTCTTTGGCCTCCATAACCCCAACATCTGAAATACTGATAACTTTCTCAACAGCTTCTTTATTAAGTCTCTGATCTCTTGTGTCATCTTCTTTAATCACACTGTTCTCTTGAGTTACTTGAGAATTGAAAGGCCTTTCAAAGTTTGTTTGTATACTCGGTGAAATGCATGAAGCAGAAGATTGTTGAATATTTTCTTGAATTTCAGAAATTGGATCAGAAAGTTTGACAGTTTCCACAGAAATTTTAGGCAATGAAGGGCGGCCATAGGCAGCATTTCCCATGTCTGATCCAAGAATTGTAGATGAAGGGGGAGATTTGATGCCATTGAACTGTGTGGGCGCTTCACTACTTGTGTTTCCAACTAAGCTAGAAGTAGAACTTTCTGCGGATAGAACAAAATTTCCATTAGAGCCTTCTGCTCCTCCTTCCCTGATTTTGATACCGCCTGATATCAAATGGCAACAGGCTGTTAATATGGCAGAACTAGACAATTGTGTAGCTATATAGATTATTATTGGTCTGGAGATCAGATAATCAATAGTAAAATTGCGTCACCAGTAATACATCAGTATGGTTCTATCTACTTCTTTCACTATAGGTATGTTTCAATGAACTTCTTCAAGAACACTAACAGGAAACAGAAATAAAATAAGGTTTTCTATAAACTAAAATTAACTAACGCATATGTTTAAAATAAGCTTTTAAAGAAGCTAATATGATAGATCATTCAAAAATTAACTTAGTCATATGTTTTATCTATAAAAGAGAGTATATTTAGTTTTTCCTTATTATTTTCTTCTCCTATAAGTGTTTACAAAGAAGTTATCGAAAAAGACCCTATATCTATCTGCTTAACATCACATGTCAATACATTTAGAGTTCAAATGCTTGATCACCGTATGCAGAAATAAATTAACAGTTAAAAATCATAGAGGTAATTGATATACAAAATGTGTCATGAGCCAGCAAAATTAGTTTAATAATGTCATCTCATATCCTGAATATAGTAAGATCAAAACAACATGAATTGCAGCAGCACACTGCATACTAATGCATGTATGCATACCAATTAACAATTAAACACAATAACGATGTGATGTATGTGATTAATGTATATGGGCATACCGAAAGTAAAGAGGAATACAATCTATTAATACCAGAACAAATGGTTAAGCATCATAGCGATCTTTTGTTAGGAAAAATCCACTCAATAAGGTCTAAGCAGGAATGAGGTTAATTATTGCCAAATCATAACAATGTCTTGATAATATCCATACTATGTAAACAAATCCCTTCGGAAAAAGGGGTGACGTTTGATATTTTTGCATTAAGCACAATTAGACGAGAAAAAAACTTCAGTACTTTTTCATTTAGAGGGACAAACCTCCAGTAGTCTTGGAAGAAGATCTATTAGTTTGGGAGGTATTTGAAGGGAAGTCATCATTGTCATCATCATCAGTAAAAGAGGCAATTTCAACATCATCGTCATCTTTCAATGACTGTGTCACCGATTCACTTCCTTCCTTGTCTAGTGACAACCCTTTTGAATAGCTGCTGCTTGGTGATGAGCTAGAACATTCTGTATCCAATGGCTGAATACTAACATAAAGAAATGGCTGTGAAGAATGCTTGGAGCTCTTCTTGCAGTTCAATAGAATGCGTAAGGCTTTAGTTTCCTTAATAATTCCAAAATCTGCAAAGTTTATTGAGGCTGATCCCAATAGTTGGCTCTTTGTTGTCTTGTCATACAAGTTAAACTCTAAGTAGTTCTTCTGAAAACTTTCACGGTGTTTGCTTTTCTTGGATGCTTCTCTCCACATAACAACTGAAAGCCTGAAAGATTCATTAAATTCGATGTTTTCAATGCCAGCAGTGGTGGATGCTAGAGACCCAGAAGTTTTATCACCATTTTCCCACTGCAGTAATACCGTTTGCACAGATCTCAGTGATTGTGAAGGGGGCCAAGGCTTGATCTCCTGAACATGGATTACGTAGTGAACTTGGACTGAGACAGTTTTTCTACTCTTTGTTCTTATTCCCAGTACCATCTTCACAAAATAATAATACCACTGCTACTCTGGGCAGTTATGCTGCTCACTCGAAACGATGAACCTAAAACAGAACAAAAATTAGAAAACAAATGAGATGTTCCAAAACATTCTAGAGATATTTGCCTGACATAGTACCTAACAAAGGGCAAACAACACATGATGCCAAGAACAAAAAACATTGCTAAAGTCAATACGAAATGCTTATTGAAGATATATTCCTTAACACCCCGAAACAAGAGGGAAAAAAAGCAGAGTGAAACTGTTTTTAATTCTTCTTCTTTTCCTTACCAATAAAGATAACACGGATAAAATATTGACACCATTGAAAAATTATTTAAGGTAAGAGACAAAAGCTAAGCAGGGGAATGATGTAAGAAAGAAGAAAACAGATATCCAGATTCTAGAGGAAAGAGCATATGCATGCAAATGGAAGCAAAAAAGCAGAAAACAACACTTAAAATTTGACGAAGCTCAACTCAGCTATAAGCAAAGTGATAAAAAAGAAACAAGTGTTGGGAAATTACGTAATGATAGAAAATAATCAGCAATTAAACAAACCAGTTAATTAATTAATGCAATTCAAACCCAGAACGACGGATGACAGAAATATGCTAACTTGGAATGATATGAACAAAAGATGACCAATAACATGGCCCAATAGAGCTGATAGACGATGGGACCCATTTGAAAAAAAAAATGAAAAGGGAATTGGTGGGTATAATGGGAGAGGAAAGTGATTTGTGATTGATTATTCAATTGATTGCAATGAAAGGGGTCAAAGGTTGAAACTGAGAGGCTAAGAAAAGGAAAAGTAGAATTGAAGGAAATACCAGAACTGAAAAAGAAAAAGCGGGTCCCACGCATTGAGGAACTACTTATAATAATTTTCTTTTCATTTTTTACTATATTAATTATTTTAACCTATTTTTTTCAACATAACTTTATTATATAATTTAAATTTATGTGAAAAAACTCAATTTCTCGTTTATTTTTATATTTTTCCAGGATAATACCATTTTTACCAACTAAAGTATGACGTGTTTTGATTTACCCTAAATAGTGTCGGGGTAGTTAGGGTATCCATGTTACCATGCTACTTTTTTATGTATATATATATATATATTTCATAATAAAATATTGAACAGATGTATTGAGTGCCGGCTTGTTTGCAATTTAGTTGCGCTGGCACATCATTAGGTAAAACGCGTACCGTTCTTTTTAGGCAGAGTTAGTCGTTTAGATTTCGGAAAATAAAAACAAATGGGTAATTAGTAAGCATTTCTTAAGAGTTTAGTATTTTATGAGGGATTATGATATTGTGGATGAGATGGACTTTGTTTAATTTTATTATCATTAATGATGGATTTCACACTGCATTTGTCTCCTATATAGTAAGTATTTCTTAAGAGATTGATGTTTAATCTAATAGCAAGTTAAAAAAGAAGGTGGGTGGGTAATTTGTTTATGAATTAGCGATCAAACAACCTAAACATGGACAATTCTTACGGATTTTGAAGAGTTGAGTGGGTGGAATTAAGTTTAACCCGTTTAATTGCTAACTACTTCACGATCAGTTTGATCTTTCCAATTAATATTTCTAGAATTATGGTTCTCTTGTAAGGATTGTAAGAAGATTTTGAAATTTGTATTGCTCAAGACTTTACACCATTTCTTCTGTTACAAATAGAGTTGTATTTCACGGAGATTGTCATAATAGAATTTTATGGAAATTACCAGTATTGGATTTCATAACATTTTTTATTATTATTATTTTTGTTAAATATGGTTTTAGTCCCTCAATTATCATGCGATTTTAGATTTAGTCATTCTTTCAAACTTTGGCACACTTTGATTCTTGTCCTTAAGGAAACTATAATTTTTTGTTCTCCAAAATCAACGTCGTTAAAATTAGACTGAGTTGGCTAATGTTTGGCCACTTTTGATAACATGTTTCATGGTAACATTGTGTTACGTTGTTGTTTTTCAATAGAAACTAAGAATAAGGGTTTATTAATTTGAACCCAATGTGATATGTGAGATCCAAAGTGTGCTCTGCATGCAATTGGGCAAAGAGATGAAATCATTATTTAAGGTTGAAAGAAAGCGGAAGAGTAAAAGATTGGAGTTGGTCTTCTTTGGGATGTAAGTTGATTTTTGTTTTTCATGGGAATGGAGGGATGGATTGGGGATGGATTGGGATGGATTGGGGATATAGGGTTTTGGTGGGAATAGAGGAAACTAAGTTGATTTAGGTTATTTACTTTTGAAATCATTGTTGTAGTGAAATGAAAGCTGACTGTGGAGGATTTGGTTGCATGCGAAGGAGCATTGGTTTGGGAATGTCGTAAACATGTGGATCCTCTCCTCAGTTAGCAACATCAAAAAATTGTGGTTGTGGGAAAATATTGTTGTTGTTGAAGGCAACTACATTGAAGAAAAAAGGAAGACTATTTCTGAGATGTAGAAATTAGGGAGTTTTAAACAAAACACGTTCATTTGTATAAACATGATTGTTGTCATTTAAAATCAAACAGTTTGAAGAACTTTACAAGTTTATGATATAAGTTGATGCTTTAGTCCCAGCCAACTCCACCTTTTATTAAGAAATGCAAACAAATATAACATTCTAAGTAATGACCAAATCTGCAACTTGAATGCTCCAATTGGACTTCACAACACCATTGAAATCAGCCAACACAATCACTAAACAGAATAGTCACTACACCAATTTTTGGTTTTTAGAAGTGATTTTGTGCACAAGTGATTCTGACACTTTACTAACCATTTGAACATTTTCAAATCATCAAAATACACTTGTTTAAACTCAATTTCTACTCAAAAAAGAACTGCACCTCAAATTCACTTTTTAAGTTCCCAAAATCACTAAAAATGAGGGTTTTAACATACTAATTTGCACACGGGTCAATCTAACTTCAATTGAATTGTTGTAACAATTTTAAGACATCAAATTAGACTTGTTTAAACTGATAAACATCACAAAAGTTACTACAGCACGAAAAATTGGTCTAAGTGCAAAATAGTATAGTAAACCATGATTTTTGAGCCAAAATTGGAAGTTGCAAAGTGATTTTATGTAACAGTCTGATTTTAAGTCATTTTAGAGTTTGAACACATTTAAAATCACTAAACAAAGTTGCTGGAGTGATCAATTTTGAGTTAGAGCCAGTGTTGAGCAAAATTGAGTTTCAAACCACCAATTTCAAGCCATTTTGTTGTTGCAAGAGTTGAAAATTAAGTGCAGATTTTGAATGGTAGCATTTATATTCTGTGTGACAGTTTAAACAAATCTAAAATGATGTTTTAAAACTGCTAGCAAGATTCAATTCGTGACATGTTGGTCTAAGTGCAGAATAGTATAGTAAATCATGATTTTTGAACCAAAATTGAAAGTTGTAAGGTGATTTTTTGTAACAGTCATTTCAGAGTTTGAACACATTCAAAATCACTAAACCAAGTTGCTGAAGTGATCAATTTTGAGTTAAAGCTTGAGCAAAATTGAGTTTCAAACCACCAAATGCAGCAACCACTACACCCACAACAAGCGCTTAAGCAAATTGATCAAAACAAAACTAACTCACAAACTGTAATCGTGATTTTGGATTGACCTTCAAGATAAAAGTTACTTACAAACCTTAATCTTCATTCGCGTAAAAAAATTCCTAATTTAACTAAGTAAGGAACCCTAATTTGCTTCAACTAAATTACTCACTGACCACATGGCATCAAACATGTCATGAAACGTTGCAAATGTTAGCCATTACAGATAATCATCAGACGTGACCAGACGTTGCCAGCTCAGCTTAATTTTAACAATGTTGATTTTGGAAAACGACAAATTATAGTTTATTTAAGGACAATGATTAAAGTGTACCAAAGTTTGAAAGATTGACTAAATCTAAAATTGCATGATAATTTAGAGATTAAAAACATATTTAACTTTTTTTTTTTCATGACGCTACAACTTGTTGGATGATTTCATAAAATAATAAACATGACAAAGAGTTAAAGTTCATGATTTGTGCATTGTTATGTCTGTTCAAAGAATTTCAATTATTGTTTGTTCTAATTAATAATTTGATTTTAAATCTATGATTTGTTTTTATTCTATATTTTTAAATAAAGTAAATATAATCTCTTCCATTAAATAAAACTAATGATGTTAATAGGGATAATTTGTTAGTCCAAATCATACCACCGTGATAACAACCACCACCCCACCCTCCTCCCCTCCTAGTAATGCATCCTATCTGCTTCTGCAAAACTATTTGCAGGACTTTTGCTGCCATATCAACCTTTTTCCTTTTCAATTGAACTAGACCCCTCAATTATCACAATCACTTACATCCTGAAACAAAATTCATTGTGCTCAAAAGATAAATTAAATTAACCTCCTCTCTTTTCCTCAATTATATGCAGTTCTAATTGCAAAAAGAATGAAACAGTTTCCACAGTTATGTAGTCCCAAATGGAGGGAAGCATTCAGAAAGATATAGATAGATATTTTCCCAGTTGCAGGAAAATAATTTCCAATAGAAGTACAGAAAATACCGTCCACTCAATTTCACCAATTTCTACAAATTTGAGTCCTCACAACATGAAAGGTGAAAACTTTATCTCATTAAACCATACAGTTCATGTTTTGGTTGTCAAAGTTCTCCTCAGTGCTTGTAAAAGGGAAACTACAAGATGAAAAAGAAATGTCCCAAAAAGCTTAATCCCTTGGCAGTCCAACTTGAAAGAAAACCTTGATGAGTTTCACTTACAAAACCACATAATAACTTGTATGTCAACAGCCACAAACAATGCAAATAAAGAGAGCGCGCAATAATCTTGCACACTCTTACAGTGGATACAAAACAAGCAGAGGAACAATGCAAAGGTGTCTGTCTCAATGGAAGGAGAGACACTGATAAGAGAAAAATATGGGGAAGGAGGGGGTTCAAGAACAATGCCATCGGTAGGAGAGGAGGGTGGGTGGTGGTGGGTGCTGTCACGGTGGTGGTGGTGGGCGTCCGGCTATGGTGGTGGTGGCGGGTGTTGTCAGGATGGTGGGATTGTGTCGCCAAAAAAGCTTGGGTTGGAGAGGAAAAATAGAATTTGAACTTACACATGGTCACATTTTATAACATCTTTAATGCTAAAGGACCACATTGACTCTATTTAAAAAATATAAAGACTGTGTAAAAAATATAAGGACTCCGTAAAAAAATATATAAGAATAAAAATGAATCATAAACTTAAATATAAAAATCAAATTACTAATTAAGTTATCATTATTTTGACAGTTATTGTCAAACAACTTTATCCAAATAAACCGTTGATTCCAAAACCAAACCATGGTGATGCAGTGGTCATTATCACTATTCATTAATGAAATCCACGATTTACTAACACAAAATTGCCCCAATGAAAAGAATAGAACACAAATTTCACCATTGTTCAGATGATTTCTCAGGCTTAGTTGAGTAATAATAGCTACAAAATATAAGATGATTGAGATATGAAAGTTTCGATTTACTTAGACTCACCTATATTTCCAAGTCAGAGGCACTGATTGCCTCATTTCAATTCTTTCTATACACTGGTACATTTTATACCCTACAATTATAGGGAAAACTCATCACAACTATAAATAAAAACAAATTACATAGTTCAAAGGCAAACAAATCAGGAATCATGAATTCATGACTAAGCATATTTCCTTGCATAGCTGAGAATCATAACCAAGCACAGTGACAAGGCTGGTACAGGGCTGGTAGAGAGAGGTTTGGGCACAATGGGTAGTTTATGCTTTACAATTACAGAACACAGTCAAGTTGCTTTATCTACACAACCAACCTCACCAAGTGCAAGAAGGCCCGGTGATTGTTATTATTGTCAATATATATGTTCAACTTAAATTTTCCACAAAGAACTCTAGGACATCATAGAATCGAAATCATAATATAGTGCATATTATATTTCAAAAACAACTCCAAAAGATGATATTCCCGTGTAAACACAATTCAAGCATACCATGCAACACTAATCTTGAAGCAAAATACTTCATTAAGAACGGAATGTTACACGAATCAAAGCTAAGAAGAAATGAAAGAAACATGCTAAAATTATGAAAATAATTCTATTCCACATTTAAGTAGTGAGAAATTCAAGGCCCTAATCACAAGTCAAGAAGGATCCATTTGAAATCCATCATCAAATGATCTAAAGAGTGGTAACTTAATTCCATTTTGTTCCATCCCATTTAAATGCTCAACACTGGATGTCCAAACATCAGCTGGATCAGAACATCATGGCCTCTTTATCATTTCATTGTAGCTTACAAGAATTATTAAAATAATACACATTCAAAGGAAAAACAAACGTCTTTACCATGTTTGAAGGAAACGCAATTGTAGAAAAGATATATAAAAATAATACTGGCAAACCATAACTTACCTAGAAAAGAACAAGACTAATGCACCTGATTCAAATTCTAAAAATTTTATCACACCTTTTATAGAAAAGTCATACCATTCACTTTGTACAAAAGAGAAAAACCAAATTGCAGAGACAACATTAGTTGCCTAAATGCAATTCTTTAGCTGATCTCCTGCTCCTTGGAAGAAACAACAAGAAAGAGCAAAATCGGCGATGAAGATGCCTACTAGAGAAATAACCACAGCTGACGTTGTTGATTCCCCAACACCTTTAGCACCTCCCAAAGTTGTAACTCCCCACGCACAACTCACAATAGATATGATAGCACCAAAAACCTGTGACTTGATCATTGCACTAATAATATCCCATGATCTGAGAGCCCGCTGAGCTGAATCCAGGATAATGTTGATGCTCACCCCATAAACACCATCAGCAAGAATGGCACTAGATGCCAACCCTAATGTAAAACACAATAGGGTCAAAAGAGGTAGGGCAATACAAGTGGCTATCACTCTTGGTGTCACCAGGTAATCAACAGGGTCTGAACCAAGAACTCTCAATGTATCAGTTTGCTCAGAAACCTGCATAGTTCCTAACTCTGCTGCAAAAGCACTTCCAATGCGCCCTGCAACCACAATTGCTGTAACAACAGGACTTAACTCCCTTGAGAAAGCCAAAGCTAAAACCCCACCTACAGACCTGTTCAATCCTAACCTTGTGAACTCTCTTACAAATTGAATTGTGAAGGCCATGCCCACAAAAGCCGAAGTTAAAAGACACACCCCAACTGATCTTGGACCAACTCTCTCCAGTTGTTGAAGAGTGTTCCTCCAATGAATCTTTCCCTTTAGAGTTTTGACAATCACCTGCCCTGCCAGGATTAAAACTGATAACCCCCTCCACAGATACCTTGGAGGTGACCAATTGCTGAGAAATGCTGGTGATGAGCCATTTGGAGCATGGTTTGTGTTCATTTCATCACCTACCGTAGAAGCAGATGGATGGCTGTCATCTGTGTTATGAAGCACAAACAATCTTTTTGGTTTTATGGGGCCAGGAGAATTATAAATTTGAGGTCTCCCATTGAATTCACATTTCCGATCCCATTGAGAGGGAAACGGTGCACAGAATTTCACCTTATATTTATTCTTCCCATTTGCACTGATGTTTCTGCAACAACATATTGTTCCATTGTACGTTCAATATACATTAATTTTAGAAAACAGAAAATTATATAATAAAAATCAAGGGAAAAGGTAAGTATAAACCTGCAAGAGAAACAGATTAAAGGATGACTATACGATGTTGTTTGCATGGTGAGATCCTTGACTAACAGACTCTGTTTGAATTTGAGGTCATCCAGTCCAATTTCATACATTAGAGAAAAGATTGAAGCATAACATTGTCAAGTATTCATACTGATAGTTGGCACTAAATAGTTTTCAAGAAGCAAACTGCCGTTTCTTTGTGAAAATTAACTACATATATGCATTGTACATAAAGAAATTCTACAGAAGTCTCTGATGTAGAAGAATGAAATCATCTGAAATTCTTATGTACATAAATCAATTTCATTTACCTAGAATGATTTCTTTTGGTGCCCTATAGTAAGAAATGGTTAGAGCCTTGAACCTCTCCTGCCAGTCGCAATATATGATATGTTATTTTAGGTAAATATAACACAAAACAAAAAAGCAAACAAACAACTAAGGAGCCACCAAAAACGATTTCAACATTGCAATTCACCTAAATTCTGGTTCTCGTAATTGTTCGGTTCTCAATATTTTTTTTACAATTCTGATCCCAATGAAATAATCTTAAATTGCAACCAAAAATATTTTCATAAAATAATTAAAATAACCAATGATTGAACGACTACACAAGCATAGGCTGGAGCAACACCACTTACGATTTTGATGAACTAATTCAAACTCTTTGCGCTTGCACTTAACAACAATTCGGAGTAAACATGTCGTTTAGAAGTAATAGAGAGGAATAAAATCACATTTTCATATAATAATAACTAGCTGAATCTCCCAGAGAAAAAGTACGAGTCAAAAGAATGCAATACAGGGGGTTCACCAGCTAAACCCTAACATGGATCAACCGGTTTGAGTAGGGATCAGAAATGAATTTGAGTTTTCCACATGGAATTAATTATTAAGTAATAAATTTACAAAAAAAAAGTAAAATAAAAAGTATATGGAGGCGAATCCTACAGATTTTGAGGCGGAAACAGAGGGAATCATAAACAGAAATGGAATTGAAGAATAGAAGATGCACCGGAGATTGAAAAATGACGGCTTGAAGTGGTTCGCAGCGAGTGAGTCACCGACTACAAATTAGAAAAAAAAACTAAAGTTTTAGGAAATCAACGAATCCAACGTTGCTTTGTAGTTAGGCAACTCAGCCATAGGGATTTTGATTTCGGCGTACCATCTGAGTTATTAAGATATCGAAAATAGGAACTTTTTTCATTATTTGCACTTGAGGACGGTAATTAGCAATAGATTATTATTCAGTTGTATATTTATAAAAAAATGAAATTTTAAACAAACAAGTTTATAACTTACATTTATACTAAAAATAATAATTTCGAATACATATATTTATATTTAGTTTTTCAAAATAAACATATGTACTGAAAACAATAAAACAATTTAATTTGTATATAATTTAAGTTATTTAAAAATTCCACATTGTGTTTTCACGCATTATTATCTATATTTTTTTCTAAAGAAAAAAAAATAATTATTTTACACAGTACATCTTTATTGGGTTGGTTTATTTGACTATTTAACTCAACTGGAATGTGGATTAAGTTTTAACTTAACTCAAACTAATTCATCATGATAGGGATTGTACAGTAATATGAACTATAGTCCCTCCCATGGTACGTTTTATTTATACTGGTTTCACATTTAATATATGAAAAGTAGATAGGAATAACTTGACTGGTCCTACATTTGGCATATGAAAAGTGAATCGAAGTATCTTGTCCCATGTAAACAATTGTGGGTTAATTTTAATTGTTCTCTTCACATGATAATTGGTTTACATGTCTGCAAGCCAACGCACAAAATATCTAAAAAATTTAGGTATAAATGTTGCAGTAATAATTTTTTGGTTTGATTTTTAATTTCATTTGAATTTTCAAAAAAGACATATAATTATTAGTTTTTCCAATCTAATCCTTTAGTTTTTAAAAAATATCAAATTTAGCTATTTTTTAATTTGGTTGCTAGTTTTCTGCTTGATCATGAATGGTGGTTTAAGAAAAATAAACATAAGATCTCTGTGATACTCCACAAAATGATATTTTAAAAGTGGTGATAGTCTAAAAATAGTGAGACTCAATTATTTTAATATTAAACAGTTTTATTATAAATAATTTTGTTATAAACGAGTTTCATTATTTTAAAAACGTACCATCTCTCTAGAAACTACTTTTCTAGAGTTCTCTACCATCTCTCTAACCTTTCTCACTCTTGGATCATCTATTCGACGATCAGGAAGTGCCTAGAAGATCCTTGCGTCAAGGGCAATAATCTCTACCGATCAATTTCTTGTTTTGAGCCGGGTTTCCTAGAGTTACCTTGCAGTGCAAGCATCAAATGTAGTTTTCTAGAGTTGGGCTCTATGTCTCTCAGGTAAGGGAAGCTAGGAAATTTCTTTAATTTGTGTAATTTCTTATGTATGTTTGTGAAAAAGATGATCCTTGAGTTATTTGAATTGAAATGATGTTTTGTGGTATATGAACAATATGTGAATTGATGATTTTGAATGTAATTGCATGAATTGATATTTTGGACTGTTTTGAATTATGAATTGATCTGTTTTGGTGGTATAAAAGGTTGGGAATCTGTGAGAGGAAAGTTGTACTAAGGTTGATTGATTATGAATGGTAGTAGTTTGTCTTTGTTTAAGTCATTAAGTAGAGTAGTGAAAATGAGAATTTGAAGCTGTTGTTTTGGTCTATTGGGATAGCTTTGGTAAGTCAAGTGTGACTTGTTTCAGTCATCAAAATGGTCAAAAACATGTTCAAAGTGGTAGATTGTGATTTGGGTCCTTAAGTTAATAAATTTGATGTTTTATAGTAGGAATTGATCCATAAACACTTTAGATTGATGTTAGGGAGGTTTAGAATCGTTTAGTCAAGTATAATTAGGTATATAACACAATTTAGGAGTGTTAGAAGTTGGGAAAAATAGTTAGAATTGGTAAACTTGGGTGGAGTTGCTTAATTTTGTAGAATTCGTGTTGCAGAATTATGCATACTCCTTTGCGAATGGATTCGCACAGCGAATGGTCTTGGCGAGTTGCTCTGTGTTTGAGTAATTCGCACAGCGAGAGGGTGCGCTGTGCGAATGGTTATGGGGTTTGCTCTCTGTTTGATGATTCGCACAGCGAATCATTTAGCTAAGCGACTAGAGGTGGTCTGGGGTCACTGTCAAATTAATTCGAATAGCGAAAGGTGGCGCAGAGCGAGTGTTCGGGGGGTCTGGACCACTGTTTAGACTTTCGTATACGAATTTGGGACGTTATGCGAGGGGTTGGGGTCTAATATCACTGGGAGTTTTATTCGCACAGCGAGATGAGTCGTTGTGCGAGAAATCTCTGGATTCGTTATGCGAGACTGAGCAAATAGTCCAGGTTTTAGTTCACTCTTTTCTTTTTAATCTTAAGTTGATCTGAATGACTTGTTGAGTGCATTATGAAGTATGTTTGAGTTTGTCTTATAGTATATGATTGATTACGTTATGAGTTATGTTCCAAAGTCAAAGTATGTGATTTTAAATTATGGTTGATGGACGTAATTCCATGATCCTCAAGAAGAGGGTACATGGTGGTGCCCTATGTTGTGATCCAAAGTGAATTCTCTCGTTGAGGCCCTATGTAAGTTTAGAATGATTGCAGCAAGCTCAATCTTGGGGGTTATCTTGAAACTCCAATCGTCTTTCACTCTCACGTAGAGAAGATTGATCCATGTCGTGAGGAGTAGTATGAGGTCCTAGTCTTGGGTGCTTCTAGTATGATCCAAGGTGAGTGATAACGAACTAACCTCGTGAGTGTGGTATGGTGAAACCCATTGGCAATGGCTTTGCAAAGCAGTATTAGAAGCCATCACGAGTGCACGACCCGTCATAGCTCGGCAATCATTCTAAGTCCGGACGGTCAAAGTCAATATAGTATCATGCATCAAGTATTATATGTTGAAAATGACTGTGTATGATTTGTATAAAATATAGTTGATAAATATAATAGTTTTCTTTTATTTAAACTAGCTTACCCTTGCATTTATGTGGTCTGTGTTTGTTTGTTGTTTCTCTTTTGCGATGATCACCTTAATGGTGTGAGCTTAGGGATACAATCTTTCAGTTGTCTCAGCAGGAGGTTGGGAGTGAAGCTTGTAGTGTAGGTGATACTTTTGTTCTTCAGGTGAAGAATTTTATTTTTTCGTAAAATTGTAGTTCTGTTCTATCATTATCTATGTAATGATCATTTTAATAGTTTTATATTACTAAATTAGGATGTTACAATCTTCATAGATAGAGAAGAGAAATAACGATTGAAAGTTAAAGAACTAATAATAGTTAAAAAAATCAAATTGGATGTCTTTAAAAACACTAAAGAACTAAATTAGAAAAATCAATAACAACAAATATTTTTGAAAATTTGATTGAAATTAGATGACCAAATTAAGAATTAAGTTTCTTTTAATGTTTGTATTTTTATTGCACCCATGAGTCTATCATTAATGATAAAAATTAAAATAATTTAACTAAACATAAAATTAAAATCTATATTAAATAAATATATCAAAGATAAATCTTTTAAAAATAATTAAATATAAATATAAATTATTATATAAACTACTAAAATACTATATGTAACAAATGCTAAATGCATTGTCTTAAATATTCAAATATGAAGTGATGAAATAACAAAATAAAAGAAAATAAAATAGTTTTAATTGACTTATGGTTTAAAATATATTGAATTTTTGTTATTAGTTATGTACTTTTGTTATTGTGGGTTATGTGCGCCAACTTATCTTGCCCTATCATTAACATGCAAGGTGGACCTAAGCATACTAACTAATAAAATAAAGGTTTAAACCCTTTAGTTGTCCCTATTTATGTGGGTTTTTCCCAGTTTGATTCCTGACTTATTAGAATCCCCAATTGAGTCTTTAAAAGAGTCAATTGAGCCACTACCGTTAAAATTTAGTTAACGGGGTTAAGTTTTAGTCGTCCAGATGATTTTGGGGGATTTGGTGGTTCAGATCGTTAGAGAGGTTTTTGGAGAATTTGGTTGTTTAGAGAAGATAAAGAATTTGGCTTTTCAGAAATTCATATTATTATAATTTTACAAATTGCCAAATTCCACGTTTCAACTAAATTTAACGGCAGGGGCTCAATTGACTCAAATTAACACTTTTAAGGACTCAATTGAGGATTCTAATAAGTCGGGGATCAAATTGGAAAAAACCCACATAAATAGGGACAACTAAAGGGTTTAAATCTAAAATAAAATATTCAGTCTTTTATGTATTTTTTTTAGTGAATTAGTGAGTTGATTTGTTTTGTCATCCTTAATTATAGATAAATTGTGTTATTTTTATTTTTATATATAAATTATTTTGGACAAATCAGACTTATTGACTTAAAGTTCTGAATTAATCTTTGTAAAAATTATATTATTTTATAATTATGATATACTTAAAAACTATAATTGAAAAATATTTAAAAATTTTGACCTTATTTTGCTAATATAATATAATTATATAAGAGTGAGTTAGATTGGATTGGTATTAAGATAAAAAAAAATTAAACATTCTTTGGATTCCTATTTGCATTCACTTTGTTCAATGTTAAACTTATTTTTTTCTTTTTGGATTTTCAATGTAATTCTGATTGTGTTAAATTTCAATTTGATCATTTTTCATGGGAGAGTCTAAATTGTTAGTAGAAAAGTGTACATAGTAAAGCATTTGAATGAGCGTGCGGTTTTTACTTATGTGACCCGTTGTGTACGGAGTTGGATTTAATTGAATCAGTAAAAGGTTATTCGAAGAAAATCATCTACTTATATGTTGTTAAAAAACTTATATTCATCTTTGATTTTGCAGTGATACTGTTATTTAGGGTTTCGTGTTTTCAAATGGTGATGGTGGCACGATGGATGGGCAGCGATGTGTGTGGTTCGTCGCGTTTTCACGTTTGTGATGACGTGACGTTGACATTGCTATGATGGTTGGTTGCTCGCATTGAGTTGTGTTTATGAGGTGGTGGCTTGCAGTGGGCGAAGATGACACTATAATGGTGGCTGCTAAGGTTTTAATTTAGAGAAAATCTCGTTGTGGTTCTGTGATTTGAGTGCGCGTCCTAGTTCGTGATTTAGGGCTTTGCTATGGATCTTTGGTGGTGGCGCGATTAGAGTTTGCATGTTAACGTCTGATGCATCACTTAATTTTTTTTATTAAAACAAAATTAGTAATCAATAAATAAAACAAATAAAAATTAAGTCAGCACATTCACACAGAAAATAAGTCAAATATAGCATGAGATATTAGAATATGAGTGAATATATGATACACCAAATAAAGCATAGATGTAAAATCATAACGCCAAAATGCCATTGGTGGGTTCACTTCAGTTCCTGACGGTGCTAGAACAACCAACTATACCCTACAAGAATATCTACAAACTTCCAAAACATTCTCCTAAAAAGAGTACGAAATGCCATGGAATAAAAATTTCAAATTCTTTAATAAATATTTAATGGTAAAATTAGTGATTTTAAATTTGAAATGATAAAAAAAACTTCACGGAAATCAATATTAGAATGTACCCATTTTTATGGAATTATAAACATATTTAAAAAGTTAACCATATATGTATCATCATGTAATTATATCTTTCTCGTTATCATAAGTTGGTAATAATATTATATATATATATATATATATATATATATATATATATATATATATATATATATATGTATATTTTCCCTTATATGACTAGGAGAATTAAGACAATGAGGAAGTTAACTTGTGAATTTGTTGTGCTAATAACATTTCCAATAAATAACAAAAGCAACAGGAAGGGGGAGAAAAAGAGGTCTATATTAATCCTGACGTAATTTATGAAACAACTGAAAGAAGTAGTAAAAAAAGGGAAAAGGGTAAAAAAAGGGAAAAGAAGAATGGAAGGGAAAGAAGATGGAGTTAGGGTCGTTGGATGTGTGTGAATCATGTGCATACAAAACCCTTTGGGACATTCTTTGAGCAAGTGTTGATAAGCTTGGTAAAGGAGATGGGAATGTTGAGGTTGAAGCCCAAAATGTTTGCTTTGAGTGCAGTGCAAAGGCACACTGCAATTTCAAAGTCTGTAAAACCATCGATCACAGCGCAACAATGTGCCCTTGCAGGCATACCCGTCGAAAAGTTCATCCACCCGTTTATAAACCCGAACACGCCGCAAGTTTGAGCGTGTCACGTGGGCACGTTGATGGAGGAGCACAGCGAACACCACCACCAATGCTATTACTAGTCAAGTTCATCATTGGAGGGCAATTCTCACATCCACATACAACTCCAAACAAGGCTGCAACGCTAAGTGCCGCCAAAACACACCTTTCAGGAGCCATCATTTTCAATGTTTTCGTCGCTTTCACTGGCAGTGGCGTTTTTCTGGAAATGGTAGAAAGTCACTTTATAGTGCTACTGATTCCTTGGTTTGTGGTAAACAGAATGTAGAGAAATCACTCAAATGCTACTAATAGCATTTGCACGTGGAACGCTAAAATTACGCAGTGTTGGTACCGATTCCACATTGTGCCTTGTCGGCGTAATAATCTAAAATTTGAAAAGGAATTATGTATGTACATGATGCATGGATGATCACGTTGTGGATATTACTGATATTAAACAGAGTCTAATTATCAACTAAATCCAATCCAAAATACGTACTCTAAGAATAGTAAATAATTTATCCAATAATTGCCAAAATCTGTTTTAATAAAGAATCAAACTTAGTTAATAAATCTTTCTCAACAAAAACGATACATTTCTTTAAAAGAAAAAATAAAATAAAAACAGCACTGCAGATCCTTAGTTAAAGGATATGACACTTTCTCTTCACTGTATAACAAGAAAAACCTTGAAAGTTTAATACAATTGAACGGTGATAAAATTTGTAAAAAAAAAAAACAAGGAAACAAAAAACTGAAGAAAAAAAACTCCATGATTTTTTTACAGAAATTTAATTTGATAAGATAATTCTAAGAAATGTGAATATGAACAAGAACAACAAATCTGCACGTGCTCGTACCCTGTTGAAGGCGCTTACTATTCTTAGTTTCTTACTAAAACAGATATCAGGGGGAGTTCTCTCTAGAGCACAGTACACTATTAGTAGACATTTACCGTCATGTCATGTTCAGGGGCCAGAATATATCGCCTTCGATTCACCTGCATTTATCATGATGTCCGTTTAGGCCTAAAACCAAATGTATTTCCACTGTTATGATGATATTCTATGTTATGTTTATTAAGATTTAGAATACAATCCAAAGTAGTCCCAGAATTTTTTTTATATTTCCAACATATCTTCTCATGTTTTCAACTGAGTCATATGCTCCAATATTATTTTGAAAGGCCTACTTTGTTAAATTTTCAAGCTGTAAATGACAGGGTAGAAGACTGACACAACTTTACCTTCGCAAGTTGGGGTATTACCTTAGTCACATAGATTCATGAATTTGACATTGACAACATAAATGTTGACAAGAAAACTTTTATAATAATAATAATACTGAGTTTTCACTATTAACCAAGGTTTATGTAATAATGGGGTAAAATATGAGTTGCATCCTCGTGCAAACTAAACCAACTTATTAAATAAATATATGGCTGTAACCACCTACCTAATTAAACCTCAGAAAGGGGCTTCAAGTGATTCTTCCCAGACATCTCCACTGGCATTTGACATATCTTCACCATCTTCTTCCATGGAAAGCCTAATATACTCTCTATGTGCAAATCGATCCCATTCAGTCAAATTTGGATCCTCACGTTCCTAAACAAAACTCGTTATTAGATGTAACCAACATTACTAAAGCCTTCATGTCAGCAATATAGGATCTCAAACTTAATTCTACCTGCCGTATGAGAAACGGATCACGAGTCTCGAAAGCAATAAATTTGTTGAGATTGAAAAGAATGTTGAAAACATTTCCAGAAAGTTTGCTTCCTTTAACATCTCGTAATGTGATATATCCCTCATTCTGCAAAAGTAGGACAGTTACCACTTGGCATATATACTGCACAGGAATAAAACAAAAAACAAGTAAAGAGAGCAACGATGCAAGATAAGAACAAAGAGAAACCTCTGGTCCAATCATATCTACAATCTGACACAATATATCTTCAAAAAGCACGGGCTCTTGGGCCATGCACTCCATCCGATGCAACTGCTCCTCATAAAAGAACTGCATTTCATTTGGTGTCAGCACTCCATTTCCATCCAAATCAATGCATTTGAACCTACAAGAATTAAAAAAAAAAAATCATAAGTTTCACTTAAAAATTTGAGGAAAAGTGACAAAAATTGCAGCAAGTTAACTTCTAAAATTGTTACTGAGATACTGAATTTACAACGTAGAAATATATTGAACACTCAAAAACCTTTAGTAAGCAGTAAGTTCCAATAATCTTAAAACGAATACTAAAGTTAAATTATTGACTTGCTAAAAGAAACACAGAACAAATACACCAATTCATACAAATACAAAGTTAGGAAGTGTGGAGCAGGATGTTATTGAGGACAAGGAAAAGTATCAATGACTTGTGAACAAACTCAAGTACTTATCCCACACTAGGCCAGACATTGCCTTTATAGTGAGCATACCGAATTATGCATCAACCAAAGAAAACACAGTTACTAGCTGCCTTTAGAATTGTCCAGTTGCCAAGAAGAGGTATTTTGTTCACATGAAATAATAGTGTAAATCTTAAGGCATATATGAATGTTGATTATGGGGGGTCAAACGTGAATAGAAGATCAATTACTGGATATTACACCCTCCTTGATGGAAACCCAGTGACGTGGAAGAGAAACAAATAGTGTGGTGGCCAAATCTAGTGCTGAAGCAAGATTTCGGGTAATGTCCCAAAAAATATGAACGTTTGTGGTTGTGCATCTTACTGGAAGATTTGAATATAGCCCACAACCTGGTGCAATATAATAGAACTAGACATACCGAGGTGGAAAGAATCTTTACCATAGAAAAGCTAGAAAGTGGCTTAATTTGCACATGTGTCCACTCAAAGCCAACTTGCGAATATAATTATCAAGGGACTGAACGGCAAAAGCTTCAAATGAATTAAATCCAAGTTGGGACTGCAGAGCATATATTCACTAATTTAAGGGGGAGTGTTAAAATGTGTTGCTCCTTGCAATTTAGGAAGTTTTATAGTAGCCTTGTATTTTTCTATGGATACTGGACTTGTATATTTAGAAACAATCCCATAATCACATGGATTTGTCCTCCAAGTAAGTTATCCCTATTTCCCAAAAAATAGTAAGCATGCTGATGTGTATGGGTGTATATAAATCTAATGTATCTCACAACAATGCAATCATTCAATTTTTCTAAATTTAAGAGAATGGTATGAAGAAAAGTGAGGGAGTGGAATGAGAAAAAAGGAAGAGAAAGAGGTCAGAAATGAGTGGAAATGAAAACAGTTTAGATTAAAATAAATGAAGAAAAAATACATTAAAGTATTTTTATTATAACCTTTTTTATTTACATACTATTATTATTTTATTTATTATATTTAAAAATTTGGAAAAAAAAATGATTGCATATAAGTCACTCCATAATCAATTATGTGGTCTTCACAATCAATTATAGGGTGATTTTTAACGTGAAAAGTGGTAGAAAAACACAACATAATCAATTATGTGATGCTATTCAACTTTCCACTTATTTCATCCTACATTTGGGCATAAAGTTTCTCACACACTCTTCTTTAATTTTCCTGATATGAAAGATGGTTTGATGCCTTTCAGTATTGTTATTTTTACTATAAATAATGTTACAAATATTTACAATAATTATTACTCATTATTACAAAATATCCTATACTCTAAAATTAGGAAGAACAAATCAATCTATGAATTGCTTAACTTATTCTTAGGAAATTATATCAAAATATTTAAAGAGACAAATTAATTCTTGATTAACACAAATCAATCTATGAATTGCCCAACTTATTCTTAGAAAATCATATCAAAATATTTAAGGAAACAAATTATTTCCTGATTGACATTTCCAACTTTCCACCCCCTTCTTCATAAGAAAACCGGTGACCTCCCCTCACTCTTCTCTTGTCTTTGCAGTCCCAATTTCGTGGGATGCAAATGAAGGCTAACAGAAAAGACAACCAATGAAATACCTATTCAAGATGTCTGTATTAAAGAAAGTTTTAGCACAAGACAGGTAAATGGTAAAAAAAACAGATATAATGTTTATCCATATTATTATAATATTATTAGAAAATTTTCAGAGTAAGTAAAACAATGAAGAAAATAACTTGCATTCATTTTATGATCCAACCTGTCATATTAGTCAAGACGTAATTTCTATTGTTGCTAAAAGTATCTTCAGTATTTAAGATGGGTGGGAAGAATACCAGTATTCTAGACTAGGTTCGGATGACTTATCTTCCTCCGCAAGTATAAAATAAACAAAATCTTCGTAGTTCATCTTCCCTTCAACTTTACTGGTAAATTTCCTTGGAACCTAGAACAGTTTAAAGCATATATGAGAGGAAATATGTGTTAAAATACAAAAACGATTTTAAGTAATCAGTTCTCTTGCTTGGAAATCATTATCAGGTAAAAAAATTGAAATGATTAATTAAATTAAATTCCACATTTGGGATACCTTAAAAATGAATGGAACTCATTTCATTCAAGTAATTTACTTTATTACCCTAAAATATGTTAAAATACAACAAAAGATTAGTAATCAGTTCTCTCGTTTTAAAGTAATTATCATGGAAAAAAATTGAAATGATTTGCAAATCAAATTCCACATTTAGGATACCTGAAAAAAGAATGGAACTCATTTCATTTAAGTAATTTACTTTATTGCCCCAGAATATTCACAGTGGGTAGCATCGAACAAGGGAAAAATTAATTTATAAATCAAATCAATTCATAATTTTTTTGCTCCAAACACACTATCAATTTTCAATGAGGCTTGCTACATCCGTACACAGTAGAGCAGAACTGAACTTGGCACATTGGCAAAAGCGAAAAATTTATACAGACCTGGGAAAAAATTCTATCAACAATCCGATAGGTAAGAGAATGATTCCCATATTTAATAAGATTCTCTCTATCAATGAAAAAGTCATGATCTGTGTCGAGCTCCCAAAACTTGCAGTAAATGACATAAAAGTGCTCATATGAGAAGTACCTGAAATTCCATAAGGGAATTAATGAAGCAAATACAAAAAAAAAAAAAAAAAAACTGAATTCTACAGAGATAACTAAATTGAAAATGAAAGCCAAATATGAATTTACAATATCTTTGGGATAAAATTTCTCAAGACTGAACATCGACCAAGCACATGTAAGAATAAAGGAAGTTGCCCACATATTAAAGGTTGCTTCTTTGCATCCAATAATGATATGGGATAGATCTGTCAGGATGTTTACTGTTCTATTGTTCAATTCAATTAATATATTCAGATCTAGCTAACCAAGAAACGCAATAATAACTCATCAGATTCAAAATTCAGAGAATCTCCATTTGCTCCCAGACTTCTCTTCTGACCTTGAATTCTTTCAAGCTATGTTCTTTCATTTATCTTTGGTGTTTTGCTTGTGAGGTTTTAAGAAAGTCTTGAGCCCTAAAATTAAGGACCACAATTTGGGTGATGGATTTGGGAGGGAATTGATAATTAATTAGGATTAGGGTGGTTAAACATTCCTGCATTATTCCTCCAGCAGTTTCATTTATATCGAAGCATAAACCAAAAATGATTAAATAAGCATGATCAGATATTTCTGGGTTCTTTTTCCACTAGTTAGTATAAATTGAGATTTGAGACATAAGCTTGAGGCAATTGCTTGTTCAGTTGTTCTTCAACCTGAAATGTCTATATTGTCTCTCACTAGCTCTTCTAAGCTTTCCTTTTCTAATTAAAAGTTAAAGCAAGAAATGATAACAGAAAAACATTCTTTTAAGTAAACCGACCCTTAAATTTTACTTGTTCCAGTGCCTTAGCCAGCCCTTCAGAAAACAAGTAACAGGGATAAAACAATCCATTGAATTCAATAGCTATAAGGAGTATGACAGTTTTTTCAGGGTAAAAGCACTATTCTATAGGAGTTCATGCCAATAAACAAAAGGAAACTTCTAGAACAAGGGTATGCCTCCAATAGAACATCTAGTGATTTTTCAGCTAAAAAGCCTTTACCTCAGCACTTTGTTAATGTCCTCTTCCTCGTCTACATGAAGCATTGCATCAATTAGGTTCCCACGTTTCAATTCTCTCAGTGTAAGTCGGCCATTTCCTGACCTATTCATGTAGTAAAATATTCTATGTATGACAGTCTCAGCTGTTTTAAAAAACACATAGCACAGCAGTGAGAAATAGCCTGAGAACTTCTCGATAACAAATGTAGAAAAGGAACCTTAAATACAAGAATATGTTAAAAGAATTGAAATTCATTAGTTGAAGCTCAGTGAGACAAAAATTCCTGAGACGTAATATATTTAATATGGTAAGTTGATTGTACTAATTATATTATGATGACAACCCACCTAGAATATACACTCTTGAAAGTTAAAACCCCAAGTTATATATATGTTACTAATTGATATTTATTTTTCCAAGAGCACCCTTCCAAGTTATATTTTTTGGGATTGAACTGAGACCGCATGCTTAAGGGAACTAAGCCGATAGCTGTCGACACAGGCTAGCCTGCTTACCCTGGCCCACTTTACAAAGTAGTTGGTCCAACCTAGCTCACTTAAAATGTAAACTGAAAAATATTAGTCCAGTTCAGGTGAGTCCAACTAACTAAATTTTAAAAAGTCATTTTTAAAATGAAAAATTAAAAAATCTACTATTTAATTTTTTATGTATTTAACAAAACAAGATACACGAAAATTAAGATTCCGCAATTAAGAAATTGGAGAATTAAAATTTCAATTTAACATTATCTTTGCAATTAGTGAATTTTTTTAAATGGGTCAACCCGACTATATCACATGTTCAATCTAGGTGGGATGGGCTCAATATTTTGACCCATTGTTGAAAGATTTCATTCCATGCCTAGCTGGAACACATCTTGGACAGGGTTGCCCCATGCGTTTGGACCTTTTTGATGGCTCTATCCAAGCCCCTTCCACTTATACCAACCGAAGTTGATACATTATAACTTAATATAATTAGCAGAAGATCATATCCTCATAATGAATTAAGAAAAACTACACATGAAGTTGATACAGTAACCAAAAAAAGAAACTAGAAAAAAAAAATCAGACCTAAAGAGACATCATGTATGTATGGGTATAATATTTCTTGTTTATGGATACTGTATAATTAACCCCATTATCAATGTGTTCAGAATAAGATGCCTTTTTGTCATATTAGTGAACCACACAGGTCAGACTTATGCTGATATGATCCTGCAACCAGAGTTTATATTTGAATATACACACAGACAAACAGAGTCCAATCTTTTAAATTAGGCAGTGATATACAATTTAAAGCGATCCTTTTCTTGCTCTTCCTCTGAAGATGCTAGCTGGAGCTGGTTTCTCAAAGGAAACCAAGACACCACCAGCTGCAGTGAAATGAACTAATAAATAACAAACAAAATTCATGAATAGCTTTAAAAAGGTCAAATACCCTCTCCTTAGACTCTACAAGATGGAAAATTGCCTGATTCAAAACAAAATACAAATATCAAACACCTTTGGACACGATGGTGTTTTAGGTTTGTTAGATGTAATGGGCTTAGGCCCGTCTCTTTGTATTTTCTTATTTATAAATGCATAACCCAATGTGCTCTATACACGTTAAGAATTCAACCTATGTCTCTCTTTTATTTTAACTAGGTTGAATCCAGGGTTTGTTTAGTTTGTCTCTGCAGTTTTTGAACATGTTGGACAAATTTCAGATTGGTGGCTAGTGAGTTGTTATTTTATGTGGATTGTTGATTTATTAAAGTGAGGGTACTGCTCTGCTAGTGCTCTAGTATGATGTAATGGTATTTTTACTCAGATTTTCAAAATTTCAAAGGAGGATAAAGAATGCGCTCCATCATGACTCTTTTACAAGTAGAATGTCAAAGAGCCTGCATTCTAGCATGCCCACTTTAAATGAAAAAAGTGGGGGGGAAATTAAAGGAAATCATATCTTAAATGGAGATTTTTACTATTCCCAGACTTTCACTAAGAAATTAGCCCCAAAACAACAAACTAAAAACAGACAATCCAACCATGCCATCAGAATTAAATGCCCTTCATAAAATTTAGGTGAGACTAGTGACTATGATATCTATTGATTTAACTAAAATTTTAAGAAATAAAGACACTATCTAATTCAGATGACCGTACCATATCTTTCCTGAAATTCAGGCGTGCTTTGCAAAAACTCCAATCCAGGATGAGTGGACAATAGTTCCCTCAGGACAGGTTTGAAATCATCCTACAATCAAAATAGAAAATCCAAATGCAATTTTAATATTTAATTTAAAGCCCCATATAGTTCATGATGAGAGACAGAAAGTAGCAATAGCACATTGGACTACACAAATGACAGCGTACAAAAGAAAGCAAACCTGTGCAAGGTATGTTCGATATGGTTGCTTCAGTATGGTATATATTTGTGTGGTTAAATCCATAGCTAACATATTGCCCCGAATCCAATAGTCTATAAATTGATCCCTACAAATATATGTCATGAAATTGAGAAATTAGTTCAACAGGCAGTAACACCAATACGAAATGTCCCAAACAGCAACATAGTAAATTATGAACATTCAATTTCTCTATGAAAGTCAGTCATGATCCATTAAGATAATAGACATTTTACAGAAAAGCAAGAATCACAATGAAAAAGGGAGGGCGATATCAATTCCAGCTACATTTTAAAAATAATTATGTGAGTCATCTCAAAAGAATAAATAAAAATGTAAAACACTGGACAACAATCAAACATATCTTATAAGCACATTCAATTTTATGCCCAACTGATATCTAATAGGGAAGGCATTTGCTCCTTCATAACTAGTTAGCGCTATGAAATAAATAACATTGACTAAGCAACTATCAAATGTCTTGCAGAAGCACAATAAACATCGGTCTTGAACAAATGAACAACTGTGTTTCCCATATCTCAAAAATGTTTTAAAATGTCACTTTCAATTTTCTGTTACACGGTGCAGCAAATGAAAATTATTTAAAGTGGTGCAGTCATGAAAACTAGATGAAGGGGTGCCTGTGCTCAATTTTTTATTCTTCTGAAAACTATTTAATGCGGTGCTTATATTCATTTTTTTTTTCTTGTCAGATTTTATGGGGAGTGCATTCTGTCACTTCTTTTGTCTTCTTCCTCTGATATTTTTCTTTCCTTTAAATATAGGATATTATTTTTTATTCACTCTCTTAAAAAATAGATTTGAAATCTAACTCAACCTTATAAAACTGACTTTTAAAACAGCTTGCACTAACTTATATACTATAATTTAATCATATATCTAGTCAATGTGATCTTCAACACACCCTCTCTCACAGTTAGGACTAAACATATCAAACTTGAGACTGGATATTTGTGAGTAGTCTGATAACTAGTATGAGATAGATCCAATAAATCTTACAAGGATAAGCTTTGATATCATTTTAGAAACTGAACTCTAAGATGAGGTTTGTCCCACTTACATGGTATAATTTAGTCAAATCTCTAGTCAATGTAGCATTTTCAACACATTCTTTTTTATTATTTATTTTTAAATAAAGGCAATATTTTGATAAGGTTGGAAACCTTACACTGGCAGGATTATCTCCTGATGAACCATATATATAGAAATTGTCTTATTTACATATGATGCTCAAGGAGGGGATGAAATTGATACTATTCCTATTTTTAGGCAACAGGTAATAAGTAGTGATTTACAATTTTTATTTTATATTTAGCAATGTTAAAGACTATAGGTGTCATTGCTAGTTTATATATACAATTTAGTTTCGGATATTTAGTATGTTCAATTTGGATAATAGTATTGCAATTTTAGAATGGTTTTTAAAAAGATTACAAAAGCATTTATTTCATTTTTTGAATTATATCTAAGCTCACATACATATTCCAAATGTATTGTATGCTATATTTTACATGAGATAAATCCCCCTGTCGTATCCACTACTGGTATTGTAACCGATCATAGCATAAATAAGAGAAAAATCCTTTTATAATAGACATCAAATACTTAATCAAGCTTGAATTCATAATTATATGTAAAGAAAGTCAATAAATAAAATCGTCAAACTCATAAGTAACTCATGAGTTACAAGAGGTAATAATTTCTTCCATCTTCGTCACAGAAACAGTAACAGTGAACACAAATACAGAAATAGACCAGAAAAATATACATTCCAATATATATTTACAGCTGAGAACGATTTGAACATACATCCTAATTATGTCGGCAGTTTAAAATTAATTCTATCATAGTCAACTTCAAAATAAAAGGGCCCTTCTAAATTGAATTCAAACAACATAATGTGAATCTAGTTAAGTGAGTCCTCCAAAAACGAATTCTAAAATCCAAAGACAGAAAAATAGTCAAATTACCAACCAAGGTACTTGTTTATCAGGGTCATCGAAGCACAAATAATTGCCATCCAGTATAAATAAACTGGTTTTATCTAAGGTTACTATATTTTTCCTTCATTTGAGAGAAAAAATGGAAGTTTCACTAAACAGATTGATTAAAACATTTGGGGCAAGCTCCCTTTAAAGCTAGTTGCTAAGAAAGAACCCAACACTTAAATATGCTATTAGGTATTTCAAATTAACCGTGTGAGACTTAGGCACCTTCCGAATACCCAAAATCCTATCATAGCACGGCCCTTGAGACCAGACACCTCCAAAAGTAGCTTATTCTGAGACTGGCAACCAGTTATGCCATGCACTCAAGCACTTGAAAAGCCCTACCTTACAAGCTAGTTAAGGGAGGAGAACCAAACACTTAAACAAACACCTCCATCGAGGGACTTAGACACTTCATAATACTCAATCCCTGTCTCAAGCACAACCCGAAAAAGCATAACCACATCCAGCAAGTAAACCACTTTCAAAAGGTCATTTTATCAGCAAAACTCTGGCAGCCCAATTTTTCTTAGCATATATGAAACAACCCACAGACATTGTGATAGATTTAGAGTTCAGACATTCAATAACTATAGTATTTCATCTGATGCAATAAAATATTCAAATGAAATGATACAATAAGAGAGTTGGTACCTTGTTATGGTTCCAGTAAAATTGACATCAATCTTTCTGAAAAGAGCAGTGGAGAAAAATGAGGGAAGTTTGCAGAGCTCTTTTGCAACAGACTTAAATTCTGCAAATTAACAACAAAAGTTGAAAAATTGCTGCACAATAACTATCATAATTGACAATTTAGAACTAATTAACTCACAAATACCATGTTATCAGTAAGGAATTCTCACCATGTAATTGCAGACCATTCACATGGCCATAAAACCGACTTTCAATTTGATACATAAAATGCTCTTTCATCTCATTTGGTGGTGGACGACCATTTTTGAAGTAGAACTGAAAGCATAATATAATATAAAACAAGGAATTAATTGATTCTTTCTATTCTAGTATAACCAAAACAGAAGTATAGAGGAAAAATAAAGAATCGGTCAATACTAACAAATACCTGTGGAATGACCTCCCTTACAGGTTCACTGACTAGTTTTAGTGGAGATCCTAATGAAGGACTATTCCTCTGTTTTGTGGTGCGTGGGGAACCAGATGAACTACGCGGAGAAAGTGGTGGTGTGCTCCCGGCAGGAAATAAGGAAGGTAGAGAGTTGCTTGACAGAGAATTTGTGCTTGTTGAGTTCTCCAGTGCACTCAAACCAGCTCCTGCCTTTGCATCAGCAAGCAATGACTTAACCTGTTTCCATAGTGCACCAATGAAAATAATTAAACAGACGAGTGAAAGTAACATAAAAATATAGCTAGAAAAGAACAATAAAGGTGGTGTTTTGGAGATGCTAATTAAAAAATAGAATCCAACATCTATACTCTGACTGCATAGCTTAGTTACTCTAATCTATAGCCTAGCTATTAAACTTATTAATGAGATGTTTCTTCCGTTTATTTATTTTTAAGAAGTGAATTTAAGCCTAACTTAACCCCACAAAACCGGCTTGTAAGGTTAGGTTTGCACCCACTTATATATTCTAAATTGGTCTTATCTCTAGTCGATGTGGAACTTCCAACACACCTCTCTCACGCTGAGGTATATATACATCTCGAGCGTGAGACTAGACATTAATGAGTGGTCCGATAGCGGTCCAATAGCGAGTGGAACAATATGCCCAATAAACAAAAAATATCGTTAGGATAGGTTCTAACCTGACTCTGATATCAGGTTAAGAAGTGGACTTTAAGCCTAACTCAACCCCACAAAACCGACTTGTAAGGTGAAGTTTGCACCAACTTATATATTCTAAACTGTCTTTATCTCTAGTTGATGTGGGACTTCCAACAATTATTTAAAGTTAAATGAGAATCATTTAATGCATCTAGAATAAAATGCCCTTTCCTGCTTTTAGTTTATTCTCAATTTACTCAAAATTTCCCTAACCACTTAATCCAGGCCAGGCCAGGCCAATAATTGATTTTCAGGTTGCACGGTAGACTCACGGTTTACTTTCCTCAATAGATTTATGACATGAAAAAATAAATTACAAAGAGAAATGTTTCCCCTAAACCTACTATTGAGCAAGAAAGGAAAAAAAACAAATTCTCAGATTTCCTTTGTCAATACCATGCAAAATTGTCATATTTCAGTAATCATTACATCCAACATTGTTACGGGGTCAAACATTATAGTGGTTGAGCCTGTTTGTTTCTTTTTAAAAAACAACAAAATAAAGAAAAGAGCATGTTTGGTAAGAGTAGTTTTCGAAAACCATTTTCTAAACTAATATCTTTGTAAGTTTTTATAACAGCATCTCTAAGTTGATTTAGTTTTCGTTCTTTCGTGTACTTCTACATTGTCCCTACTTCTACTCTATGAACTCTATGAAAGCTGTTTTATAAAATAGTTTTTAAAATCAAAGGTACAACTAAACACACACTTATTTTTCAACATATTGTTATTGACACAGGTCGTCCTCCTTTAGCAACTCTAGTTATTGCTCATAAATATTATTTTGTGATGTTTCTACAGGGTAAGACACAAACTTCCTTTTAATGTGTCATGTCCCTAAAAAATCTAAATTTAACTGAAAGTATGAATAGCACCCTCCTCAAATGGCCAGATGAACTCCCAATAAAAACTTAATATTTTAGCAACGTTTGAATAATTCAATTTAAATTAATTCTATTATCAAATTATGGCAGTAAATGCACCCGATTGGACACAACTGGCATAAAACCAAGACATCAACATCACTTCAAAAATCTCATAATAACATTATCTTTTCACGTTTGTTAAAATAAAAGAGAGATTCAGTAAAAGCTAGTGCTTAAGATGACTTATAAATGATAAACTACGACTGCCAAGCTACAAAGTGTCAATAGAACCACAACATTACAAATCTTCATTGTATGATCTAGAAATGAAAGCACATCACCAAAAGCAAGGTAGACAAATTCAAGAGTCTGCTCAAACATAGGGGAAACAGAATAAAATGGTGGAATGTATCACCGTGCATAACATTTCCCAAGATTCATAAAACCCATACATATTTACAAAACTTACATAACTAAGAAAAATACCTTTAAAACACATTCTTTCAATTAAGCTTAAATACACAATCACAAGCATAAGAAAGTCAATAAATAATTCATATGGAACTCATACCTCGGAACAAAACAACTTAAGCAGTGCCTACTCCTAGTACGAAACACCTAGACCTCAAATATAGATCATTCAAATTAAAATCATAATCATTCCAGAGATCGACATTGTCGAACTCCTTAGCCACAAATAGCAAACAGAAAGAGAAACAAACCAGAAAAAGTGAATCAGACAAACCAGGGGAAGAACTGCAGCCTGACATAACAGAGCCAGATGAAACAGTGAAGAGTGGTAGAAGCAGCAGAGTCATGTTTTGGGAGACAAGGTCGAAGATGAAGACAAGCAATGGTTTTTATTGGTTTCTTGTTGGGGTTAGTGAGCACCTCGTTTATGGACCTAGGTTTGTGTAAGCCCAAATTCGGCAAAACACTTTTGAACCTGACAGTAAGCAGATCAAGAAACTCTACAATTCTTCTAAGTTTACGATTCTGTGCTGCAATTCTACCCATTTCTGAATTTTATGTCACAGCAAACACATCCAGGCACCACTGAAGCATAAAAGCATACATTTCTATGACTCAGCATGCAATTTTGATGACAATGAACATGAGAGCTGTATAATTCCTATACTAGAACCCTCTTTTAGATTGCGATTAAATTGAACACAAAATAACAATCTGTCGATTGTAAGAACTGTAATTCAAGACATTGGAATGGAGGTCACCTCTCCTATGGTTAGGTCATTGGACTCTAAAAGTTCCATCAAGGCACTTGGCGGGAGATGGAAAGGGTCATTTATTATGTTTAAATTATAAAAGCCAAACTGGATAGTAACGTTTCAAGATCAGAGAATCAGAAATCTCTTCCAAGTGGCAATGAACTCTAGGTTAGTATTGTACACTAAAAAGCTACTTTAAAAGGAAGAAAAGGAATGCTCAAACAAGTTATTCACTAAAGAGCATGTAGAGAAGAGTAAATGAATGTAAACGGTTAAATTACAATCACGTGACTCAAGGGATTCACAATCTCCAGCACGATTGGAACGATAAGTCGTTAGGAATTAACTGACTTAATTATCAGGATTAGTATTTTACCATTACAAAAGTTGTCTATCTTCACAGTTGTTTTGGATTTTTAACATCTTCGGTCACATTTTAATTCAATTTGGCTAACTAAAACCCCCATGCAACAAAAGAAAAACACTCAATTTGCTGGTAAAAAAACCCTACACAACTCTATCTCTGCACCATGTCCACTAGTCAAGTGAATAGCCAAAATCATTCATTGATTCATAGAAAAGCATAAGAGGTTCAGTTCAAATGAACTACGTGTGTATATATGTACCAGGCGACAAGTATCCGGAAGCGAAAGCCACTGCGTGAATAGCTCCTCAACAACACAATGACTCGATTTCAGTGCAAAAGGAGACACCTCCTGAAGCTGCAACAAATCTGTGTCCAAAGACACAAACTCCTCAGTTTCCTCCACATCCATCACAGCACAATTCTACCTCTCATGCACTCAACAACCCTAATTCAATCACAAATTCCGTAGCCCGCCAAAAACCCTAAACCCCACTTTTTTAACAATTACTCCGATTCCTCCTCCCACCCTTCTTCAACCACTTGGGTTACCAAAACCCAGCAACCAAGTTAACAACTTTCAGCCAAAAACAATCATGGGTACCGGAGAAGATGAACACAGAGGGTCCTGCAGCTTGGCTTCTCTGAAACACGCTCCATAATTGCAAATTCCAGGAAATTTGAATAGATGAGAGGGAAAAACGGTTTTGGTGAGAATCAAGGAAGGAAAGAATTTGGGAGAGGAGAAAATTGGAGTCTGAAGTGGAGGGAGGAAATGGGAAATTAAAGAAAAAAAATAAAAAGAAAGAAAAGAAAACCCTTGTTTGGTTTCGAGGTTTGAAAAAGGAACGAGGGCGAGGCAAAGAAAACAAAACGAAACGGTAGAGATGAATGAGAAAACAAAAGAAAACACAAATGAAAAGAGGTAAAATAAAACAGTAGAGTTGTATTTATCTGTTGTGTCCGTGTTCTGTGCACGCACTGTACCAACTGAAACTGTCGAGAGAGAGCGAGTGAGTGAGTGATTGCTGATTACCAAACCTTTCTTTTACCTGCCAGAATAATTTTGAATTTTTTTTCGGGTGGGAAAATAGAGAAAACTATTTTATTTTACAGGTTTAGTTTCAACGGGGTTTTGAGATGAAAATGTAAAAAATTAAGATAATTTGCCTATAATATGAAAAAATAGCATTAATATTCAAAAATAAAATTTTAATATAACAATCTAATTATAAGTAATGAAATTAGCTTTCTTAAATATCTAAATATTTTCAGTGTTTGACTTTAATTAAAGTTCACATTTATTATCAATGAAAAAAATTTCATTTTAGTTTAAGAATTAAAAATGTTTAAAGAGTTCTACTTTTAAGTCTTGTTTCTTACTACATTATAATTATCTTTAAAAAATGTTACTTCTTTTGTCCTTCTTTAATTGACATTTTATGACTTATCTTTTATGTTTGAGTGTTTCAATAATGATAAAATGACAGTGAAACTTTTAATATTTTGTACACCTTAAAGTTAAATAGTGAATTAACAAAAGGTTAAAAGATAAAAACAAACTTAAGATAAGATTATAATAGGTTAGTAGTATGCTATGTTTAACATGATAATAATATCAATTTAAAATTTGATTTTGATTCTTAAACTCCTGTCAATATATAAAGTGAGATAAAAGTTATTTTTATTCACATTATTTTGTGTTTTTTAACTTATGCTTGAATTGAATGATGAGTTTGAGAAAGGTAAATCTAAGAAAAAAGATGAAATAAAAGTGAGATTGTTTGAATTAAGAGAAAGTGAAAAAAAGAAAATTATGAATGATGTTATTAGTTTAATTTAATAAATTAAAATATATTTTAATACATTTTATTATTCTTTATATGCAATAAATTAAAAAAAATATTATTATTATATTTACTTTCTTCACACCAAAAATTTTAGCATCCAACTTTTATTTTATTTTTCGTGATTTGAATCTCTTTTTTCACACTTTCAATACTTTTCGACTTTCTTAAACAATACATCTTCAAATCAAAAAGTAAATAATATTTTAACTATGACTTTTATATTATTTATCAATTTAAACTTAAAATAAACAATATAATGGTCTCATGAGAATTGGGATGACAAAAGCATGCAGATATTTGTAATGCATTTTATTTTTTTCATACAATAGTACTTCCTGACTTGCTTTTCTCTCTCTCTCTCTTAGTAATTTAGTTGGACTTCAGACAGATATTTTCTAATTTTTTTTTATACTCTTACTTTTCCCTCTATTGGATGGCTCAAACTTTCACGCAGTCAACCTAGTTACATTGATTGTATGCCATGGATTTTTAATTATAGTTTCTAACTATATATATATTATGTTTGGATTTTCTGCTGTTTTTGATCAACCTATACAGTTTTAATTTTACATAATTGATTTTTAAGGAAATAATAATTAAGTAAAATAAATTATACTTTAAAAATATTGTTCAAAACAAAGTTGTATTAAAATTTAGTGTAAAATAGTTAATCTTTTATTCATATAATACATATATATTATTGTAGAACCAAAATTGATCTGAAATAATTACCATTCCTTTTTTTCATTTTCAGACTGTCATTCCCATGGACCAAGACAAGACTCAGGCCTCGTTCACTTGAGTGGATTTGAGGGAGAGTAATTGAGGGGATTTGAAAATAATTTTTTTTGTTGATTATTTGAATGAATTTGGAGGTAAATGAGATTGGATTTGGAAGTAAATTTTTTTAATCTGTCACGTCAATCTAATCCTACACTAATTGTCACAATCTTTACTTCCAAATTCATTCTCACTTACCTCCAAATTGACTCAAATAAACAACAAAAAAATTTATTTTCAAATCCTCTCAAATCCCCTCAATTACTCTCTCTCAAATCCACTCAAGTGAACAAGGTCTCAATACTGGGACCACCTTTAGTGTAACATGCTATGAATTTAATTCTTACCGATATCAATGCATAATTGGATATTGGCTAAATTTTCCCAAGGTATTTTCATTCTTGTATTCATAATTGAAACCAATAATGTCATTCCTCAAATGCTCTGGGTTCGAAATATGAATAGAAAGTTCTAAAAGTTCCAAAAGCACTTCTGCAGATTCTTTTTCATTCATTTTACAGATAAATAGAGAACGAATTTATTACAACTTACAAGTAGCCATATATTAACAAATTCCTTAAGTAACATAGCATCTCTTCATGAATGGGTCCATGCTGAAATAATCATGGAAGAACATCTGAAGAGGTAGAAGAAGAGTCTGCCAAATCTTCGTGAAGAAGTTTGGGAGAGCTTTAGCCTCAGCATTGGATGGAAATATACAGAGCAATTAACATGTGTCGACATCTCAAAGGAAACTTTCAGCGCAGAAGAACTAAGACCATCGACACAAAGTTCTTCATTTCCTTTTCCCTGTGCTAAGTGACAGGAGTTCAAAGCTCCTGAGGGCATCATCACGGCCAAGTCTTGTCCCCGAAGTCCGAGTTAGAGATGTTTTAGACTCAGAACTAGGTTGAAGTCTCTGAGTTGTTGATAGTCTGCCACTGCTTGAGACCAGTCGGCTAACACGGCTTTCACTGGGCTCACCGGAAGAGCTTGGTCTGCTTGACAAGACAAGCTTCTTTGAAGAACTGCCATTACGAGAAGAACTCCGAGGCCTCTCAGGATCAGCTTGCTGCAGAGGATAACGGGACTAAGTATAAGAGTCCCGTAAAAGTTTGAAGGTAACCAATTCATATCATATACACACAGAAAATGATGACTAAGAAGATACTAACCACATCTTTAGACGAAGAAGGCGCATCGTCAGAAGACTTATGCCTAGAATGATCACCGTGTAGACCAAGTCCAGAGCCATTCCTCCTCGCAAATGCCTCAACTGCACCTGAGAATCTATCTCGAATCTCTGGTATAACTGGAATACAAGTCTTAGTCATTAGTTGATGAAAGCACTTCTCGGTCATGCACAATGTACAGAGAAATATTTTGAACAGGACAAAATAATCAATTTCAAACATATGATGAGAATAAAAGCTCATAAACATGCAGAATACTAAATAAAATTTTAAGGACTATGAACACAAGTAACAACAGGCTACTGGAAAAACTGTAGACAGATGAAACCTGAAGGTCGTTCTCCTGATTGCCCTGGGTTTATGACTGGTTTCCCACTAGGCTGTTGAAGATGTGGCAAACAAATGATTAAAAAGAACTTTAACTTCTGCTAGAAAAATAATGATACTACGCTAGCTAAGAAGAACTAACTCGAGCTCTAGAGCTGGATCCAATTTGTGGATACTTCAACATTGTCCAATCAAATACATAGTCAAACTGATACCCTGAGAAAGCAAGAGCTTCAAAGTCTTAGAAAATTATTACTCACAAGGAAACATCAAAGGTTATTTGTGCAAAGTTAACCTTCTCGGATGAATAGGTCTCGAAAGAGTCTCTTAAGATAAGAGTAATCGGGCTTATCTTCAAACCGCAATGATCGGCAATAGTGGAAGTATGATGTGAATTCCGATGGATAGGACTTGCATAAGACCTGTCTCAGAAACCCACACAATAAATTCTTTGCAACAGACAATATAAAAGAAAAAATTAATTAATTGCACAACCAATTCTACTTGGTTAAAGAAAAATATTCCCAAAAAATGCCAGCACTGAACAAATTCTACTGATGATTAAGTCATCAAAAAACATTAATCAACCTAATATAAATAAACACCAAATTTTCTAATTGTTAGAAAATTCACATAAAAACTGCCTCTGAACAAATAATAACAACACCTCTATTGGAGTAAGCATCTTCTTTTCACTTATCTTGTCATACTTTTGCTTTTTAGTGCCAGCTTTCAAGCCTTGCCACGGGAGACTGGAACACAAAAGCCAAAAATGTTAAAATATAACAAAGATTACTGCAGAGAAAAAAAAGAAAACAGTATTTCAACTGACCTTCCTCTCAAAAAGTACATGAGCACATAACCAAGAGATTCTAGATCATCTCTTCTGCTTTGCTCTGCACAAATTATTACAAGATTGTTATAAACTTATATCCATTTTGACTTTAAAAAGCTTAAGAAAAATTTATTGATTAGAAGCTACACGCAGCAAGCCCACAATAAATAACCTCACTCACCAACTCCCAAATGAGTATTAACACTTGCATAACGAGCAGTTCCAGTGAGGTTTTTGTTTTCCCTGAAAAAAATAAAGTATAATGACCATTCACAAAAGAAAAGTAATGTCTAAAACTCAAATTCCACCCATCAGCTTAATCCCTACTAAGCACCACAGCTATATGACAGAACACTTATACGATGTATCTTTAGAATAACTAGTTGTGGATCTGAATTATTGAGGTATACGTAGTACATATTGTATTGGGTTTGCTATGTATATATATTGAAGGGATGAGATGAAATGAAAACAAGCTGCAGAGCCTGCCCAAACAAAATCTCGAAATTATTACCTGTATGGTATATGCTTATGTGTTTGAAGGTCCCGGTACTTTTTTGCAAGACCATAATCAATTATGTATACCTTCAAATTATAAAAAAAAAACAGAAAAAAAACAGAAAGAAAGAACATTAACCAAAACCAACTTAGTTATTTAATGCATGACACCTATCTGGCAGAAAATAAATTCAAAGATTCATTGTAAATTAACCTCCCTTTTCTTTACAGACTGAGTTTATATGATACTGTTAGGGACTGAATTTGTTTGGAAGCCTTCATAATTTACGAGATTGATAATAGTCCAACCTTAAGTAAACTGGAATAGTGAGTAGTTTGGTTTTATACAGTACCAGGAACACAACTTCGTCTTATAAAGCATTAAATTATTAAAAAAAATTAATTAGGCACAACAAGAGAGGGAGCAGTAGAGTGAAACTAAAATCAAACATAAACTGAAAAAAATACGTATAAAAGAAATAAAAATAAAAATAAGAGAACCAAAGGTTTAGTTGCAAAATCATGCCATGGTTTACAGAAAGTTAAAGAGAGCTCCAATTAACAGATTTAGCAACCAAGCTATAATGTTATACAGTTCAATTATTTCGAATGTACGTTGTTTCCAATTCAAAGGTCTATACAACAAATCTTAAATATTTGAAAACGAGTTTTCATAGGAGAAGGGTAACAGTAACCAATATACAAAGCTCATAAGGGATTAGCAACACCATAGCTGAACTGGTTTGTTCAACTATTTACCAAAACATACAGTCCAGAAGTAACAGAGTGTAGCTAAGGATTAAAACCACAATCTTGGAGGAATAACTAATTCTTGTGAAGCCATGGAGATTTGTGAAAATGGGGGGAGGAGAAAACTTTAATGAAGACAAGGTAGAAAGACTAAAGGGTCTTGCGTTGAAGTGTAAAAAAATGTTAAAAACCTTGATCAAAATATTTTGCTCAAAATTAGAAATAAGAATATCAAACAACTAGAAATACTGAACAAAACAATGCATTCTGAACAGCATCATTCAGAAGAAGAGAAATCAACTTATTCTAACTATGGCCTCGCAAAGAATAGAAATACTGGAATAAAAAAATGCATTGAACAAGTAGGAAAACTTCCCTAGAGAAGGTTTATAGTAGGAGAAATAAGGCAGAGAACAGATATTACAATATTAAGGAGTGAGCAGCAGTCGTTACAACCCAATAGACAATTAATTGTATAAGTCAGAATCAAAAGAGAATAAATGCTGTTTGCTCAAATAGACAATTAATTGTAACAGCCAGGAGGGAAGAAGATAATAAATATGAAGCAGGAAGCAGGGAAAGTTAGTAGACGCGTCTTGTGAAAGGATTTGGCTTGTGAGAGTGCATGTCTCTCCAATGCAGGGGTAGAAGTATATTTTCCGCTCTGTATTCTTCATCCTCTCTTTGTCATTCTATTTCATTAAAATCGAGATTCAGGGTAATAAAATTTTATTTCTCGTCACAAGTTGTGATCAAGTTTTTGTCAAATAACTATCATAAACATATAAAGTAAGGTAAGCTTGTTTACACTTACAGCATTAAAGTTCTGAATAATAAATTTCATATCCAATGGCTACTACACGAGATCGCTACAAATTTAAAGCAACATTGAAGTCTCCGTATATCCATAGTGTGAAAACAATTTAATCATAATATTAAATCATAACTGAAACTACTTGATAATACAGGAGGGATGCCATGCATAAACACACAACAGGACAAGACTTAATTAAAATAAATGTGGTATAGACAAAAATACCTGATTTGCCTTCCGGCCTAAACCCATTAAAAAGTTGTCAGGCTTTATATCTCGATGCAGAAAACCCCGGGAGTGCATGTACTCAACTCTGTTTATCTAGGTGAACCAAATAGAGGAAAAGAGTAAAAATATAGCAGCTTTCTGCCCAAAGTATAACTTTGTTGAAATTAAAGCCATGCTTACTAGCTGATCTGCCAGCATCAGAACTGTTTTCAGAGATAATTTCCTATTACAATAGTTAAACAAGTCTTCAAGACTAGGCCCAAGGAGGTCAATAGCCATGACATTGTAGTCACCCTCAATTCCAAACCATTTTAGATGGGGTATACCAGCTTCAAAAAAAAAATTAAAGAGCTTATAGCCTAATTTCATTTCATGACAGTAAACTAAAGAAATGCAAGTCTAGCCTGCAAGAAAAGAAGTTGATAAAGTAAAGATTGGAAAAAAATGGTGAAAGGATGAAAACTTACTTCCCCCTTGGAGAAGCATATACAATTTAGACTCATAGTGAAGCTGGGGATGCTTGGTCTTCACAGATTCCTGTTAAAACAAGAGAATTGGGGTCCAAATAAACATCCATTAATAGAGGAGCATGAAACAGCGTGTCAAACAAAGTATGTAAATCAAATCTTAGACAGCAATATTTGTTATGCTTTCCCACTTGCCAATATATAAAAATACAGCATGATAATCATTTAAGACATATTTTAGGCAGTTGACCTTGGAAAATTACATACACGTGTTGAAACAGTCTTTGATCAGTGGTATACCTACTGAAAAGCATATGACCCATCAGTGTATTGTTATAACACTGTATTTTTCATGGCTGCCAAATGCCACGGAGGAATCTGCTAATCCCCTTTAAAATTTCCGATCAACAATAGTTATCCTAAAACCCCTTTCTTATAAAGCTAACTTCTCATGTAACACAAGGCAACAGAAGCATGCACAAATAACAAAACCCGCAAATATTGCCCTATGACTCAGCTGACGGTTAAGCCACCAGCAAACAAAAGCATATCAATTACTTCAGTTCAACAACAAAAAACATTGATCTATGTTCTATGAAAAACAAATATTATAAAAATAAAAATATCAATCAAAGACCCAATAGAACTCAAAAAATTGCACTCACTAGCTTAACAGCGACTTCCTCCCCACTTTGTACATTAACACCTGAAAAAACACAAAAATACCAGAAGATCAAGAAAGATGTTAAATCCAAATACTAATGATACAAAAACAAAATTCTCTGTATACTAACCTAGGTAAAGCTCGCCAAACGATCCACTCCCAATCTTCCTACCAAGCTTGAACTTTCCACCAATAACATGATCCATGATACAAACCCAATCTCCCGATCCTTGTTAAGTTACAAAAGCACTCTACTACACAACTCAAACAAAAAAATTTGCCTATTCCCAGTATCTCATCAACGATTGAGCATTATTTACAGCACAATCTCAGATCCAACAAGATTTGCCAGTAACCCAAAGATCCGAAACTATATTTATAACTCAAAAATTCAGGCTATGCTAATCCCAGTACCGTAAAAATCATAAGAAAAAACTTTTGATCAACGGAAGTAAGATCAGGAACTAGAATCTACAAAACACCCACTGCGATTGTGGGGTCGCTCAAAGAAACCCCTTCTCCTCTTCTACGACGAAAAGAGATCGAATGGCGAAAAGGATAGGGAAAAAAAAACGAACTAGCAGTGAGTAGATAAACTAAATTATGTTCTATTGCGACTAATAGTGTGAAAAAATGCAGTAATGTAGAAGGAAGAGGAATCTAATTGGTACGATATTCTCGGGTAAATAGGGGTGATAGATTTGGCATCCACCTTCGGATCTGTCTTTGAGGACAGGAAGTAGATTTTGTAGGAAAAATTTCAGATTCGGAAAAAAGAAAAGAAAAGAAAAGAAAGTGATATGAGAGATAGAGAGAACATAGAAAGAATAGCTAATGTGAGGCTGGAGGAGGAAGAAAATGGACGCCTGTCCAAACTAACGCCAGTGACAACATTATTTATAGATACTACATAAATGTTTTATTCATTTAAATAAATAAATTATTTTACACCACCAAAATAAATAATTTGTTTTAATTTTCAATCCATGAAAATAAAATGTGATTAATTGAAGCAGACTATCCACTTAAAATAATCAACCATATATTTTTGTAAAAATTAGTCAGTAATAAAAGTCGGACACTCAAGTGAAGAGTTTATTTATGCTTTTGAAAAAGTGAGATTTATAGTTTATTTAGATTTATCTTAAATTTACTTATAAATGGTTAAAAGTTTGTTGGAGCCTACCTATGTGATAGAAAATGCGTGTTGCATTTTGATTGTGTACAAAAGTTCATTAAATCAAACTAATTTGTTTGTTAAATTCAGGAAAAAAAGAAAATTTGTCGAATGCAAATATAAAAATAATTAAATTTATAAGAGAAGTAACTTGTCACTTTTGTATTTGTCTCTAATAATAGCTTTTTATATATGCTTTGGAGCTTGTCTTTATGGAAGAGAGTTATAAGTTGTGCTTTAGTTTACGTGAAATATTATTACACCGATGTCTGAAAGCATTAGTAAGATTTTTGAAATAAATACTATAAAAATAGGTAAAACAATATAATTTTTTAGAAATCTATAAAATTTATTTAGTTAAGGGTGTCTTATAATAAGTCGAGGAAGTAGTATTGTTTTAGAAACTTGAAACTCTCTCCCTTCCCATTTCAAGCCAATATCACAAGTTTTTGGCAGTTTCTTCCGTCTTTTCTCTGATGACATATGACAATAAACATAACCAAGATCTCAAAGCCTCAATGTTTTCTTGTGTATCAAATGACTTTTTGATGTGATGGATGTCACAATTTATCACCAAATGCTGAAAATTTTATTTACATAATTGAAGAATTGAATGAATTTATTTACGAATGGACTGAGATAACAGATAAGATTGACTTGGCTAGATGCCACTCATTATGGGTTGTGGAGGAGTATATGTTTCAGGAGGAATGTATGTTCATTTTGCTAGATAAGTTACGTGGTTAGTTCATCACCTCATTTGCATTTGCATTTAAAATTGGTGATACCAACCCAATCTATTGCAAGGACTATTTTATCTTGAAGAAACAATAAATAAGGAATGAATGTGGATATTCAAGCATTATCTAATATTGAAAAAATAGGTTATGTAGGGTGTTCCCCTTCCCCCTCCCAAGCCCATAAAAGAAATTGTGAAATGAAGAAAAAATGAGCACAAAGATATAAAGGTTAGAACTTTTGAAGTGAGGTTCAAACGAAAATGTTACCTTGGAAAGTAATGAATTTCTACATGATAGTAAAAGAATGTGAGAATTGCACTTTCTTGTCAGCACGTCAGCAGTAACTTAATTACAAGAAATAACTTGGATTCTCAATACATTGCAGCTTCATAAATGGTGAACAAAAGAATACAACACCAACCAAAAATGTAAAGAATATATACCTTTCAAGACTTTTTTTCTACAGACAAATATAATCAACCCAAAACCCAGCTATCCAAAACGACAAAGTTTCAGAGCCTTTGCTCCCATAACTATCCACGCCAAACTAACAAAAGAATGTGGGAAAGACTAAAACAATCAGTATTCAACTCTGGCATCTGGTCATACCTCAATGGCCATGTAAAAGCCCTGCAAAATATACTAACTCAGATCATTGAGATTCATTCTTCACTGGAACTTCACGTTGAGTAGGTAAGAGTTTTAAGAAGCTCCCCTGGGCAGGTTGATTAGCAACCGTTGCTGATTCATCATCTGCAGCAAGTGATTAGCTCAACTTAATAACCACAAGACAGTTAAAACTTTCAAGCTTTTAAGCCTCAATGTTTAAATAGCTGTTATCTCTATTATATGCAAAAGGGAAGGCATTTTTTCCCTTTGCTCATGAACTTTAATTGTTCAACATCAATAGTAACATAAATTTATTCTACTAAACAACATGGTTTTCCAATTTCAATATTCTGCACTCTTTTTCCCTGATCCAGGATCAAATTCGATTATTGTTGCCTTGAGCAAATATAACTTATATTTGAATGTTTTTCCATAAATTGCTGATCTATTACTTGAGATAACCTCATTAACACAAATATCGGTAGTTTACTATCACTCACATAACTTTTAAATTATCACCTGAAAACAGGTTCAATATGGTAAAATTTCAGGGGTGTGAGAAACCACGCCATAATGTCATGAAGAAGGATGCATAGTTCTACGATGGAGGTATTTGCTATCACAGCATTACTACTTATAAGTGAAGTGAATGATCTCAAATAAACCAACATAATATAGTGGTCAAAGGCATAAAACAACAGGCACATGCTTACCAAATAGGGTCTTGATAGATGGTCGCTTAGTTTTTGTGCTCTTCTTCTTCAATTCAGCTGAACACATCCATATTGTTTGTGAAGATTAGTGTATGATGAATCAATTTGGAAAAGAACAATAAACTTGGCACGTGACGGGAGTAATGAAAACAAGAAATGCATAGCTATTGTAAGCATCAAGGTTCTGCAACATGGTCTTCAATAAAATCACATTTTATTGAAATTATAGTCAATTGGATGTATCAACAAGAATTTTGCAAGTGGTAGCATTAACATGATATATATATATATATATATATATAGTTTCTTTCTTCAGTAAGATGCACCATTTTTTCCCCACAGGTTTGTTGCTTTAAAGGACACAATCAAATGGGTTTAAAAGGGCTGACGACTGTTGATAAAACTTAAAAAGTAGAGTCCAGTACATGAATTATTAGAAGGTAAAATGTTTGCACAAATTATACAAAGTATTGTACAATATCGAATGTTAAAACTGAGTCACAGCAGAAGTGTATGTTTATCAAAGAACATTACTCGATAAAACCCTAGCGCTAAACACTTCATTTGTGCCCCCACAATAAAAAGCTCAATTAGACAAAGTTAAATACAATAAAATTGATAGGGCACAAAACCTTCCATTAGATTCACATCGAGTAAAAAAAATATTAGATATTAGAAGCAATATCTTAAAGAGGAACTTTGGAACTTTCTTATTATTATAAAACGCAAAATATGAAAATGAGACAAAATTCTTATTATTATAAAACGCAAAATTAGGAAAATGAGACAAAAGGGTTTAAACAAAGCATAAACAAAATATGTTACACAAATGAAAATGTACTTACCAATTTCAGGTAGTTGATCATCATTCACAATTTCAAAGTTCTTATATGTGTACCCAACAAAGTTAACATCTTTAGACGACAGCATCTGCAGAAAATAACATGTCAAGTTACAAATCCAGACTTGAACATTCCTCATCAACACTAGTCATCAATGAATTTAAATAAAGATGCATTTGTATTTAGAGTTACTATAACCAAAATTTGGATAAAATCCCAATGTCATCATCTAAAGCAAATTTTTCCATCTGCAAACATAGGGGTTCAATTGATAGCTTGCCAGTAGCATAACAACAGAAGCAATCCAAAGAAAACTATTCAATCAAATGAAAGTTAGTCAAACTATCAAAAGACCTTAGACAAGAGGAAGGCCATCAAGAGAAAAGAGGAAAGCTCAGAAGGACGATCCTTTAATTGTGTTAGGAGGACATATGACTAAGGCAAAGGAGGCTTCATACAAGAGGTGATCCACATATTCAATCTCAAGAAAAAAATATGGAAGGGGAACCCAAGTTGGGCCAATTAATCCAAATTGAAGTGGACAACAATGAGGGGCTTCATGTTAGATATCCAGTTAAGACATTGTTTAGACATATTTGGGCTTGTAATTTTCTTTGAATTGTTCGTAATTGTGTTTATATGTGCAGTATAATTTATTTAGTTTGCATTATAATATCTAAAATAGCAATCACTCGGCTTTTGTGGCATTTGTAGAGTTAGACACCGACAAGAAGCATTTTTAGATTTAGACACTATGGTGCTATCTGGGGATGATAAACACTGAAAAATAATAGACAAACCACCAGATAGATAAATCTGAAAAGACACACATAGGTTACGAGCGTATTGCAGCAGTTTTATTATTTACACAACCCATTATCTCACATCTTAATTAATCTTCAAAGAAGAAGAACTGGGATACTGAAAGTCCACGTAGTAAATAGTGTCAATTCAAAACATCACCACAATGACCACAGCTATAATACACTAACAATTTTCAAAATTTCAATAATAATTAGAACCAACCTTTCTCCATGGGCCTGATTTTGAGGAAGGTTGAGTTTGGTTGTCAACCTACACATCAATAGTAAATTAAGCAGCAGGAGGTTAGTACCGACAGATAAAAACCACATCTATACCTATGAAAATAAACATGTATAATATACCTCTTCAAACTTCTCAAAATTTTGAGTATCTAGTTCATCGTTAACCTCAGGAATAAAAGCAGCTTTCATTTGGTACAATTTGTCCCATTCAATGCCTTTGAACCATGGGTGAGCCTGGGAATAACAAATCAGCCAATTATGTCAACTGTAACCCAAAGTAAACTATACAATTCTGAAAATAATACACCACGCCACCTTTATTTCATCAGCCCCTTTCGTTCCAAGCCTTTGCTCAACATTACAAAGGAGTCTACTAATAAGATCCTTGGCCTCTGCTGAAAGTTTAACTTCTTCAGGAAATTTTAAATAATTTCTCCAATTTACTATCTGCAAATTTGAAGGTGTCAAACACAACATGAACATAATTGATGAAAGTAAAAAAAAAAAGAGTAAAAGGAAGACATACAAGGAATCATGATGCTCATGTCACAAATTATTAATAACTAAGGCACGCTGTCTCTTATTACTTAAAAACTTCAACACCAGTCAACATATGAATGGTCTAAAATATATTGTGACCATCCTCTACTATAAGAAAGGGAAGAAAAGGGTAGATGGGGTAATGAGAACAGAAAGATGCAATTCTCAGCATTAAGATACTGGGAAAACACCAATTTTTTTTCACACAATGCCAAAAATTTTAAGCCTTTCAGAACCATCTGCAGGCAAAATATCAATGATAAGGTCGTAAAAAATACTGGTAAGTGGTACTTATCATTTAGCAATATAGGCTTTCCCTAGGCACAGTGATCTACCAAAATTCAATGAAGTCAATGTGCTACACATGTCAAACCTCAAAAAAATTCATCCTAATTCAACAGTGATCCTAATTCAAGGATATTCATCCTTGTTCAACAGCAGTTGATCTAAACATTACCTTTCTACAAGTCAACATTGGTTCATCTGAATAAAAGGGCGGGTACCCCACTAGCATTTCATACATTATTGCTCCCAGGGACCACCTAGAAGCATTACCACAACCTCATCAGAACATATTGAAATAATATAAAATCTAGAGAAACCAAGGGAACTTCAAGGTATTTTTTAAAAGGAAAAGTAGATAATACCAATCACATTCCATGCCATATCCTTTCTTCAGAAGGACTTCGGGGGCAATATAGTCAGGTGTTCCAACTGTAGAATAGGCCTGCAGTAATGAAAAGAAAGAAAAGCTTCAAATGCCATAGCTTGTGAAAACAGGAGTCAGCACCTTGTCAAAACACAAGTGAGGGCAGGTGGTCCCCAAATGTATATACAAAATGAAAAATACCTGTTAAGAAAAATACATCTTAAACTCAACAATATATAATATACAAGGTTAGTTAACAGGGTAAGAAGAAAATCGAAATCATAACCTGAAAGTTAACAAGGCATAAAGCTGTAATGGCTGCTTATGTATATTGAGTGACTTACAAGCATTCGCCTATTTTTCTGCCAATGCTGGAGTTGCTCCTGTTGGCTTCTTTTAGGAGCCAAAGGGCGTCCGTCGCTCTGAAGGGCTCCACTTCTGTTGCTTCCAATAGAGAAGTCCTTCTCCTGAAGATTACTGCAATCTAGTGGTTTACATAATCCAAAGTCTGATAATTTCATGTGACCATTTCTATCTAGCAGCAAGTTGTCAGGCTTGATATCTCTGGAACGTATGTAAGAAATAAAATAGTATACCTTTACTATGTGTGAGAAAATAGGACCACTGTAAAATTAATATAATAAGATTTTAATGGTGTAAAATTAGAATTTGCAGCTTGAGCTTACCGATGAATGTAATTATGTTTATGAATTGACTCTATGGCTAGGACAGTCTCCCCAACATAGAACCTGGCCTCATCTTCTGTCAGTATATCCTTCCGCATGAGCAAAGTCATCATATCACCACCAGGCAGATACTCCATTATGAGATATAAGAACTCTTCATCTTGAAAGGAACAATAAAGCTTTACAATGCAATTGCTGTCGACTTCTGCAAGTAGATTCCTCTCAGCTTTTACATGTTCCACCTAAACAGGGTTAAAAAGTAATCAATGAGTCTAACAAGAGAACATTCATTTTAACATCGAGAGCAAGTCCTGATGATTCTGTTACCTGGCCTCTGCGAAGCATCTCTGATTTCTTAAGTTTCTTCATAGCATATACATGACCAGTCGCCTTCTCTCGGCATACTCTGACCTATAAAGAAAAAAATTGCAGTCACAAATTATCTGGAAAATCTTTTGTGACATGTGAAAAATCAGAAACATAATTTTTTTTTTAATTTTAATGAATAAAGGTAGATTATACCTCTCCAAATGCACCCTTCCCAATCATAGTCAAGGGCTCAAAATCATCAGCCCCCATTTTATGCCTCTTAAGGCGCATGTATTCCCTCTCCTTTTTCTCAAAATACTTAAGCAAATTGTTCTGCTCTTCCTCAGAGACTTCAGCATCTGCCAACTTTTTCTCTAGCATATTACGCCTGCAAGAATAATGTGTTTAGCCTTATTAAGAACTTACAACAATTTCCATCTGCAGAAATTGTGTGCACATAATCTACTACAGCCCATCAGAGACAATATAAGACAATATGTCAAGAACAAAAATAAAGCAATTCTGTCATGATGAGTGATCCATCTTTCCGGTAGAGAAAAGTTTTACAGAACAATATATCAAGAATCACACATCATACAAGATTGTATACCAACGTCAAAGAATACTGATTAGCTCCTTATTTGGCTTGTACAATGACAAGCAAAAAAACTAAAGAAATCCCTCATTTATATTTTCCGGGAGATGCCCATATCTAAGTTAAAACAACTACTTTACATGAGAGAATTAGTCAACAGGAACTTTAGATTATACAATCACAATGATCCAAAATATAAGATAAAAGTAAACATACCGATCCTTTCTCTCCTGCAAGTCCTTCATTTGTTTCTTATAATGGTTTTCTATATACTGCTTTGCAGCTGCAACCTTCTGTTTGGTCACATTTGAAGGTGCTACTTCATTGGTTGGGGGTTTTGACCCTTCTTTTGCAATGCCCTTAGTTTCCTTGCTTTTTGAAGACCGTGTTTTATCTTTTGGCTTTAGTTTACTGAACCAGCACTTATCCATTTTGGAAATCTCTTAAGCCTGCTTGTTATGCACTAAAAATATTAGAAGTTTTCTCAACCAACGACAACATTAGCTAAGTTACGCATTTAACAACAAATTAGACTTCAAAACCTTGATCAAATTTGCAATGCTTGAAAACTACCGGAAACAAATTAACCATACACTGTCTAGTTCAAAAAACTTAAACTGGACAATTGAAGCAGAGGTAAACTTTCAGATTACTCAAAAGCTTAAAAAACATAGAAACCGTGGAATTCAAAGAAGCAGCCCCGATCTTCAGCCCAACCAGCGATCCCCACATATCTATCAAGCACACTCAATTGCACACAGTACAAGTCAAATCCCTTAAATGGGTAGTAAAGAACAAGGTCAAATTACAATCTTGAACAGCCACAAAGACCCGTCACTGTCACCAACGAAAAAAAAATTGATTCTCACTTCACTTCTCATTGTACTAACCAACCAAACAAACAAACACAATCATAAGGCAAGAATTAAAATTGAAGATACCCATCATCGAAATCGAATCGAAATGAATTAAGCAACACTTGAAGAAGCAAAACAACATGAAATTCGGACTGAAAAAGCAAAAGGGTGTTAGAGGGAAAAACCTGAAATTGAGAGGAATCAGGAGGTTGTGGCATGTGGGAGCGAAAGAAGTGAGTCAGATAGAGCGAAAGAAAGTGTAGAAAGAAAAGTGAAAGAGCCGAGATTATCGGTGTGAAGAAAGAAGGTGGAGGGAGAAAGAGAGAGAAAGAAAGAGGACCACTTTGCGACCATCATTTCCATGCCCCATTCATTCCCTCGTTTACTCCTTTTTTTTCCATTTATATATATTCTTTTATATATTTTTTATGTTAAAAGTTGGGAACCTCTTTATTTTCTACCAATCCAAATTTGATATATAAGTCTTTTACAGTGTTCTTCACATTTTATGTTATACTACAGATAGTGAAACATGGGTTAAATTTTAATTAATTTTGTAATGTGTATCATCACTTCACATATTTCCATAACCGATTATTTATATCTGATATTTTTTTAACTTTTTCTTCCAATGTTCTAAATAGTTGTAGTGAATACATTCAAAAGAGATGTTGGAGTAGGTGTCCCTTAGTTTCTCAACACTCAATGGTTTTATGATCCTAGGAAGCTAACTGTTGGTTCCATTTTATGGTCTTCAAATTCACATTGTTGGGAGCGTTTTAATTTTTTTATCCCAAAATGGATAATACTATACTTGTATTATGGATATGATATGAGCCATTCTAGTATTCTTCTTCATCAGCATAAAGATACAACCTTTATATTTTGGGTTGATGATTATGTAGTGTGGCAAAACAACATCCAATGACACTAGGAATTCTCCAAACCCTGGCATTGATACTCTTTTGTTCAGACATCATTTTCTTTAATCTTTCCTTCTTGCAATGTTTCCACTGACTGAAAAGAAGTCTAGAAAAGGTGTTGGGTCCCCTTAATTCTAAGAGGGTAATGGAGGATTATTAATATGGTATTATAATAATAATGGAAAAATTATATAAAAAAAATATGTACAACAGGTATATAAACTTTATTAGATACAGATTTTAATCAGAGTTGGAAAGCACTTCATTTCTCTCCTTTTCATCTCACTGTTATTTGTTACCAAACTAAGGTGCTTTTCCTTTAACAGCAGAGATCTTAATTTTTAAGAATTATATTTTCACCTGTTAATATTATATAATTATTTACTTTACAAATTCAATTATCAGAAATTATTGTTGGTGGCGGATACCAAATATTCTGGGATCCTTTCCACTCCTCGGGTCTGATTCAGTGATTATCAGTCTAATCCCAAACTTTAATGTTTCAACCACAATTAATGTTGCATAATAAAAAGAGACAACATCCGGTAAGAAAAGAAAGAAAATGAAAAGATCACTTGATACTAAATATGTGACATGATATTAAAAGAACTTAATTAATTTCAATTATTCCGTACAGAGATTTGAAACATAGCATTGCAAAGTTACTGGATTAGAAAAATAACTCGATCTAAGTTCTTTAAATTTGATAATTCTAACCGTCTGATTCTTGACACTTTTAAAAGACATTAACTATACTTTCCTCTTATTTTCAATTTTTTTAAATTGTCCAATATTGCAATCTCAATATGCTTATAAATTGGAACGATAAAAGAAACAAAATGTTTGTTTAATTAAATCATCATCATACAATGAATATTAGTAGTAGTTTTATCTATATTAGCCATTTGTTTTCTCTTTTGCTTTCTTTAACATTTATGTACAATAAAGACACAAAAATAGAACTTAAGAGTTAAGATTTCATCTATCTGATTGCGTACCCTCTTCGCTTTTCTATACATACACGAGTCCGTCTTTCTTTCACAGAAAAGGTAGTCTTTACAATAATATTAAGTTAAACTTATTATAAGCTATACTCGGTTGCATTCTTAATTGCCCATGTTATAAAAAAAATTCTGCACAGTAGTAGAAATGTAACAAACTCCATATAAAAATTTTATCACCGTAGTTTTATACATCACATGTCACATCTCAAAATATACAACGTGTATATATAATAAAGATGTCATCAGATTATAATAATAGAAAACAGTTAGAAACATATATCAGAGTATTAGGATTACAATCATCCTTAAAATACTAGGAAGTGAAGCTCATGTACTCAAGTCTGCCAACATACCATGGGCTATACATATTACAGTTTTTAAAATGCAAAAGTTAAAGTAAGGAGATCCTAATGGTACTAGGATTCAGCGTTATCTTCCTCCAATGTTTGCTCTAGGAGCATCTCCTCGCCATCTGCTCTCATCCAAGTGGATGATCATCGCAAGAGAAAACATACCCAAACATAGCACGAACACAACAAGCAAGGGTGAGCTAATTATATAAAATAAAACATACAATATGACAATATGCATGCAAGAGTTAACTTCAATCAAGCAAGAAAAACACGCATCCTAACATGTTGAATACTAGACTTGACTCGTCCGGACTTTAGAATGATAGTCGAGCTATGACGGGTCTTGCACTCGTGGTGGCTTATGAAACTTGGGTTCCCCCACCCTACCACACTCACGAGGTTAGCCTGTTCCGGGCCTTGAGGCATACTAGAAGCCCCCAAGACTAAGACCTCCTACTACTCCTCACCACATGGTTCAATCCTCTCTACGTGAGAAGAAAGACCATTGGAGTTTCAGGATGACCCCAAGACTGAGCTCCTACTTTCATTCTAAACAACTAAGGGCACCACCATGGATCTTCTCCTTGAAGATCATGGAATTACGTCCATCAACCATACTTTTTAAAACCACATACTTTGAGTCACCAATCATACCATTGAATCACACACACTTTCACTTTAACAGTATACAACATGTTTGAATCACATCATACGATATAATTTGCTCCAACACATACTTCACAAACCATACAACATTCAACTTTAAGTGAAACAATATAAAAGAGAAAATAGAGAGTAAAACCCTGAACATTTCGCACAGCGCACCACCCTCGCAAGGCGAAACTGGCGCTATTCACATAGCGCACCCTCCCAGCTCGCCTTGCGAATTAAGTCTAAATAAGTGTCAGACTTTGGGTCCCTCGCATAGCGCATCCAGGTCGCTATGCGAGAACCCAGACAAAGACCAACCCCCCTAAAACTCTCGTTATGCGCCCTACTCGCCTTTCGAATTAAATGGGCAGTGGTTCCAGACCACCACCAGTCGCATAGCGACAAGATTCGCTAGGCGAATCCACAAACAGAGAGCAACACCCTCTGGTCATTCGCACAGTGCACCAACTCGCACAACGAATGACTCAAACAGTGAGCACTCTCTATAGGGTCTCGCTATGCGAGACAGTTCGCATAGCGACTCTGCATCATCTGTAGAACGCAAATTCTATAGAATCACACACTCACACCAACCCTTACCATTTCTAGGCTTCTTGGCCAACTTCTAAGACCTCCAATTCGTGTATTAAGCTCAATTACACCTGTCTAGATGATCCTAACCCTTTATATTACTAATCTAAAGTGATTAAGATCAAGTTGTCTTTTAAAACATCAACTTCTATACTTAAGGACCCAATTTCAATTTTACTACTTCTAACATGTTCTAGTCTAGTTTTATGATCCTAACAAGTCACAATTGACTTGCCTAAGATGTCCCGACAGCCCAAATGTGCCCAGAACCCCTACTTCCCAAAATTACTACCTCACTTCCTCTCCAGGGACCCAAAACTCTACTGGTTTACTCAAAACAGTGCATACTGATCTTACCTTCCACTTGAATACCCCTTCAAAAGAACACATACATCCAACATACCCAATTTCAGATATTCACTTCATGCAAATAACTACACAGTCACTAATTCCAGCATCACAGATTATACAATCAAGTTCATATAATGCATCATACCCAAGCAAATAAAATACCACTCCAAACATCATACCAAGTCAGAATCATAACATACATATGCCTCATACAAACAATGCAAAGATGTATTTCTAGCTCCCCTTACATTGGTGGTTACAAGTACAACACTTTAGAAAAAGCCCCGAAACAGTAACCATCGCACAAAAACAAGTTCCACAGAATCTACAAACCACCAAGTTGGGGTAGAGTACCGCTCTTAGAGCTAGAATGAACAAGGAAACAAAAAGGAAAAAGCTACCAGCTGCATGCAACCAGTAAAGTGGCATGCCCTAGATTCAAGAGAGATGGAAAGACAGAAAAGAATGCCTTACCCGTCCAAAACGGAAACTAGTCGGATGGATGGGAAGCTCTCAACTTCGTGAACGAAAGAACACCACCTATTTGAAAATGCAACGGTTGAAATTTGTGAATGGGTAGAGAGAAGGCAGAGCAAGAAGAAAAAGAACAGAGGTTAGAGAGAGAAAGAAAAGTTGACTAATGAACTTAGATTGGAAAAAGTTCATTCTAAGATCATGGTGTCCTTAGTTTTACTGACCTAACTGCCCCAACATAAAACCCAAAAGCCCTATATTTTTTTTTCAGGCCCTTACATCACATAAATTAATATCTTCATATTAAAGTTCGATGCAACATATAAAAACTTTAATATTTATCTAGTTTAATATTGATACACAAGTTTAATAAAAAAAAAGCCATTTATTTAAAATTTATAGAAAGAGAATCATAAAAAAATACATTCCAATCCAAATCATGGTCAAGTATTATGATATGGATAAAGCTACTATCTTGCAAGCTAATTTTATATGATTAAATTATATTTATTGTTCACTTATTATTATATTATGTCATGTATATCTTATTTTAGCTAAATTTATTATTTGTTAAATACATTGTTTCTATTATATATATTTAAGCTCACAAATAAAATATATATAGTTATGTGTAAGAGGATTATATATATTTAAGCTCACACATAAAATGCATATAATTATGTGTAAGAGGGTTACGTGTAAGAGAATTATATATATTTAAACTCTAAAATGTATATAGTTATATATCTATTACACATCTTACATCAATTAGATAGATTAAAAATAAAATTAATTTATTATTATTATTATTATATATATTGTTTTTTTAAAATTGAATTATGATTAAAATCTCATCTTCATAAATTAAAGTCCAACAAGAAAAAGAAATCCCGAGCAGAAAAGAAATGTGTATATATTACATCATATAACTTATTAAGTGACTTCTATGTCGTCATTGTTATATAGCTTACCCTTACATAAACCCCAAATGCAGGCAAAATTTGGAATTGCCTATAAAAGCTTCGTGCCTATGTATGTCTTAATCACATTGAATAATCATCAGCCCAAAAATTAGAATCAAAAGAAGGAAATTAAATGAAAGGAAAACAACATGTAATGCTACAGAATGAAGTTGTTTACTGATCCACTTCACTACTTGGGCCGTGGTTTGATCCCTTGCAGCAGCAGCAGATAATAATATGTAAGAAGATGAAAATGCAATGGTTGTCCTATTCTGTGTCCCTAAAGCTCTCACTAGTCAGCCACAGTTTCTTCTGGATTATAAAAACAACTTCATCACCATCCTGAACAGAGTCAATTGCTTCCCAGTGCAAAGCACTTAGGTACTTCTTTACAAAATCAATCACTGCCTGTTTATCCCGGATGATCACGAAACCAGTGGGCCGAAGCACACGATCCATCTCAATTAATAGATCCTCAAGACTGCAACCTCTCTTTTCTACGTCAGAGAAGATACTCCATGCATGAAGTAAATCATAGGTTCTGGGGTATGTTGAGAATGCTTCACACCTGTTTAAGATTACCACATCAAAACTCTTGCTTATTCATCAGTAGTTAACAGGTTAGAAAACGAAATGAATACGCAGAAATTTGTCAAAGAAGCAACAAATATGTAAGCAATCTAGCTTCAATACCAGTCATGAGTAGATCCTATGAGACCTCTGTCATATATGAGCTTAAGTGTATTGACTCCATCATGGGGCACAACATTCATAACCCAAACATTCTTGTCTATAAGAGCTGCCGCAAATGAACCCATGTATGCTTTCATATCCATAATATTCCTCAACGTGTTTGATGCAATTTTTGGACTCAAAAGATCCCAGTACTTCGCAACTCTCCTTTGCCATAGTTCCTGCAGATGACCAAATTTAAGCCAACAATTGATTTATCTAAAATAATATCGCTGTACTATAAAGATAGTTATGATCATTAACAAGAAGATCAAATATAATTCTGATTACCGTATCCTTTTCAAACATTTCATTTGAATAGCCAAAGTCAGATAGTCTAGGAGGAGGTGTAGTCAATCTGGCAGGCCATGCGGCTAAACCACTACCCTCGGCTCTGTTGTCATCTGATAAAATAAACAATGCTGGAATTTTTCAGTTTACTGACGTAGAATCTGGGGATGCATGGCACTAAAGTAGCAACTAAGAATTGATACTTGAAAGGAAATCACTAGAATCCATGGAATGCAAAATCCATCAAATAACACAGAAAAGACTACTCACGCTCACTGTAACGTGTTATGCATGCTTCCATATTTACTCCCCAAACTGCATCTGGGTCATCATCAGACTGGCAAAGAGGAGGGTGAGCATCAGGTCCTCTTTCCATATAGCAGTCGTTAGTCCCATGTTTTTGCCAGACAACAGTTTGGTTCCTCTTTGCTGCTATTTTCCAACACATACGCTCCACAAGCTCACTCATTTCTTTCCATATCTTGAGATTCTCTTCATCCTGGGCATATGCCTCGGGAGATGAGTATGCAAAATAACCTCCTGGTCGGAGCAATCGGTCTAGTTCAAGAAGTAGTATTCCATCTCTTTGAAGCCAATCAATTCGACAGCGAGAACAATGAACAAGCTCAAAAGATCGGCTGGGGTAAGGGAGTCTTTTTGTTCCAAGGATACCAAGATATGCAGGAATTCCTCTTTCTAGGGCAAATTGAATTTGATTCTGATGCACATCATTTGGTGCCAAGGACATTGCAATGATATCGGATGATAGAAGATATCCTCCAAAACTTGCAACACCGCAGCCAACATCAAGCACTGTCCGTAATCTTCCTTCATTGTTTAGATTATTGTTTGAAAAGTTAAGCATCTGGCAAAGTAAACTGGAATTTTCAGATAATGATTTATGTGTCAAATGCAAGCAAATCTAGATAAACAGAATTTACCAGACAACTAGCACTGTTAAGCCTGGTACTTGTAAGCATAATAACTGAATTTTTACAGGCAGAACCATTAAAGTCGACAACTAGCATTGTAAAGCCTGGTACTTGTAAGCATAATAACTGAGGCAGAACCATTAAAGTCGACAACTAGCACTGTTAAGCCTGGTACTTGTAAGCATAATAACTGATTTTTTACAGGCAGAACCATTAAAGTCGACAACTAGCACTGTTAAGCCTGGTACTTGTAAGCATAATAACTGATTTTTTACAGGCAGAACCATTAAAGTCGACAACTAGCATTGTTAAGCCTGGTGGTACTTGTAAGAATAATAACTGATTTTTTACAGGCAGAACCATTAAAGTCGGATGCAGACTTACATTTGCAATTGATGCAATGTATTTATCAGCTCCATAGTGAAAATGAGTTCCACCTCCAGGGAACATTATTTTGTCACCTTTTTCAACCATCCAATTCTGGTCAGACTTCTCATGTGCCAGGTGAGTGTGTGGGATATTTGCTTTCCACACCTCATCTCTGCTCTGTGGCCACTTAATAGGGACCTGCAACATTATAGAAACAGCAAATGTTGGAGTGGAACAATACATGTCTATCAGAGGATATGTTAGAAATAACATCTATTCAAACTAATCTTCACCTTGTATCCTGATGGAGGAGGGATTAAGCAATTGTAACGCCTTTCTGCAGGTGGACAATGTCTCTCATAGTGCTCCATTACAGACAGGTCCAACTTCATCCTCATTTGATAGATGAGGTGTCTATCTAGGCATGGAATCAACTCCGAATGACGATCATCACAAGTCTTCAAAAGCATAAACATCATAAACACTGTGAGATTTATGAAGAGCCAGAAGTAAATTTAAATGGTGTACATGAACTTGATTGTTTCCACTTATTTATCTATGAAAGTATAACTTATTTTCATTATGTAAACAAGAAACTTGTTGCTTGATTGGGATGTTATTGTGGATGTGGACAAGAAACTAGTTTTCTTCAGCTTTTACTTTTCCATTTATGATACATTTTAAGCCTCTTACGTAACATGTTATATTTATCAAAACTTATCCAACTCTCAAGCGTAGACTTCCGAGTTTAGCAACCGAAATTCAAATAAAACAGTATATAAGAGAGTTCATAATACTAATACCACTGATTAAACCAAATAGCAATAGCAAAAACAAAAAATTAGAGATGTTACATTAAGCATGAATGATAGCAATAGCAATAAAATGGATGTTGCATGAAGCCATTGAGAAAGAATGTATGCGCCCTATGTCTAAGCTTACAAATCAACATACAGGGAAACTCTTTGAGAAAATATTTGCCTCCCCTTCTCCCTGCTTGAAGCTTGCCGAAGATTCATCTCGATTGCCATCATTGTCATCCTCTGCACCTAAATATGATGAGCCAAGTCTTTTCAATGATCTTCCATATTCAAGAGCAGATGACCCACTATTCTGAGAACCAAAGATGGATCCGCCATACACATACAGAAAACCAAGAAAAAATGCCACAAAAAAGAGGAAAGCAACTGTATGCTTTTGTTGCAATCCATCAGATCTCCCCCTCGGCATTTATTAGTTGAAAGTATAAATCCAAACTGCAACTTTCACTGTTCAGTTACGGTCTAAAAAAATCTTGATTTGCCAGACATTCAATGTCAAATTACCGACTTGAAACCCCCGTTAAGGTAGCAATCTTAGTTCCTCAAATCATAAACAAGACAAACAGTTTCCTCGTAGTACACTGACTAAATGATTGACCTGCAAACAAGGGAAGATCAATTATCAAACGAGATACAGAAATTCATTTGTTGTCGTTGTTTTACTTTTGATTAAATCATAGTGCTTAAAGGAATAAAGAATATTATACCATAATCGCAGACCATTATTACACTTTTTCATCATGAAAACATCTAAACTGTACTAAGGAAAACCAATTGAAATACAAAATCCAATTTCAAACATCTTTATGACAACAGATCCGTGTAAGGAACCTTAAAATAGCTCTATAGCCTTGTGGGATGAAGTTCAATGAGAAATGTAAACAAGGAACAACCAGCAAAGAAAGATTTTCACAGCACCAAGGACATTCATAAACAAAATATAAAGGATAATAGCAATCAATTGGCCTAGCGCAGGCAGCCCGGACAAACCTACCCTGGCCAATGAGAAATAACCAAATACAAGAAAATCTATTGATTGTTAAGATATTGTCAAACATGTACAATCCTAGAGTGTGTCTCAAGCAATTGTAATTTAGTCCAACAATAAGTTACGACTCAATTCACAAGATTCACTCCTAGTTTTCAGCAATTTTTTTTGGATAAAACATACCAATGAAGAAGATTATTAAAAAAAGAAAAATAAATAAATGAAATTGAAGAGAGCCGTTATGCTTGCTATTGAAGTGACAGCAGACCAGTGAAAACAATGGATCCGAATCACCCCTTAAAAGAAACATGATCTAAGGTGACAACTTATAAGTAAACAAATTCTTTTACACGTATATGATTCAGACTTAGATGGACTTGAATCGAGCAACATGAACTATCTCAATGACAAACACTTTCCTACAGTTAAACTGAACTTTCAGATCTAGCCCAATACAAAACAATAATCACTAGCACTAAAACGTGTAATACTTATTAACAACACCAAATCACATAAGAGAGTCGAAGGTACATTCAGTAGGCCACGACTATGACCAACGGCAGTAAAACATACCAGATCCATCATAACCGCCATGCCACACCACACACAGGCAAAACAAACTTAACAGAAGTAGCATTACATAAAGAAAAGCTTACTGGGTTCTGATCAAAATCCAATTGGGTGCAAGAAAGTGAAATCAAAATCCCAACTTCGTCCCCGAAAAATAATTCTATAAGAAGATAAGTAGAAATAAGTAAGAAGAAAAGGAAGAGGAAGATGAGATCTGGGTGAATGTCTGAAGTTTGTTATGTGCGTGTGTGGCAGTGGAGCAGTTCAAAGAACATCTTAAGAAGGGGAGTTAATTTTGTTAAAATAATAGTAGTGTTGGAACCTGAAAGAGTTGCAGACAGCAAATTGACCGTGGTGGCAAGACTTTTGTGGTATACCATATGATGTGGGTCGGATAGATTACCACTGAGATTCCATTTGGACCAACTAAGTGGGTTTGCACTTAACATGTAAACAATCATGTCACGCCATGGCACACGGTACTACAGCCTTTTTACAACTCTTCTGCCAGTCGGTGCTGTCTATTCTATGCAATAACTTCAAAATAAAGGTCAAATTAAAATGGTTCTTTTGAAAAAAAAAGGTGAAATAAAAAATAACACCTTATCTTCTTCACCCATGAGAAGTTGAAAGAAATAATAAAGGTTACTGCTGATGAAGTTAAACGAGAGTGAATTTGGGATGGTATTGTATGAAATTTGAAGGTGGGACTGTTTGCGAAATCCCTTCCTCGGCTTATTACGAAGACATGTTCTACCCAAATTTAGTAATGTGTGGACAAATTGTACTTCACTTTCCGTTCATATTTGTTTTTTTAATCTTAGAATTTAAAAATTCATAGTTTTGATATTTTTTTTAATTCGATTAAACTCTAAAAAAATATATACTAATTCAAAGTACCTATAAGAAATAACTAATTAATTTAAATTAAAAGCAAACAAAAATTATAATATCTAAAATAAAATATTATATACTAATATCATAAATTTGGTAAAATCTAAAACCTGGGACCAAAGAATAAATGAAGAAATCAAAATTTGAAATAAAACTAAATAATAAATTAATCTATACCTAAATATAAATACAAAGGAATTTTTTTCCTGTAATATACTATTTCACATCCTTATTACCATCACTACATCCACTTATATTTTATTTTCTAAACTAGACCCTTTTATTCTTGACATAGTTTTTTATTTTTCATTTGAAAATATATCTTTTTCTATTCTTAAAAATGTATAAAAATTAATATTTAAAACTATGGAAATGTAGAAATTTTGTTAAGAATTTTTTAATTATAAAATATAAAAATAGAAATTTAAAAATATAATAAAATATATAAAAAATTTAATTAAAATTTATAAAATATAAAAAGTAATAAAATTTATTGAAAAAAAATTATTTAGAAAAAAAATATAAAATAGAAGTTAGTACTTTTATATTATTTTTAAAAAAATTTAAAAAGTTTGAGTATTATAATTTTTTTTCTTTTTTTAAAAAAATTAAAATAAAAAAAATCATTTTAAAATCTCATTCAAAAAATTTGGTTCCTTAATAATTATCATAGCTCGATATTCATATTATATCTGGATGAGTCAACTCTAAGTTTGTAATATGTTTAAGATGAATGTTTTATTATGTATATAATATAATATAAGATGAAATTTTATTTGATTATAATGAACTGTTTTAGCACTAGCTTATTCTTATTTTTGTGTTGTGTGTGTTATTTTTCTCTGCAATGATTATCTAAATAGTATGAGTTTGCTTAGGGAGATTTCTTTTTAGTTATTGTAGCAAGAAATGAGAGTGAAGCACATGAGTTATTAGATAATCCTAAATATTGATCTCTAGCGTTTTGTGATAGGTTTTTCATCTAGTTGTCCTATTATTATATATGTAATATTTTATTTTAATAGTTTTATATTATTAAAATGGAATGTTACAATAAGTGTCATTTAACATTTACATTTTTTATATTTTAAATAATTACAAGTTTAAAGTAAGTCTTTTTTTTAAATTAAAAATGTGAAAAATATATACTCTTATATTTTAAAATTCTTATTAAGAATGTAATGTATATATTATCCTTTTTAAAAAGTTATAAATATTTATCAGAGGACTATAAATATATTATTTGTATGTATATTTCTTAAAAAACTACAAATATGTTTTTTATAAAATAAAATTCAATTAGCTAATTTTCTATTTATAATTCAAATTTTTTAATAATAAAATAATCAAGTTTCATTTAGAAAAACTACTCTTATCTATTTTTTTTCTTATTGTTACATTAATCAAATTTAATAAGTACATGGAGTTTTTATAAGAAGTAATTTTACCTTGACTCATTCCTGAGAAATTTGATAACTAATCATAAAATAAAATATTTATTATATCAATATTTTTTATTTATTGACCCTATGTATTTGATGTATAAATAAAAATTAATATAATGAATATTGTACTTTATTTTTTATTAAAATTTATTTTTAATTTAATACATATTTGGAGGAAAAGTCTTGATAAATATCCACATGAAAGAAAAAATAAGAAGAAAAACATAAAAAAAAAAAAAATCAGCATATGCATGAGTCAAAAATTAGATTTTGAAAATGTTAGTATTACAAATCAGTTCATCCTAAGTTAGATTTAGTTTATGAAGAAGTTAATTTAATTTTTTCTATTATTTCTCTCTAAAAAATGTTTTTGAGGAGTTTCTTCCAACACGCTCGTAGTTAATTTTTTCTAATTAATAATAAATGTAATAACTATTCTTACAATGCATTAATTCGATTATTATTAATGCAGTAATAAATTTTAAATATATTAATTTATGCATTTAATGTGTACAAACAATCTCGTTTATAAAAAGAAAAAAGATGAATGTGAGCATATCAAGAGTGTTCATTTTGGTTTGTAAGAATTGTTGTGTTAAATCATGTCCATGAATACCCAAAACATTCTTAACATCGCTCATCGCCTGATTGCTTCCAACTCTGGAGAAGATCCTAACCAAAACAACAAAAATGGTTTTAGATGTTTAATTTGCAACCTTGTCTTTCTTACCTTTCAAGCACTCATAATGCATGTTGAGTCTCATTTATCTCTTGAAGACCCTGCTATAAGAGCTCTATATTCACCAAATCAGGTGAACTCTCGAAGGGAAGTGATTCCAAACCCTTTACACCCAAACTTTTCTAGATTAATGGTCATGCAGGAAACTAATGTCTTTGTCAACAATAGGGTTTTTCAGCCACCACTTGAACAACCAATGGTGATGCAGGAACCTCAATTTTCTGTTAACAACAGGCTTTTTCATGCACAACCAGAACAACCTAGGATGATACCTCCATCTAGAGCAACCTATGTTACCCAAGGTGGGGCTGCTGCTTCTCGATCACTCCAAGGTTCACCATATTCTATGTTACCTGCAAGTAGTGATGTTATTGAAGTGGCACAATTACTTCTTGATACAATCCATGAAAGGGAGATGGAGGTTTCTCCAATTGATGGAACTAAACCGTACATCAATCTATTGGATAAACCTATCAATGCTGAGAATTTCAATCAGGATATCATCAATGGTGAAGCACTGGATCTTGCTTTAAGGCTATAAATCTTCAAAGCATTGTTTATTTAGTATCATCTTGAATTATATATGATGGATGTACTGATGATCATGTGTTGAAGTCTTACCATTTGATTCTCATTTTTGCTTCATGTCTTATATACAAGAGATGAGAACAAATTATATGGAATAAAAGTGTTTATTTAAGATTTGAGTGTGATTTTCCTATTTTATCATTGAATCTTGATTTTCGTAACATTAAAGATTGAACCTATATTTGTAGTATCAATTGAGGTGTACTCAAATCAGGATCTCGATGATCTATAAATACATGGTATTTAAGATTTTGATCAAGACGGATCCAATTTTAAAATTCATTATTCCAAATTCACATAAATATATAAAAGATGAAAGATTTGTGAAGAATAAAAATATCAATTGAGATTTTTACGTACTCGAATATTTTATGAAGTATTTTCTTTTTCTATTATCAAATCTTGTTTTGCTCCTTTTACTCAAGTTTTTAAATTATGATTATAATGATTTAAAAATTTGGGTATGACAGATGAACTTGGTGTAAATAATTGACCACTCTTTAAATAAAAAGACGGTTAAACACAATACTTCGAGATTTTGGATTAAAAGTAGTGTCAATCCTTTATGGAGATTGACTTAAGTCATATATATATATAATCTCTCCTTAATGAATTCGTCTTTGATGAATAAAATCCATCAATGATATAAAAGTTTGGTTTGTCTTGGTGACCGTCTTAGACCGTAGTGGCAACAACAATAACAACACCACACACAAAAACAATGGTACAAGTAAGGTCACCATACACTTGAACAAAAATATACTATATGAAAGGAATTCAGATATTTTTAGAAATAATCCAAGTGTGAGTCTAAGTCTCACATTAAATAATAATAAAGTAAAACATCATATAAGAAAAATGACCTATAAACCTAATGTCTCTTGAGGTTTTAGGTTAAAAGTGATGCAATCCCTTGTGTAGATTGACTTCGGTCACATATATATAATCTTCCTAATGAATTTTCTATGACAAAATACTTATAAAAAAATCATAGATAAAAAAATTAATATGTTAACTAAAAATAACAAATAAAATCACGCATCATAAAATATGTGACAAAAAAACTTTATTTTGTCACTAACACACAAAAGTCACATTATCGCAAACTCCTTAATAATAATAATAATTACATTAAATAAAATCATTTTTCGTCACAAAATTTAATGGGATGATGCATCACACATTATGACAAAATGATTCAATTAATTTAATGAATCATATATTGCTTGAAGCATACTAATTATCATTCAATGCGAGATAATGATGATATTACTTAAAAACAATAACTCATACTTTAATTCATGAGAAACCGTCTCATTTAAATGTTGTTGATTACAGTGAAATTTTAATGATTTAAAGTTGTAATAATGAGTAACGCATAAGAGTTAGTAGTTTAGAATGACATAAATACGCGTTAAGTGTTAGGTAACGCATAAGAGTTGGTAGTTTAGAATGACGTAAATACGCGTTAAGTGTTAAATAACGCATAAGAGTTGGTAGTTTAGAATGACGTAAATACGCGTTAAGTGTTAAATAACGCATAAGAGTTGGTAGTTTAGAATGACGTAAATACGCGTTAAGGGTTAAGTAACGTAAACACATTTTAAGTAAAATTGTAGATTTGTCAACATTTCAATAAATCTATGTGCATTTGGATTAGATTTTCCTCGTAAGTCTCAAAATCATATTGTTGAAGACATAAGTTAATTATTTTATTTGACAATATTCATCACTAATAATTCATAATTGTAAATCACTTCTTGTTCACTAAAAATAATGTAATAGGACCTCACATACAAGACAAAATAGGAAAATATGTTTACCATGATTTGTTTAATAATATTAAAACACATAAAACCAATTTGTTGCACAAACAAATTTTAACTACATTACACTCTTAATATTTTTCTCATTTATAAACTTTACCAAAACATCTTACTCCTGTATTTTTCCATCATTATTCATCACTAATAATTAATAATTCACTAAAAATATTGTAATACAACTTGATTGACCTCACGTTCAAGAGAAAATAGGAAAATATTTTTACCATGATTTGCTTAATAATATTAAATACACATAAAACCATTTTGTTGTACAAACAAATTTTAACTACATTTCACTCTTAATATTTTTCTCATTTACAAACTTTACCAAAAGATCTTACTCCTATATTTTTGAATCATTAGCAATCCAACAAATTCTTAAATTTCAATAAAAAATTATTTAATTTAATCTACCCTATCAGTTTTTCTATTTTTAAGAACTTCTTTTATTAGAGCATTAACGATCATTTAAAAAAAATTGTGTATGACACACAATTAAAAGAGTTCTACAATTATAATTCATAAATATTTTATATATTTAAAAAATTTGCTTAAGTACACTTGCTTGAAAAAATAGGAATTAAAATGTTCACAAAATATCTAAGTAAAAAATCAACTCACTTTGAATAATTATCTAAACATATATGGATAAATGTTCGAATCCTACCTCTTTAAAACTATTACGTAAAATATTTTTACAGACAATTGATAGAGATGACAACAAGGTAAAACATGAACAATTTTTATCATCTTACTAGTACATTCAACATAAAATTCATTCTCATTCTTGTTTTTATATTCCATCAATATTCAACATATATAATATATAAATTTTTTGTCTCATTCTTTTCTCCATCTCCATCAGGTAACGACTATATTCATTTATGTTTATATTCACGTTGTTACTTTTTGTCTACATATTCGTTTTCTCATTATTTCAATATTAATTAATTTGTTTCTTTATATAAAAAACTAAAAATCACTCAAAAAAACATAATATTATCAAATATTTCATATCAAAATAACTTATTTTCATTTTTTTCAAAGTCAAATATTTAGAAGAAAATATAATTGTATAAATGTCAAATTAAAATACCAAATATCAATTGGATAAAAGTTAAATAATTATATAAATATTACACAATCACACAAATAAAATTTTATGACAACCAAATCATTTATTAATTTTTCAACATTAATAAAACAAAGTTGATAAAATTAAAATGTATTTGGTATCATATATGGAGGTTGACTAAATCACAAGTAAATATCTTCCTAATGAATTCTCCTTTGATAAAAATTGATACATAAATTGGTTTTCTAATTATCCTTTTCCAATCTAATTCATCTTAACCTAATTAGGATTATTTTTTAATGGGCTTTATTGCTTGTGTAGACATTTTTGTGAACGTCTTATAAATTTTATTGTACAATTGTTATTTATATCTCCCTTGATTATAAATATCAAATTTTTTTCTCTTCTTTTATTTATAAAATTACTTTTTTTCTTTCTTGTGCCTATTTTTTTTTGAGATTTTAACATTGCTTAAAGAAATAACTAAATTATAAAATATAGTTTGATACAAAACATTGCTTTATAAACCGATTTTGTGAAGTTGAATTGTTATTAAAAAATTATATTTTGCGATGAAAATATTGTGAATAATTCAAACATGAGTCTGAGTCTTACATTGCGTAATAACAAAGTTAAACACCATATAAAAAAATATAGTTAAACTCAATACTTCAAGATTTTGGATTAAAAGTAATGTCAATCCCTTATGGAGATTGACTTAAATCACATATATATAATCTCTCCTTAATGAATACTCTTCTAATAAAAATCTATCAATGGTATAAAAGTTTGGTTCGTCTTGGTGACCGACTTAAACTGTTGTGGCAACAACAATAATAACACCACACCCAAAATAATAATGGTATAAGCAAGGTCATCATACACTAGGAAAATATATCGTATGAAAGGAACACACCCTTAAAAGGAAATTGTTTCACTACAAAAAAAAAACAGGTTTTACTAATAAACAAAATCTGTCGAAAATAATCATATTCCACCAGTAATAAACTTTTTTCATCAGATTATCGACAACTACTAATCCGTCAATTATACCTTTGTTAGTAATCATTACCGACAGATGTTGGCCTTCGGTAATTACCGAAGGAGAAAAATGACCATATAAGAAAAAGGATCTATAAATCCAATGTCTCTTAAGGTTTTTGGTTAAAAGTGATGTAATCCCTTATGTATATTGACTTCGATCACACACACACACACACACACACACACACACACACACACACATATATATATATATATATATATATATATATATATATATATATATATATATATAATTTCCCTGATGAATCTCTTATGATAAAAAAAACCCATAAAAAAAAATCACTAGATAAGAAAAATATCATTTTAACTATACTAAAGAAAAAAAGTAAAATGCATCACAAAATATGTGACAAAAAAACTTTATTTTTATTTTGTTACTAACACACACAAAAATCACACTATGGCAAACTCCTTAATAATAATAATTACATTAAATAAAATAATTTTATATCACAAAATTTAATGGATGATAAGTCACAAATTATGACAAAATGATTTAATTAATTCAATGAATCATATGTTGCTTGAAGCAAAATAATTGTCATTCAAAGAGAGATAATGATAGAAACACTTAAAAAGAAATAACTAATACTTTAATTAATTGGAAACCGTCTTACTTAAATGTTATTGAAGTCAACGTAATTATATTTAATTACTTAAAATTGTAATAATGAGCAACACATAAGAATTGATAGTGTGGGGGATGACGTAAATACGCGTTAAATAACGTAAACACGGTTTAAGTAAAATTATACCTTTGTTAATATCTTAAAAAAAAATTGGTGTACATTTGGATTAGATCTTTCCATGAGTCCCAAAATCATACATAAGTTTTTTTTTTTTTGACAATATTCATCACTAATAATTCATAATTGTGAATAACTTCTTGTTCACTAAAAATATTGTAGTGCAATTTGATTGACCTTTCACACAAGAGAAAATAGGAAAACATTTTTACCATAATTTGTTTAATAATATTAAATACACATAAAACCATTTTGTTTCACAAACAAATTTAACTACATTTCACTCTTGATATTTTTCTCATTTACAAACTTTACCAAAACATCTTACTCCCCTATTTTTGCATCATTAGCAATCCAACAAATTCTTAAATTTCAATAAAAAATTATTTAATGTAATCTACCCTATCAATTTTCTTATTTTTAAGAACTTGTTTGATTAAAGCATTAACAATCATTTTCAAAAAAATATTTTATGTATGATACACAATTAAAAGAGTTCTACTATTATAATTCACAAATATTTTATATGTTTAAAAAATTTGCTTAAGTACATTTGCTTGGAAAAATAGGGATTAAAGTGTTCACAAAACATCTAAATAAAAATAACCACAGTACCCAACTCACTTTGAATAATTATTTAAGCATATATGGAATGACAAATGTTCGAATCCTACCTCTTTAAAAGTATTACGTAAAATACTTTTACAATGTAGACAATTAATAAAAATGACACAGAGGTAAATAGGAACAATTTTATTATCTCATTAGCATTTTTGAAATAAAATTCATTCGCATTCTTGATTTTATATTCAATCCATATGCAACATATATAATATATAAATTTTGTTGTCTCATCCTTCTCTTAACCTCCATCGGATAACAAGTATATTCATATTGGTGTTTATATCTACTTTATTACTGTTTGTGTATATATTCATTTTCTCATTATTTCAATATCAATTAATTATTTTTTATAAAAAGTTGAAATCACTACAAAGAAAACATAATATTATCAAATATTTAATATAAAATAACTTACTTTCATATTTTCAAAGTCAAATATTTAGAAAAAATTATGATTGTATAAATTTTAAATTAAAATACCAAATAACAATTGAATAAAAGTGAAATAATTATATAAAATATTACACCATCACATATAAGTAAAATTTCATGACAACCAAAACATTTATTAATTTTTTAACATAAATAAAATAAAGTTGATAAAGTTAAAATGTATTTGGTATCATATATGGAGGTTGACTTAAGTCATATATATACAATATTTTCCTCTCTAATAAAAAAATTCAATCAACAACAATTCGTCTTAATTACCAGCTTAAACCATTGTGACAACAATAATAATAACACTACATCCACAACAACAATGATATAAGTAAATATCACTATAAAATATTGAGAAAAATATATCATATCAAAGAGACTCACCCTTAAGAGAAGATTGTTGAGAATAACCTAAATGTGAGTCTAAGTTCTACATTAAGTAATAACAAAGTTAAACACCATGTACACAAAAGACCCATAAACTTAATACCTTTTCAGGTTTTAGGTTAAAAGTGGTATCAATACCTTATATAGGTTGAGTTAAGTCTCATATAGATAATATCTTATTGGATAACAAATATTAAAAACAAAAAATAAAATCATGCTTCATAAAATATTTGTGACAAAAAAATTTATTTTGTTACTATCACAAACTTCTCAATGACGACGATAATGATGATGATGATGATAATAATAATAATAATAATAATAATAATAATAATAATTTTATTAAATAAAATCATTTTCCATCACAAAAATTAATGGGATGATATGTCACAAATTATGATAAAATGATTCAACGAATCATATGTTGCTTGAAGCGTAATAATTGTCATTCAAAGCAAGATAATGATAGTATCACTTAAAAAGAAATAACTAATACTTTAATTAACTAAAAACCGTCTCACTTAAATGTTATTGATGTGAATGTAATTATATTTAATCACTTAAAATTATAATAATGAGTAACATATAGCAGTTGGTGGTCTCTTATGTAATTGATGATGTAAACACGTTTTTAAAAAATTGTATATTTCAAACATATCAAAAAATAGTTGTACATTTGAATAGGATCTTCACCATGAGTCCCAAAATCATATTGTTGAAGATACAAGTTAATTTTTGATTTAACAATATTCACCACTAATAATTTATAATTGTGAAACACTTCCAACATAAAAGTGAAAAAATTATAAAATATCACACAATACACGTAAAATTTCATGAAAACCAAAACATCTATTAATTTTTCAAAATTAAAGAAACAAAGTTGATACAGTTAAAAAATATTTTTAAAAAGTTACAAAAAGAAAATAAATGTTCAATGTTTAAAAATATTTCGAATGTTTTGTACTTCTTTTCTCTAAATTTTAATAAATTTATTTATATACTAATATAAATTATAATACAACATTTCAACAAAATCATAGGAAGAAAAACATATTAAACTAATAATAACTCAAATTTAAACATAAATATTTCATCTTTTCAACATCAATCACTAGTGTAGCGAGAGGATTTTACCGCGGTTATTTTTCACTATACGTCGCGGTTTACGAACCGCGACATATTCAGCCGCGGTAGTAAGTCAGAGACTTTAGGCCGCGGTTCTGACCGCGGTATATAGGTTGCGGAATATGCCGCGGTTGTCTACGGAACCGCTGCCTAAATTCAATTTTTTTTTTAAAAAAAAACAATTTATCCACTATATGCCGCGGTTGAACCGCGGCAATATACTCTAATATATGCCGCGGTTAGTGCTAAAACCGCGGCCATATGTCTCATTTTAAAAAAAAAACGAAACACTATATGTCGCAGTTATGGTTAGAACCGCGGCATATTCCCCTGCAGTTTTTTAAAATTGCAGGTCTGTTTTTGTGATATCCACTACCACAAAAACAGACCTGCATATAAAAACATGTACACAAATTCAATTTGAACATAACAAACACATGTTCAAATGTATTTCAACATCAAATAAACTACAAAGTCTAAGAAAATTCAATCTAATCAAATGCAATGTTTAAATCTAAGAGCTATTGTATAATCTAATTATATACTTCGCAGCAGCGTTCCTAATGAATAATAGTGACTTCTCAGGAACTGGTGTAGTAGTCTTGAATCTCTGCAAAAGACAATTCATATTAATTAGTGTATATGAATTCAACATTTGGGAAAAAATCAAAATTTGTTAAAGTTAAATATTACCGTTTCCCAGCGACTTGTGATGTGAGAACGAACAATATGGGTCATCCAATACATTACATAGTATCCGCACTCATATGACCCATTTTGTCTGTTACACTACAATATATCATCACAGTTGATAATAGTTAGTGAATAACATTAAAATAAAACAATTATAACAAAGTATGACTTTAGCATATGTCAAACCTTGAGAGAAATCCAAGCAATCTTTCTACTATTAACAATTGATCTCCCACCCATCATCATACTTGCTGGAATAGAACTGTATATAAAAAAAGGTTTTAGCATTCATTTATATAACAAAGAAAGTCCAAACATTGAGGTTCTTACCAATCAATTGCTTGTTTGAGTTGTGTGGGAGGAGGCCTGTGCAATGAGCAGAACCACAAAGCATAGTTGTCTTGCATAGACATAACAAGAAGTTGCCAATGGCGCCTGAAATTCATAATAACGTAACTATTAAATATTAAAATCACATATGGAACATTATTATGTTAACAAAGTTCACTTACCCGGATATATAAGGCAAAAAGTATATTTTCTTGCCCCTTCCAAAACTTCTTATCAGACTCATGTTGATCTGCTCAAAATCATTTGATTCATGAATTGATTGGGGATCAATGAATCCATAATCATCAGAACGCCCCAACTTATTACTGACCCCAGACATATACCTGAAATCAAAAATTAACTTTGATATAAGGATACTTGATATATAAATCAATTTTATATATAAATAATTGGTCATAGACTTACATCGTCCATAGTTGAATAATTGAAATATTCAACTCTTGTGTTCCCGACGCAAGCTCACGGACATCTTGGCTATTAAGGTATATTGGGACCTCAGAGCCTGCCCCAAATACATTAGCATCATACTCAACCTCCAAAGGCTTATCATCAAGGATGTCAGCAAGTAGATGCAATGAAGAAAGAGGGTCATCCTCAGATAGAGGGAAATGTACCATGATTTCTCTAACCAAATGAACAAGTAAATGTACCATGATGTCAAAAAAAGATGGAGGGAAAAACATCTCTAGTTGACACAAGATGATAACAATCTCGCCTTGAAGTTCATCTAACTTTGTAGGATCGATGGCTTTACTACATATTGACGAGAAAAATGAACACAACCTGTTTATGGTGTGCCTAACATTTTTGGGCAAAATTCCACGAATAGCCACCGGTAACAACTGTTGCATTAAGACGTGACAATCGTGAGACTTCATGCCAACAAGCTTTAAGTCCTGCATTGACACTAAACTCTTCATATTTGAAGAGTATCCTTGTGGTACTTTGATACTCTTTAAACATACACAAAAACTTATCTTCTCTTGTTTAGACATTGTGTAACATGCAGGGGGCAAATAAGTACGTTTACCAATCTCCTTGGGTGCCAACTCTTCTCGGATATTCATGTCAACCAAATCCAAACGAGCATTCACTCCATCTTTTGTCTTTCGCTGAATGTTGAGTAATGTACCAATCAAGCTATCACACACATTCTTTTCTATATGCATCACATCTATGCAATGTCGAACATCTAACTTTGACCAATATGGAAGATCAAAGAATATTGATTTCTTCTTCCAAGGGGTCGTTACAGATGACTTCTTCGATGTTTTCCCAAATACATGATGTATTTTATTAACTTTTTCAAGAACTTCAAGGCCAGTAAGTGGATTTGGTGCTTCGTCCCTCTCTTGATCTCCATTGAATGCTTTTTTTAACCTTCGATATGGATGATTACGTTTTAGAAATCTCCGATGACGCAGATACACCGTCTTTCTTCCATGTTTCAATTGATGAGCTGCAGTGTTTTCTTCACATATATGACACGCTTTATGACCCTTGACACTGTATCCTGACAAATTACCATAAGCAGGAAAGTCATTAATGGTGCAAAATAACATTGCACGCATCATAAAAGTCTCTGAAGCGAATGCATCAAATATTTCAACCCCATCAACCCACAAAACCTTCAAGTCTTCAACTAGTGGGCTTAGATAAACATCTATGTCATTTCCAGGCTGCTTTGGACCAGATATCATCATAGACAACATCATGTACTTCCTCTTCATGCACAATGCAGGAGATAAGTTGTAAATTATCAATATAACTGGCCAACAACTGTGATTGGTACTCAGATTACCAAATGGGTTCATTCCATCAGTGGCTAAACCAAGCCTAAGATTTCTACACTCTTTACCAAATTCGGGGAATTGTCGATCAATATTTTTCCATTGCTTTGAATCAGCTGGATGACGAAGCAGCCCGTCAATTTTTCTCTCATCTGCATGCCATCTAAGATTTTTAGCATCTTTGGGATTCGCAAACAAACGCTTAAGTCTGGGCACTATTGGAAGGTACCAAACTACTTTCAAAGCAGATCCATTTTTTTCTATCTGACCATTATCTTCACTATTGTTTTTTGACTTGTATCGTGATAAGCCACATTTTGGACACTTTGTCAAAAATTCAAACTCTTTCCTATACAAAATGCAGTCATTGGGACAAGCATGTATCCTTTTATACTCCATACCCATTGGACAAAGAATTTTCTTCGCATCATAATTACGAGTGGGCAGTGTATTTCCATCTGGCAACATTTCATTCAACAAAGTCAACAGTTCTGTAAAACTCTTATCAGTCCATCCATTGCTCGCCTTCAAATTCATGAGCCTTAACACCTCTGACAAACGTGTGAACTTAGTTGAACCGACATACAAAGGTGTTTCCGCATCAGTCGACATCGTCTCATACACATGAGCTTTGGCAAAATTTTCTGCTCCAACATCGCGGATCATCTCCTCCAATTTGTCTTCATCCGGTCGATCTTCTTCCATGGTGGAATCAGTAACATTTACAGTTTGAGAGTCAGCGGGAAAATGCATTTCTTCGCCGTGCCATATCCATGTTGTATAGCATCTTAGAAAACCATCACATATAAGATGTTCTCTAATTTGAGTTGCGTTCAACTTTCTCCCATTCAAACAGTTCACACAAGGACATCTAAACTTCACTTCATCATCACTTCTCCCCTCATTACGTTGCGCAAATTGTATAAATTCCTCTACACCTCTCTCGTACGCAGCACTAATACGTGGTAAATTAATCCAATTTCGATCCATATTCCTAAATATTACATAAAAAGATAAGCTACTAAAAATCAAACTTGCAATTTCATACATATCATTGAAACTTAGTGAATAATATTTTAAGGTTTATAAATAATACAAGAACTACAACACACATTACCAAAACTATAGCAAAAACCATACCATACATTACCAAAACTATAGCAATTTCATGCATTACCAAAATTTTAGCAAAAACTATATCATACATTACCAAAACTATAGAAATTTCATACATTACCAAAACTATAGCATTATGCAAAATCTAATGAAGAAATCATGTTAAGAATGCAAAAGGGCATAAATACCTGGAACAGGAGCAGCGAAAACGCTTGGTGCAAAAAAAACGAAATGGCAGCGGAGAGGAATCACAGTCGTTTCAAACGATTTTGATCGGCTAAAATTGTTTTTTATCGTCACAAATGAGAAATGACCGAACAATTTCAAGTTTAAACGGTGAAAAACGCGTATCTGAGATGATGGGTGTCGCGGAAGAGAAGAAAACGCGAACAGAGCACGCGAAGAAGACGACACTGTTCCAAGTTTTGTTTTTTAACTTTGAACTGGGGAATCTACCGCGGTTCACTACTTAACCGCGGTATAAAAGGGGTATATGCCGCGGTTTCACGAGCAACCGCGGCCTATACTGATTAAAAAAATTAACCTAAATGGCATTTTTGAAATTATTTTCAAACTATATGCAGCGGTTCAGCGCGCAACCGCGGTATATTCCTCGAAATATTTAAAATTCATTTTAAATTTATTTCAGGTAGGAGAATAGGTCGCGGTTGCTCGTAGAACCGCGGCCTATACCCCTGTAACGTGCTGAACACACTGTCTCCCCAACTGCCTTTTGGGGAATTTCAATAGATGACAGGGGTATATGCCGCGGTTACTCTGCGAAACCGCGACATATACCCCTGTAACTTCTGAAATTCTCTGACTGGCAGAGAAGTTGAGAAGTTACTGCGGTATATGCCGCGGTTGCTCTGAGCAACCGCGGCATATACCCTTGTAACTTTTGAAATTCTCTGACTCAGTCAGCCCCTGCAATAAATTGGCAGGGGTATATGCCGCGGTTCTCTGGACAACCGCGGCATATACTCTGTTATTTAATTTTTTATTCACACGTGGCGTCAAAGGGGATGGTTGACTGGAGTATATGCCGCGGTTCCGCTCTGAACCGCGGCATATGTGTTCGATTTATTTACAAAACTGCCACCGCGCACCATTATGCTGCGATTTCCGATGAACCGTGGCATAATGTGCGCTGTAAAAACCCAATTTTTTACTAGTGAATATATTTTGGATGGTGTAAACAAGATATGTAACAATAACATTAATTTATTATATATTATAATAAATGAAACACTTTTTATGTGATTGTGGTGGTAAAATTATACTTATGAGAATAAAAATGATCAAATGTGTGTCCATAAAATCGCACAATGAAAAAAAAATACATTTGGCTTAAGAGTACGATGAGATGAAAATTTACTTGAAAATATGAGAAAGTTTTTCGGATATCAAAGTAGTTAAATTATTAAGAGAGTAAAAATAGTTTTGTCAAAACAAAAGTTTTTAAAATAAAAAAAATTAAGAATTCAAATAAAATAAAGAAATTAAGGTTTTATATTATATAATAAATGAAAGATTTATACGATTGAGCATTTGAAATTGGTAGTCAAATATTTTCATGTGATAAAAGATAAACAGTAAATAAAATATTAAAAAAAAGCAGAAATAATTAAATTCGAAACCTTTAATTCACTAAAATTGATAATATATTATTTGAACACAAAGGAAAAAAAAAGTGTAATTAAAATTGTAATAAAAGAGAAGTATCTTGAAAATGTAAATGAATTTTATGATATAGAATAATATACAATGAAGGATATAATAAATCTTATAAAATCAGTCTACTTATTCCACTTTTCTATAATATTTGTTTTATATTTATTAAATAAATACATTTTTTTTTCTTAAAACCAAGAGATAACATAATAGAATCCAGAGCACTTGTTCTCAGTTATGTTTGTGTTGTAAGATCCTTCTTTCGATTTAAACATCTTCAAGGTTCATCATGTGTCGTACATAACTTATTTTATAAAGTGTAGCAATGGAAGTTTTTATTTATATTTATGAAAAGACAGAAGGAAAAAGAAAAACACATCCATTCCAAATTCAGACGGGAACAATAATCGTTACATTCTTTTTGTAATATTACAACTTTTCTTAAACATTATAAACTAGTTTCTTGTTTTTAAAGCTACAATTTGACTGACGGATATAAGTTAGCCAGTATGTTAAGTTTCTACCAATGTCTATGTTCCATTTCATCGTCCATAAATATAAAAAAATGAAATTAATGATAAGATTAAAGAGAAATTATCATATTGAATATCATACATGTTCAGCATAGGAGTGAAAATCATCTTAGGATCAAAATTTTAAAGTGTATTGGAAAAGGAGATTCATAAAACAAAATCGAGAAAGAAGTTATATGAAGATCAAAAGTAACATTAAGAAATAATAATAGTTGCAAATGTGGATTTAGTAGAAATAATTGGTGTATGTGAACGATTTTAAGACAGTTATTTCAATTATTATGTTATTTTGTTTTAGCTTAACTTTCAAAAAAGATGGGTGAATATAGGTAGGTTATTTATGTAAAAAAAAATAATGACAATTTGTATTTACAATAAACACCATCAAATCATTATAAACAAATAGGATAATGACAATTCACACCATTCACACAAATTTCATTTATTAGTTTTCATTTTATCCTTCCTAATTTATTTTTCAGCATTTACATTTTTATACTTTATGTTTTCAGTTTGTCGTCACTTTCGTCTTCATTATTTTCATTCATATCATTTCATTTACATTCACACCATTTTGAAGCAAAATCTAAGTTCAATAATAATCAAAGATTTCTAAGAACTCTAATTATTAAAAAAATGTATAAATTCTTAATTATCAAATTCTAAATTAAAACACATTGAAAAACAATTATTTATTAATTTTATTATAATAATCCACTTCAAATTGATTTAATTTATAAAAAAAAATAAACATATTAAACAAAACACGAAGACAAATTTTAAAAAAACAACTTCACAAAATCTAACCCAACTATTCCTTCCGTGAAATAGTAGAATATGTTATACTTCTAAATACACATAAATATTCTAAAAAACAAAAACAATATTAAATGTTATACTCATCAGAGAACATTTATAAAGACAAATAAGTAATGAATAAACTCATTTGAAAGTTTAAGAATATTATCTAATAAAAAAATTAAAATAATAAATTTATGAATGAATTTATATGGTTCATTTAATAATTTTTAAATTAATATAAAAAACTTTTAACTTATCTTAAATCCTTAACCAATAATAAATAATTTATATTCTACATTATTTTTTTAACAAGTATTTTAAATATTTTTTTTAAATCATGCTACTTGTTATTTAAATTTAAGTCTTTCTGTGAAAAAAACCTAGCAATCACGTGTATATATACAAGTTTGTTAATTAATTTGAAAACCATTCCATTTTTCAGGAAATTGTGAAATTTTTTATTTAAAAATTAAGATTTAGAGTTGAGAGTGAATTTATATTACCAAAAAATAACATGAATTCAGATACAGTTTAATTTATTTAATTATAATAACATAAATTTAAATTAATTTATTGTTGGAAATGAAAATCATAATATAAGAAATATGAATAGTGTAATATTATATTTAAATAACTAGTATAAAGATGGTTTGATTGAAATACAAATTTAATAAATTCACATTTTATGTGCACTTTATAAAATTAAAATAATAGTTTGTTTTTATTAAAACCAATAAAATCAAATTATAACTAACTTAATTATGTAGAAGATACCAACAATATCACTAAAGTTTTAATATACAAATATTTATATTTTATATAATTGGTTTCTAAAAAGAACCTATATATCTTTACCTAACCAAGTTGTTTTAACATCAAATATATATTCTTTTTTTCTCCTTTCATACAATTTTTCATTTGCATTTATTCATTTATTTTTCATGTATGTATTCATTCATTTTTCATGGACAAAGGATAATTGCTTTTTCCATTTCACTAAGATGGGATAACAAAATTATTCATGTCACCCTTTCTTGTTAGTGCACACCAACCAAACATCTTTGCGTTTTAACTCAATTCATGTTTCCAATACTGTCTAACCATAGTAATGGTTTACTTTTTTTTTTTCAGACTAAATCATTAAATACCATGCACATTACTTTTTAAATAATTTTTAAAATTATATTAAATATTTGTTCTTCACTAGAGATGTTAAAAGATAAAAAGGTAGATTTCAAAATTCATCCATATAAAATTTTTGAGTCATCAACAAATAAATAGATAATCAAAAGAAATGTAAAGATTATTATAGTATAGAAAACAAACATAAGAAAATATTTCGACCCTTTCTTCTCTTTCAAGAAAAGTTTAATTAAAAAATAATCTTTTATAAATTGTGTTAAAATAATTAATATATATATATATATATATATATATAAACTAAATATTTTTAATAAACAGAATATTTAGTTATTTAATAAACTAAATATTTTAGTCACGTCGAGGAGCATATATAATATGAGAACAAAGAAATGCACTATAAAATAAATTACAAAAATCACACATTTTATTGGTATGAAACTATTTTAGAATTTTAAATCTAAGAACCTAATCATAACATACATACAATATTTAGTAAGACATTATCACCTAGAAGTGCTGATGGCGCCACCATCAACATAGCTTTCTTTAATATCATCTTCTCCTCTTTCTTGTCCAAATCTCGATCATAATCTTGCCCATAATCTTTGCCTTCTCCAATGCTAGAAAGTGCATGCTGCATGATTACTATACAATAACGTAGGTGTAATTCTTTTTGGATATAATGATTTTGAATTTGGAGGTTGCAAACAAGATAAAAATATATTGGGATGCTCATTAATCTTTTGACATTCAAAGAAATAGACTTGTGAGTGTTTAGTCTCTTTGGATAAAGAGTCACCTTAAAGATTATGACATTCATCTAGATCATGTTCCATTAAGATGTGATAACATTAGTGTTATTAATTTGACAAAGAATCTCATTCTTCATTCTAAGACTAAGCACATAGAAATAAGACACCACTTCATTAGAGATAATGTCTTAAAAGGAGAAGTTAAAATTGAATTTATTGATACTTTAAATCAATGGGCTGACATTTTCACAAAACCTTTGTGTAAAGAAAGGTTTTACACTATAAGAAATGAGCTAAGCATACTTGATCAAATGTCGATAATGGAATTGAAGCAATAAATCTGTTTGTATGAATGCAATCTATCTTGCTGTCATATATCATTGCACTTCATACTACGAATTTTATAATGATTATCATTGTGTTATCACTCAACATTGTTAAGAAAGTTGTGCTTGTTAAGAAAGTTGTGCTTGCAAGTTGAACACTGATCTTTAAAGGTTTAAAAAATCAAATTTGTGCATTTGATCACATTTGCGAAATTTAACCGATTACACAAATCAATAATCGGATAAATTTTGCTATGCAGTGAGTTTAATCGGTTATACTCATAATGAAATTGATTACAAATTGCGTAACTGGTTTATATGCTTATAAGTGCTGATGTATAATGCTTAACTTGTTTCAATTGTCATTACGTAGATCTTAAGCATATCTCTTTGATATCAAATGTTGCATATTACTAAAAAACTTTGAAAATCAATTCATGTTTCATTTTGAAAATTGCACACCAAATGTTGCATGATCTTTTACACTATTACATCAATTTTGCTGCATTTTGAAAATTGCACACCAAATGTTGCATAATCTTTTACACTATTACATTAATTTTGCTGCTGCATAAACTGGTATAATGCACTTTTACTGCATATATAGTATGAATCCTTAAATAATTTAACTTTTTTTTAAAGATAAACTAATAATATATACAACATTTTTTATTTTTCATGTAAATTAATACCTCACAAGTAGTTTATATATCCATAGACAGATAAAAATAGAGTTGGGTTCCAACTTCCACAAATTCATCATAATTAAGATGTGGTTTTTAAAATGGAAATTTAGCCTGAAGGCTTGGCATCATCATAGTCTGCTAAGAAAAAGTAATGCAAAGAGAAGTGGAGCATATATAATATGAGAACAAGAAATCCACTACAAAATAAATTACAAAAATCACACAGTAAACCCTTTAGGGTCAATCATGACCCTCTTTGGATCATGTTCCCTTCAACCACATCCTAGATCTATTACACCAAAATTATCATGGAAAGCAATACCAATTACAGTTTTATCTTTTCTCAATACAGAAAGCCAAAATAAAAAAAAATAAAAAAATCAGGCTTTCATGCAAATGTGTTAGCTTGGAATTCAAGGCAAAACAAAGGCATGTCTTATTCTTTATTCTTTTATATCTATTATACTCAAAATGTATTATCATTTTTCATTATTAAAAATGATAAAAAATACAAAATATCCAAATTATCAAATACTTGGTGTACTTTTAAAATCCGTGTACATACATAGAGAACATATATATAATTAATCTTAAATTTTAGATATACGTACTTTGTAAATCCCCCGTATCAGTTTTATTTTGTAGGCAAGTGGGGGACAAAAAGTATGAAAGAGGAGAGGCTAGCTGTTGTACATTCATATACATGATAGACAAGTGATAAACAGGAACTAAAATTATGCCAACACAACAACCTTTTCTCGAGTTACATCCTTAACTTTCCTAATTTCAATCATAGTATATCATTTTTTAAAATTTTTAAAAAATTATTGGGACCAAATATGTCATGTTCGGTTTTATAGTTTAAAAAATGTATTAAAAATTGATAATTATTTATACACGTTATACTTAAGTATTGATTTTCTTTATTTATAGCCGCGTGTTGTTGATGGTACGAAGAGGTCTTGAAAAAAAAGCCTAGCCACACTAGTGCAAGAAAACTGATAACGGTCACTTTCATGCGATTCATATTCATTTTACACCTTATCTTTGCTTATTTCTTGCGACAATATATTGATTAAATTAGTTTAATATGTTTTGGTTAAATTAATACAATGATTAGTTAAATTCATGTTTAAATTAATATGTCCATTGTATATATGTATTAAAAGGTTTTGTAAAATTTTCATTCATTGCTAAACTTGTGATAATATAAATCATTAATTATCAATATATTTTTACATACGGTCTAAATCTAATTAGTTAAATAATTCAAAATTTGGGAAGGATATCAGTTTTACGTATGTGTCAATTATATCATGTGGGAGTAGTATGTGAGATTACTTGGTCTTCTAGTGCAACTCTAAATGATTGAGTGAACATGATGGAGACAAATGATATCCTAAAATTTCTTTTAAAACCACAACACTTTGGCTAAATAAGTGTAATGATTCGGTTATGATTAAATTAGTACAATTGTTAGCTAAATTCATCTCTAAACTAATATCATTCGATAAAGTTTTATACTTATAATATTTAAGATTAATTATGGTTGTTAAAAGTTTGACATAAGAATAGAAAATTTATATTTACATCGAAAAAAAATTGAATTTAAACACCAAATTTGAATCTCAGTATATCATATTATTTCCATTTGATATTTTTAACCTTTTATAATTGTCTTGGAAAAACCTGAATTGAACTGAAGTTATAGCCGTTATCTGGAAATTATGTTAGATTTTGTAGGTAAAGAAATGTAAATCCGTCCGATAGCAATATATAAATATTAAGTCGTTGATAAAGGCAGATATAAAAATCGATTCCCCTAATAGGACCCACGTTATAAGAGGGAGGTAAATTAATAAAAAAAATGATGAATTGAGAAGAAGTAAGAAGTAGAGGGTGGCCCTCTTCTTACATGATTTGGCACAGTAAACCCACTACATAGAAAACTAATGTAAAGACATTGCTTTAATAAATTCTTTCCATACCCTTTAACTTTTATAATTGAAGAGGGAAACATTTCGACACACGTAGGGCATCTGTATGAATGATCAGCATTTAGTGCTACTTCAGGAATCCCAATTAAATCCTTCATCTCTCTCTCTATCTTTCTCACAAATATCAACCACATCTTATGCAAATAATAACACATGCAGCAAATTACATTATTCCTTCAATTTTTCACCATGCTTCAGTAAAAAGTTGTTTATATATGATATATTAAATACCATAAAAAATTTTAACATATAAATTATTCACTGAGTAAAATAATAAATATAGAAAAATATATGCAAACAACTAAAGATAATTTTTAATTGAAAATCCAATGCGTTAGACATATATGTTGTGAAGTGTATTCTTCCATATTTTTGTATTTGTATTGCATTTCTTAATTTAGTCGGACAGTGAATCTAGGTGAGACCTAAATGTTTTGATTGTCTTGGTGGGGGAGCCTTTATTTATGATGCTTTCTGGTTTTGAGCTCTATGTATCTTTTATGTAATTTTTTAAAAGGGTTAGAGTATCTCATAAATTCTCTATTATATTTATTTATTTATTTTTATTGATAAAAAGAATATTCGTTAGACATATGTTATTTTTTACAGTAGTTTTATATTGAGCTGAATTCGTGAAAAATCATTTATAATTTTTATTTGACAAAATATATTTAGATATATACTCTCTAGTTTATTCTTATTCTTTTTTCATTTAGAGTAGTCTTACTCATTTTTCTTCACCGAAACTGATATATAATATTGAATTGGTAAAATGCCTTTATGATTACCAAGTTAATTATTTCATAACAAAGTATTATAATGTTTACTTATCAAAAAATGAATCATATGAAGTTAGTGCAATCCACATAATATATAGATAGATATTCGAAAATAGTATTCAAGTAAAAAAAATAATTATCAAGTGAGATCCTTTGTTTTTTGTTTTTTGTTTTTCTTTTTAACCCCTATCTACTGTTGATTTAACTATTATTAATCTATATTATATCACGTTCTTTCTCTTTTATCTTTTGAACTCATTAATTTCTTTCAGACGTGTTAAGTCGCTGTCTTATTCTTAAGCAGCCTTACGCGTCCCCGACAAATTTCATCATCAGAAGCCAATGGAATGACAAAGAGAGAAGAGCTACAGAAAGAGAGTTACCTCATATACTTCATGTGAAAGAGAAAACATGCTACTTAAAAACTGCTGTAGAACAATATTTTATCTGTAATTTCATACAACTAATGACGTCTCTCTCTCTCTCTCTCTCTCTCTATATATATATATATATATATATATATATATATATATGTATGTATGTATATGTATGTATGTATATATGAGTGTGTGTGCAAATCAATACTAAGCAAAGAAGAAAATAGTGTCTTGAGACCTTATTTTGACTGGACCAACACATGTCAGCGACATTTTAATTTTGTTTAGCTTTTAAAACATATTAGTATGTTACTTTTCGTATGGTCATACATTCAGTCACACAAGAAGAATGTCATGCCATCAAGAACTTGAATATCTCTATCTACAAAGGGAAAACACATGCTGAGTTCAGAATTTATTTAAAAATAATTACCCATATTTATATATTTTCAAACACTTGACAGAAATAAACGACTGTTTTAATCTGTAAAATAATGAAACAATTGCATTCTTCCACATTTTACAATGTATCTATTAACAAAGAAAATATAAAATTATGAATAAGATTCATATTTTATAATTCATTTTAATTACAAACGTGTGGTTAAATGCATTTTAGAATAGACGTATATCTGTCATTATTCTGGTCTTCTAATTAGTATAACATTATATATCTAGAAGGAGATACTAAAGCTTAATCAACAATCCATGGAAATTTGAAAAGAACTACATCCATAGATATGGTTTTTGCATAGTATGCTGCCAGTTTCAAGTTTCAGGCTTTGACCAAAAGAAAACAAATAGCACTATTATGAGGGTATTTAAAATTGTCTACCTACTGGCAATAGTGCCATCTCTTTTCTCCCACTTAAGTAGACAATATATCAGAATTGATTCAGAGAGAGTTCGTGTGCACACACTCCAACGCACTACTCACCTTATGATGCCTACCAATTGCATGACAGTTTGAAGCATGGATTCTGTGGACTGGGTGTTCAACTGCATATTTATAAATGAAATTACGCATGAAACTACACAAAATCACTGAACTAACAGAACAGAAACGACCACCATAATCACCTGACTCTCAGCTTAAGTATAAATGAACATATATGATTAAGTAAATGGTTTATATTGAGATTTGAGAGAGAGAGAGAGAGAGAGAGTTTCACACGCAACGAAGTAATTAAAGGAAAAGAAACTGCACTTCACCGCATCCAAGGAATGAAAATATACATATATGGAAATTAAGACGATCTTGAGATCCATTATTTTCGTCATAACATCTTCAAGAGTACATACACATTTTTATTTTATTGATACAAATTGGACGATGCTGCAATATTGGTCTGTGACACACACGCACGCACAGCTCTCCACTGTTTTTTACTGCCACTGCTTAAGTTACTGCTGCATCTACCAAGAGTGCTGCTGTTTAGGTTTACACAATATATTTTCTAATGCAATATTGCAAAGGGTGTCCCCATTTTGCAGTGCCCCAGCCCATTGTCAAATCACAATTTCTGCATAACAAGCAAACAAGGAAGTAAAAAAACCACGAAAAAGAAAAAAAGAAACATAATTGATCCACATATATGTCATGCTAATCTCTACACTACCAATAGCATAATGTGAAAGTAAGTCCAAATAGTGATTAGTCACATGACACGTGCAGGTTAGTTTACAGCTAGCTATAGAAACCTAAGAGTTGTGATACTGTTATTGTTTGACTGATAGTTTAATGAGTTTGGTTGCATAGGAAAAAAAGGTAGAGCGTGTCTTAATAACTGTACCAAAACCCTTGAATTTACTAAGGTACATGGAATTATGAGGTTAGTCATGTGGCCTTACTAACTTGCATTATTTGGAGGGGGCAATGGAGGAGGATGTTGAGGACGCTTGCGTTTCTTTTTCTCGTAGCTAATTCCCCTAGCCTTGGCTTGTGAATCACGCACTTCACGAAGGTAAAGTCTCACGGCGCGAGCACCAAAAGGGTTGGTTTCAGGTTTTCCTCCATTTTCTTCGAAAGCAGCTCTGAGACGACCTATTAGAGCATCAAGGCTGCCCCATGCTTGGCGTAGAGGGCAAGGGCAAGGTGCAGGAGGGTTGGGGTGCCCGAAGAAGGGACAAAGGTGGGTGTGAACCTTTGTTTTTCCGAACTGGTCGAGATACCTCAGGAATTCCAGCACGTGTGCGCCGCTGCAGCGTGAGAGTGAAAGTGGGGGTCTGTGGTTCCGAAGGTACTGTCCGAACGTGTTCCAGTCGCGTCGCTTTTGGTTCTCGTAGCGGCTCAGAGTAGTGGGGGAGGAGGAAGGTGGTGATGACGAAGATGAAGGTGGTGGTGGTGATGTGAAATTGGAGGTGTTACCTGCTGAGAGGTTGATGGCTTTGGTGTCGGAGTTTGACGAAGAGTCAAATTCTTGAAAGGAATTCATGATCTGTAAGGGAAGGTGTTATCGGATATTTGGATCTGCGATGTTCTTCGTTACTGTTTGGGAAGGGTTTGTTGTTTTTTGTTCAGTGACTTTGCGTGTTGGATCGATAAGGAGAGTGTTGAACAGTTGTGGAGATTGAGGGGTGTAAGGAGGGGAAGGAAGAAGATCTCTCAAGAATATAAGGCATGGAAGGAGGGTGCCCAACTGAGAAAAAAAAATGGCTTTGATGGTGATCAGATTTCGGCAGGGTTTGAACTGTGCTGAGAAGTGAGAGAGAGAGAGAAGGTTGAATTGATGGAGAATGGAGATAACTTAACAGGAAGGAGGGTAAAAGAACAGTTTAGAGAGAGAAGAAGGAAAAACCTATTTTTCCTAGTAGCTAGGCTAACTTCAACCCTCTATATTTTTTGATAACTCCTAGAATACTTGAAAGCGTGGTGATGCTAGGTGCTTTTTGCTAACCCTGTTTTTCTGAAACCATTTTTAGGAATTTTGACAGTGTTTTTTTTTATTTTTTTGAGAAGAAGGAAGAAAGGGTATGCAGGTAGATGAGGTGGTTTGACCCATGGCAGTGTCCGAAGCAAAGAGAGAATGTGATGGGAAGAGAGCAGAGGGACTTAAATTGAGAAAGAAGAAGTGTTTTGGGCTTTAGGGCTTTTGTGGAAATAGAAATAGGTTGAAAAAGACAGTGAGAGATTGTTGACGCAGACAGATAAAGGTGTTGGTAAAAAAAATTAAATATAATGGTTTGGGTGGTTCTATTATCTCTCTCGCGTTGATTGACAATACCTTTCGAAATTACCTGTTTGCCCTTTTATGTCTGATACGACTAACTTTAGTTTGGGAAAAAATGGGATCATCAACCATAGTTGCATACAAGTAGACACTAGTAGAGCTTGTGAACTTACCATCATTAGATTGTTACTTTTCAACAAGTGCTAATCCCTAGGCCCTAGATATCTGTGTGCAGATTATAATGATTTCAATGATGAAAATCATTGACTGCAAATGACTTCAATTAAATCCCCTACTATTGCTAAATTAAGATTACAACCACTAACCCTAAAATAATTCATTTTACTTCATTTCAAACTTTAAAATTTTCAGCCTTTTCAGAATAATCATACCTGTCATCACACAAAGAAGAAATCATATATGAAGAGTTCGTCCAATAATTTTTTATTATTATTTAGAAATTATATATTAGAAATGTTTTTTTATTTTATTAAATTAAAATGTAACTGTTGTTATAATTTTATGTATGATATGTGCATTAATTTTAATATATTTTATTTTAATTTATATAATTTTAATTACATTTGATATATTATTTAAAAGATTTAAATTTAGGATAAAACGGATTTCAAGTAAAAGAAAAATAGATGTAAAAAGTATAAGAGAATTTGGAATTTATGAAAGATGAATAATCATCTGAGGCGTGAGATGATCAGTTTATTGACTATCAGAAAAGTGGGAGAATTAACAGAAAAATGAATAAAGTAACATTAAGTTTATTAAAATATATATTGAAAATAAAATAAAATAATCTGAGATAGATTTTAACTTATATTTTTGTTAAAAATTCATGGGTTATATTATTGCGGAAAGAATTTTTCATGTACAATAATAATGAAAAGAATACACTACTACAAATAAAAGTAAACGAAACCACACTTACATATTTGAAAAGAAAAGGTTCTTTGTATCATTTCACAACTGTTTGATGAAATAATCATAAAAGAAAGAATAAATTTTTATACTTTTTTATAAAGGTGAAAAATAGTGAAAAGTAACGCTAAATTTGGTGTAAAAAAATTTGAATGTCAAAATACCATCCTTACAAAAAAATTTAATTTGATTATATATCATTTCATATCTCATCGTTGTTATGTAATGATTTTTTTTTCTTCCTTTAATAATAATATAATAGTTGATGATATAATATAATGATCATTAGGATGATTTTAATGTTTTGTTGACCATGTTAACAATTGCATGAAATGCATTAAGTCTCATTAAAGATTAAAGAAAGATTAAGCATGACAATCGATTTTTGTGACGAAAACGTTGTTAGAGATGGAATGGCAAGAATTTAAGTCTGTCTCAAAAATTGGTGACCTTATTTAAAACAATAAACATTGATTTGGGTGTTGACAAAAACAAAAGTGTGGAATATGGTAGATCTATTAAATCTATGTCTCTCATAATTTCTTTTAACAATGCTGTTTTTGTTTGTCATATCGTTAGATCATCATTAGGGAAAGAAGGTTTTTTCGCTAAACACGTATTTGATTTCTTTAAGGAAAGTATTATCAGCTGCCATGGGAATCAAATCCTCTTAAAAAATCATAAAATAGCAGTTAAGATACGCTTCACTGTATGTTGATCTATAAACTTTACAAAACTTTAAATATATAATATAAAAAAAGAAAAAAAAAAACTTTACAATTCCTCGTTCAAAATTCCTAGTTAGTGCGTCTTTTTTATTCTGTATACATTGAACCCATCTATAATTAAGTTCAATGTGTCGATATATTTAATTGATTTTATATTGAGAAATTGGTGATTTGATGTTGAAATAATTTCAGTGATTTTGTAGTATAACGGTGCATATTTTGCGAAACTGAGTTGTATGATGGTGAATTGTTTGAAGAATGTGAGTTCCAATTATAGCAAGCAAATATTGTTGGCAGGATAATCACAAATTTGCAAATCAATTTGGTTTTAAAAGGTGAAAGTTTGAGCTCAAATTGCATCCTCATATGTCTGTAACCTAACTCCAGAGAGATTTGAGAAAGTGTGAAGTTTGTTGAAGACAAATCAAATCATGTTTAATATATATAGAAGAAACAAACTGAGTTGACACCTAGTTTATCTTGATATTTGATATGCCAACAAGATTTAACTCAAATCTACTTCCATAATGTTTTAAGACTGAAATTAATCAGTATCATTTTGCTTTCGATTTAGGTTTTATGTAGATTGCATTATTAAAAATAATTCAACCGAATTAAGATTAAATTAATTAAAAACATGTAATTAAGTTTTTGCTTTAGTTTATTTTGAAAAGTTGGATTATTCTTTAAATAGCATTTCTTAAACTGAATTCAATTATAATTTATAGAATTGTGAAAACAACTAATAATATTTCAGACAACTTAAATGGTTTAGTCAAATTAATAATATTTTTTTATTAATTTAATTTAGTTTAGTTTAGTTTGCTTAAATTCTAATTCAATTTATATAAATAATTTTACTGTTCAATTTAGTTTTATCAAATATTTTTTTAAGTTTAGTTTAATATCATAATAGGTCAATGAAGACATTATTGTCCAATATGGATTATTTTTAGTGTTACTTTTTATTTAAAATAAATTTTCTACATAATTATTCTAAAAATTTTAAATATTCTTATATTTATAAAAAATCGCTGTTTTGATATATTATAACTATTATTTGTCAAAAAAGCATCATACAAGATAACATTTATGCAGTCCATTGTTTTGTTTTTCATCACATACGAAGTTCATTTACTGAAATCTAAGTTCGATTATAATGCTTTTTCTTAATAAAAAAATAGTGACCTCCACTAAAGTTTATGCAAGGACCATGGTATATTAACAAATTTTTTAAGCAATTTTTTAATAATTGACTATATATGTTATTATTTTATTAGTTAGTATATTTAAAACGGATTAATCATAAACTACCACGTACACAATTCTAATGAAAATGTTTAAACTTTTTGACACAAGGATGAAAGTTGTGTTTAAGTGAAAAATATTGATAATAGTGGGTAAATATAGTACACGTACTCACTCTTGAGTTGTTTTCAAAGATAGACCCAAATATATAGATGGATGAGTTTGGGTGAATATGGAAAATTTATTTCTTTGTCTACACAAGTGTAATTAATGTTATATGTAACAATTTTTCTCCAGTTATTATCCTCTTCAAAATTATATTTGTGACATTAATTCTGATATTATTGTTAGATTAAAAATTTGTTATTACAAGTTAGAAAATTAAAAATTTGTTATTAACAATTCTGTATTACAACTGATTTTAAATAACTAACTCTTCTTATGTGACTCATGAACACAAAACATAAAATTTCTTTACCTCTAAGTACTTTTAATCACATGGAAAACACTATCTGTATAAAGAAGCTCAGATCAACTATATGATCATATCTATACAATTTTAATTGAACAAAAGTTTATCAATAGCTTGGAGACGAGACATGCAAATCTCAAACCTCACACATACAATATGTAAACCAAAAAGACTTTAAAAATAATAAAAGATGAAACTCCCACTTAGTTTTACCAAATTGTCATCTCTAATGTCTACTCGCATTCATCTTACCAAGTTGTCATCCCATGATGAACAAGATTAACCATCGAGATAATTAGAAATGACAATACAAAATTATTTAGAATTTAATTTCATATATTTGTAATTTTTTAAAACTTATATTTCGATGCAACTCAATTAAATTTGATTTTTTTAGAAAATCATATTTATTTACATTTATATTTTAGTATGCAATTTTATTTAAATTGCACTTTAATTTTTTTTTATCTGACTTTGTATTTTAAACACTCGTTTCTGAATAAATTTATTTTAAATTAAAAAAAAATCCTATTACCCATAAATACCTTCCAGTATAAAAATAAGTTAATGTATATATACATTTAACTAAGTTGATACTGCAAATTACATCAACCATTTGTCATCCTATTAAAAATTATTAAAATAAATAAACGAAGAAAAAGCTCTAACAAACTATGCTAAAATAAATGTGTTGACTCAATATTTAAAAAATTAGTTTTGTTATTTTACATTTTTTTATCTTCATTATACTTTTTTATATTAATTTCATGTTCTAGCTTCAATAACTTTCTTTTATCTTAATCCGACTTTAGGCTAAACTAATTTAAGTAGTTTAGTCCAGCTTGATAGCTCTATAACTTGAAATGTTCATATAGCTACTAATTATTCTGCCAAATTGTTAAAGATGGATTCTGAGGACCCATCCCTCATGTAAAAAATTTGCTATATAGGTGTTATGATTATCAAGATATCAATTTGTCTTCTTTCAATTTTGTTTAGACATTTTATGACGCAATTAATATAAGAGATTTGAAGAACGTAATGATTGGAGATTCTATTTGTTATAGAATAATTAAATATTTTTCATTGTCGTAGTTGAATAGCTAATGTACTTGTACTGATTCTATTCGTTGTATTAAGGTAATTGCCATGATCACAAAAATTTATACCAGTAGGAATTAAAAATGTTTTTTAAGACTGTATTTGTATTGGAGGATTTCCTGTTTATAAAAATGGAAGAGGACAAATGTATTCACTTATAAATTTATGCACTTTTATTTTCACATCTTTTAAACAACACAAATTTCAGAACTAAATCTATTCAAATTCTTTCATTCATTCTTTCTCAAATTCTTATTCTCAAAGAAACACATTCTAATATTCTTTTTGAGATACTAAAAACAATTTATTTTAATAAAGTATTTATATTATCTTTTAATATAATCTTATTTATGTATATACAATTTGTTACACACACATGTGTGTGCGTGTGTGTGAAATTATATATACATAAATAAGATGCATTTACATTATTTTTATCTGCTTAATTACCTTGAATGAAACTCATTTCATGTTAGAGATATAGATACTACTTCATTCAATCTTATGTAATGTAATACATCTCTAACATAATATAAAACAAGAAAAATAATTAATTTGATTAATTTTTTTTAAAATATTTTAACAAATATATCAAATTCATTTCTATTATTTTCGCGGCACTATTCATTAATGTCAAATATAAATAGTTATTATATTAATAAAGATAAGTTTAAAGAAACACCATTTCTTTTCTGAAATGCACCACAGAAGACAATAGTGTATTTAAAAGCCGTGTCAACAAAGTAAACCTAGCAAAATTTAATAAAGTGAATTTCAAACAACCTTTAGTTAATATAATAACTATTTTTATTTTGATCCTCTTAAGAAAAAAAAACACAAATCACGTATTATAATGTTAAAAGTATTTCAGCTTAAAATTTAGTAAAGGAAAGAGAACTACAAAACTTAAACATTGGGACATAAAATGCGTAGATTTGAAACAAATCCCAGGAATCCTGGGACCACTGTATTTCACTCATGGTCTCTTAGATGCAGAATCACAACTGGACAATTGAGACCAGCAAGCAACCACACTAGTTTCACTCCACAGTTGACCTTCCAGAAGTGCTAATTTGAATCCCCAAGTACATGGAATTAAAGGATATAAATTTAACATATTCACAAAGCCCCCATGCTGGACTTGGACTCTTCTAGTATAGACATTTTTTCTGTTTTTTATTTCTATCAGAAAATTTCAATTTTTAAACAAATATGTAGATAACATGCACAAACATGGCTAACTTCTCCACACCGTTTCAAATCTCAAACATGGTATAGCTTTATGATCTGGTCTATCTTACCTCGACACACAGGGCAACCCCATTTCTTTGATTTCACCTCGTTCAAGCAAGACATGCATCCGGCAACATGACCACAGGGAATGCACGCCCCTTCTGCTGGAGCATCTAAACATATCACACATGATGAGCCACTTCCACTTGCAGTTTTTCCTTCTCCATTAGGAAGCTTCTCCACATCTGAAGATGCCATATCAACAGGGCTTAAATCAATTGATGGATACTGAATTGGGCCATCTGTTGGAATATCACCCACGATTGGTGGAGCCGATGGATTGAAATCCAATTCACTAGCATTGACATGACTTTGGTGGTGATCACCATTGCCACCAGTTTTAGTTTCTTGCACCAACTCATTTTCACTTGTATTTGAATTTGGTGTGCCAAGAAAACCATGATTGCCTGTATTCACTGCAGTGCTTGAAGAGCTTGCGTCAGAGTTTGGTTGTGTATGAGGAAAGGATGGCCTCTCCTGGATGGCAGACTGAAGGGATGCATTGATGGCCATAGCTAACTCTGTGTCTTCTGCAGCTGGTGGCGCTGTGGGTGGACCTGTAGGCGCATTGTTTTGCAAGAATGCCGGACTTGCCTGGAAGATCGGAAGAATAATGCACCACTCAATGAGAAAGCAAGTCATGTATCAAAATTCAAAACTTATCTGCAAACTTTCGTGAACCTTTTTGGAGTTACAAATGAACTAAGGTGAGAGAAAAATCAAAATTTCTTGTAAAGATAAAAAAGAACAAATAGAAATTGGTCCAAAAGAAAAACGTCTGTCAATAGATAAAAAGGAAATAAAAAATGAAAATTGCTGTAATAATATATGCTACGAATGCTACGAAGATTCGAATTTATATGATAAGGGAATGTTTACAGGGAACCATTCTGAATAAACGAAAGCAAAGAATGTTTGCACCATGCACAATGTTTTGGTTCTCAGGAAAATAACAAAATAGATCAATCTTCCAAACTTATTTACATTATAGTATTAATATTTGATAGATGTCAGAAATAAAATAACGTTGTGGTTTTCAATGAGAAAAGTATCCATCTTTTAGTATCACATTTATAGAGATCAAATGCTGGGTGTGAATCTTTTAGTATATCCATGGTTGTTAATCATATTAAAGAGGAGAGGAGCCCAAGAAAGACATTATTTAAGCTGTTAAAAGGGATCTCATGGTGACTATATAGAAGATTTAATCATTTAAACAAGTCTAATGAGCTTGTGTCATTTATGCAGGAAACGTCACCTAGTAGGATAAAACTTTATCATGGTTGTCGTCAAACAAAATTCATCCAATTACCCTCTAATTTAAATAATTATTAGCAATGACAAAACAAACTATTTTGAGAGAAAATGCAATTTACATTGTCTCTTTAACAATCATAGGGAGAAATTAAGCTATTTGACAGATTAAAAGTTATCCTTAAACCAAAAATTTCAGAAACACGTAATTGACATTTAAGTTATCTCAATGACTTTCTTTTTCAGGGAAAAAGAATCAAAACTTTTCCTTAGGGATTACCATTTGAGTAATAGACAATCATCACGAACTACATTCCAAAGAAAAACTCAGAATTCAGAGAATAGTGATTTAAAGTTACTATCTAAGCACCGCAAAGCTAGCAATCATAATAGAATCAATGAACATAACGTGTGACATACCTGAGGAATTCCTTTGCAAGCATTAGAAAAAAATGTAATTTGTTGCTTGTCATTCTCACTTGCAGGCCCAAGTCTAACACGTGTTTCTGGACAGAAGCAGATAAAATAGACAATGTCAAAGCCAGTAAGAAGAAACCATTTTTTGTATGAAAAACCATGGTTGTCACACTCTCTAGTTAAGTCTCAATATTTATTCTCAAAGGAGTTTAAGATCTTTGATCAAAAACAAAATTAAATCTTTTGCAAACTCGGTTTTTTTTTCTCAAACTCATTCAATTCAAGGAATCTTTGTCGAAAATCAGTTAATTCCAGATAAACCAGTTTTTCTCACAAACTCATGCAATTCAAGTAAACTTGCGAGTTATAGGATTTGCATTCTATTAGATATATTACCTTTATTTAATATTTATCTTTTATCTTTAGTTAGCTTATTATTATTTTTTATTTGGCTTGAGGGGAATATTAGATATATTATCTATCACAGTCAAAACACATAGCTTGTGTACTTCAGTTGAGCTACCTCCATTCTCTGGGATGCATTGACTCTATAAAGCTAATTTTATATTTTGTTTATCTCCATTATTTTCCTTTTGCTCTATTTTTATTTTATGAGGATAATTTTATGTTTTCTAATTTTTTGAAAAAGTAATGGGCCAACATAATATGACAGTTGGTTCCAGAATTGAGATATGTTCCTCATTTCATTACTTTTGTTTTCTCTATGATGTAGAATATTCAATATTAATTATGCATTTCCATTTAAATATATTTGAGTAGTGTACTACTATATATTTTCTAGATAATTTTTAAAGCATGTAAACTTATCCAAGTTTAGATTCAAGTTTACTATTTTCCATGAGTTAACCCAAATCTTGAGTTTGACAACCCGACAGGAAAGGAAAAATAGCATAGTATGAGGGAATACTAGTAGTTTGATCAACAATTGTAACTGACGGATCAGACTGGTGTAGCTTTGGTTCATGTAAATTGGCCTTCCACAGTGCAATAACTGTACGTGGTTGTGCATCCTGCTTATTTAGGTTCATGTATTAGTGAAGAAATGAAAATTCATATAATGATATGAAAAGAATAAAAGCAGTAAAGAATTTTCAAAATGGTAAAAGCTGTAAAGCATAAACTCTAGGCCTTGTTCACTTGAATGGATTTGGGGGAGAGTGATTGAGGGGATTTGAGAGGATTTGAAAGTAAATTTTTTTGTTGTTTATTTGAGTGGATTTGGAGGTAAGTGAGAGTGAATTTAGAAGTAGAGTTTGTGAGAATTAGTATAGGATTTGATTGATGTGACAGATTAAAAAAATTTACTTCCAAATCCACTCTCGTTTACCTTCAAATTCACTCAAATAAACAACAACAAAATTTACCTTCAAATCCTCTCAATCACTCTCTCCCAAATCCATTCAAGTGAACAAAGCCTAAGTCTTATGTAAAGGGCAAACATATATTGTTAGTAGATGCGTTTCAATGTAAAATGATTCAGTGTCTCAAATATCTTCTTTTTATCGAAAATATATTATCTTCTGTGTGCTGCCAATGCTAGGGAAAAATAGTTAACTATGAAATACCTGCATATTAGAATATATGGCAAGCTCCAACTTGTAAGGTTTGGTAAGAGTTCGGGAGCCCACTGGTAAAACAACCACCCAACTGAAAATAAAATTAATGGATAGTGAGAATACTCGCCAAATTTACCAAAGTTCATCCTTTAAACAACTGAAAAAAACTAATTTGCAGGTTGCTTGAATGCATGTCCATCCATTGAGAAATAAAGGTAACAAAACTAGTCATAAAATAGCAAATTAAATCCTTCAACATGTCACATGATACCCACACTTTTCTCGATAACAACTGAGGAGCTACTACTTCCAGAAACCCAGGTCCATGAAGCTCGCGTAACCAACCCGAGAACAAGCACAGATGACTCTGCAAGCCAACAATCATCATTTAAACAACTTAGGTGCCTTAGGAGTCATGATAAAGAAAAGGAAATTGATGTTACATTACAAAGGTTTTGTACCTCAATTGTACGAACAGCACTACCATGTCCTTTGGCTCTGGCAACCTCCAGAGCAGTTAGACAATCATCATTTAGTATTAAAGGATTAGCTGCAAAGTTGATTGGTAAAGTCCATAAAGATAAGTTTCTAGAATTCAAATGAACAAAAGTAATCATGTATTGCTAATTATTAACCATACCGCCATGCACAAGAAGTAACTTAATAATACTTTCAAAGCCCCTTTTAGCTGCATGATGCAACGGAGTCCCGCCATGACGACCTAAAACACAGTTGAAAATTAAATCCAACAGATGACACCGAACATAAACCAATTCAGTGTTCAATTTCAATTACAATTCTTGTTCTGAAAAATTAAGGATGACGGTGCAGCATACACAAGCAAGACAACCATCTCAACTAAGGAATCTACAGGCCATGTAAGCATCTAAACTATTCCTAATTACCAGAAAACTCTGAGGATTATATTACTTTTACTACCAAGTATCAGTTTTATCAAATGACCGTTTACCACAACAACCCTGTTTCTCAGAAATTTTAATTATTTAATCCATAAACAAAAGCAGTAAGCACCATTTCCATCAAGACAATTGATGAAGCCAGAAATAACAACAAACTGAAAAGAGATCAATACCAGGACGATATGCATTGACATTGGCTCCAAGTTCTATCAAAGTTTTCGCAACATTATAAAGATGAGGATTCATACAAGCAACAATCAAGGGGGTCTTCGCATCTTTGTCCCTCCACTGCATCAAAGATCAACACACCAATCTCAATAAAAAATAAATAAAATCATGCAACCGATCCAAACCTAGAACCATCAATAATAATAACAAAATTCACATTTCCCCCTGAAATTTTCCCACGGTTCCAATACCTCAAGGCCTGCTCCGTCTCTGTGAAGGCTTTTGATTCCTTCGGTGTTCCCATAACTGACTTGCTGGTAGAGCAACTCGTCTTTGGATTGCCCTTGCCCCATTGGAATCAAATTAGGATTTTTTTCTTTTTATTATTATTTGTATATGTAGATTTTGCAGAATATATGAAATGGGTATTCTGGTATGAGGAAAAGAAAATTGGGTCTGTATTAAATCAGAACTTTTTCCAGGAAATCTTGAACTTTCCTGGAAAATGTACAAGCAGTGTAAGGTAACAGATAGTGAGAAAATATGATATGAGAATGGAAGAAGAAGGATAATAATTTATCATTGGGAAATGGGTGGTGGGGCTATAAATGTAAATAGCCAATCAGTAATCAAATCTGAAAGAATTACGGGTATGAAAATATTAGGCTATATACTTAATAAAATGTAATAATAATTAATTGTTTGTTGGTTAACTGTAATTGTTATAATCATTTATAATTTTTCTTAATTACAGTTTTAATATGTCGATTGTATGACTAATAATAATAATTATTATTATTTATATTTATTATTCCGAAACCAACCGCGTAGAGTGATAGTGATTGATATCTTAGGAAAGAAGGAATGGACGCTTTCTGTGAAGTTGCAAACTTTTCAGCGTTTACTTTCTGTTAATTCACTAAATTAATTACTAAAATTAATAAATTAATGAAATAGTCCTTGAAATTTAGTATTTAAAGTCAAGGATTATTTAGTATTAAATAAAATTGATTAGTTGAAAATACTAAAATTCTAGGGAAACGAGACACTATAACCAAATTTTGAAAAGAAAAAAAATTATATTGATGAAAATAATCATTTTTTTTCAACTAATCAAACTAAAAATAAAGCTCAAATGTTAGCAGAAAAAAAAATTACTTTTAGAGTAAAAGTAAACTTAATATAAATAAATTTTATTAGGATAAAAACAGTCCTTAACTCTCAACTTACTAAGCAATGAGATCTGATATTAAAAAAATATAAAATAGAGAGAAAAAAAAGTTCAAAAGAGAATTGATTTTTTAGAAGTCCAAAAGAAAAAAAAAGTTGGAAAATGCTTCCCGCACCCCATCAATTACTACCTCCACCGTATCACTTTTTGGAATTCCACTTTTATCATTGATTGATTTATATGAAAGTTGTCTCCTTCCCAGAGACAGTGGCAGAAACTGGTATTGGCATTGGTGTTACCGGATTACAAATTACGAAAATGTGTTTCGAACCGCCAAAACTTGCGCAACTGGAAAAAAGAGAAAGAGGATTAGGAATGGATTAAGAAAATTTGTGAGGTTACTTTTGACATTTTAATATTTGACGATGTGCAGGTTGATATTTGAAGAGGTGCATGCCGTAAAGCTTTTGAAGGTAAGTGGGCTTACGCCCACTAGTTTCATATTAAAAATTATAATTAATATAAAGTTTTTATTTATTTTTCTATCCTTATACAATGCAAAGTTAATATAAAACAAATTTATTTCCAATATATTAAATGTAATTTTCTTAGTAATCATTCTTATAAAATGATAAATTTATACAATTATAAAATAAAAATTATATGTATTTGTTTTCTTTAAATAATATTTTATAAACAAAAATAATAATAATTAAGAGAAATAATATAAAGTTACCAATTGTAATATATTAGAAATAGAAATACACTATGTATAATTGTCTTGTATTTTAAAAAATAATAAACACATACGTTAATTGATTAATATTCCTTTCGCATGTAAAAGTGAATTTAATTATCTTAATTTAAAATGTTTTCATCATCTCAATTATTTTGATTAATATTTTCTATTTTAACACCAGATAATTATAATTAAAGATAAAAAATTGAAAAATAATATTAAGAAAATATTATAATTTTGCAATAGTGGAGTTATAGAGTTGAGTTAATGGTAAAGTTAAAAAAACTGTAATATAAAACAAAAAAATACTGGAGTTATAAGGTTGACTCTGTAATCAAGTTTAAAGAAATATAAGAGAAGTTATCAGTTTAATTCCTTTATCAATACCTAATAGTTATAAAATTTGTTTGATGAATTAAAAAAAAAATCTCAAAAGTTATGGATTTAATTCACAACTTTATCTTAATATTTAAGTTAATACACTATCTGAATTTCAAAATTTAGTTATGTGATCCTTTCTTATATGTCAAATCATATTTATATTATTTGAAATAGGTAAACATGGAAAAGTAAAACAAACATTACTATTTTATGACAAAATTAGCATTAAATAAAATTATGGAATCTTTACGTTGAAAACATATGTTTGAAAATAAGGTAACTAATATGAATTATATGACCCACTTTTAATTTATTCTAGATGTTTTCTTAAAGGTAAACTAAAAAAATATAATTATATATATATATATATATATATATATATATATAATTTAACTATTTATTTATTTATTTTTAAATCAGATCATTTTTCCAACTTTTTAAAGTGTTTTTTTTCTTAATTTAATTAATTTATTAGTTGTTTATTAAAAGTATAAATGTGATGTCCTGACTCATTTTATTATCCGATTTGATTAATTAAAACATAGTAAAAATCTTATAAGTTTAAGACATAAATCTTAATCGACATAATTCTATAAATTAAGTCCGTGTATAAAATATGTAAATCGATTTTGTAAAATTAAATTAAGTTATTTTTTTAATAACAAAAATTGTTAATTTGTTAAATGTATTATTTACATTATTCATTAATATTTAGTTTGGATGTATATTCGTGGGTGAGATGTCTTAAAATCCCCACAATGACTGTGAGTCTTGAATAGTTCCTACACAGGCAATGAAATTTACGTTGATGCGTAGAAATTGTGGTTATCGTTTTCGAAACAATTGGAAACCAGTGGCTGCAACAATCGTATCTAATCCACTGTCAAACACAGCCTAACTATACTGTTTCCAAAGCACAGAAAGAGAAAATTGGATTTTTTGTATCTGAAAAAAGAAAGACTTAAAGTTGATGCCGGCACTCCCCGTAATATGGTGGGGTTCACGGAAGTGAGCTTTCCTCATAAACTTAGCACGCAAGGTTGCTTCAACGCTCTCAATTATGCCGAAAGCGATATATTTAGACACCAAATTGCATTATTTTCTATTATATTTCATTACATTTCAACTTCTACCTATCTTTATTGACCAATTTCTATCAGTATATCATTTTGTTTGGAATTTCTCAAATTGGAACTTATTTAATTTCATTTCATTTGGAATTTACTTGTTTAATATATTCAATTAAATAAACCAAAAGAATGATTTTACTATTTGTTTTCTCAACCTTAGGTAGAATAGTAAATATATGAGAATAAAATTATCGATTAATTAACACTAAATCAAGTCTGATAAAAATTAACTGAATTTCCAAACACAAACTTTTTAAATCAGGATGATTTCTAAAACAATTAATTTCACATTTTAAATCAAATATATATGCATTAAATCAATTTCTTTTTTATTAGTTATTCAAAAGAGACTCGTGTTCTAAATTGGATGAAATAGAAATCAAACATAATGTACTAGAGTCATTCTATTGACTGATGATGTGTTCAATTATCACAAATGGAAACTTGAGAATCAAGATATAAGAGCAATTCCTAAGTTCTAATTCTCCCACCTCTTATAGTGGAACTTGTTCCTATCCACCCCTTCTCTTTTTTTCTTTCATCTCTTTCCACCAAAACAAGTCTTCCTTGGAATGTCTCGTCTGAGGCTAGGAAAGAAGCTTCAACCTGCCAAGAAGGCTTGGAAGAGCTTTTCCAACAAAATGCAATCAAAACTCCACAAACTCGGCATTCCAAGAGCCATCAAAGCCACCTTCAAACGCCTACTTGCCACCTTGCATTCCCTTCATCACCTCGTACCCTCTAGAGGTCGTCGTTCTCTCACAGGAAGAAGATCATCATATGCTGCTTCTGATTATCGTGTTCATGGCAAGAACATATCTGCAATACGCATAGACGACCTCTTTCCTGAGCCTGCTTCTTCCATGGTCGCGCATGCCAACAGGACTCATTCATCACAAGGGGAAACAAGCAGAGGCAGAGTGGTGATTGAGAAGAAGAAGGATCTGGAAGGAGGGAACAGTTGCGTGAATACTTTAGAGGATGCATGGAAGGCTGTGGTTGCTAAGTCACCTCAGCTGCAGGTGGATCAGAAGGCAGAGGAGTTCATCTCCAAGTTTCGTGAAGATATGAGGCTTCAGAAAGAAAGGTCTTTACTGGAATTCCAGGAAATGCTAGCACGAGGTGCCTGAAATTTATGTCCACTATTGCCTTGTTTGTTGCATAGTACAAAATTCATAGATTTGTTGAGCATGATTGTTTGGAATTGCTTTTCTTTTTCTTCATTTGGGTTCTTCTTAAGGTAGTCGGTGGAAATGGGTTTTGCCAAAACAACTGACTGTATATTTCTGTTCTTTAGGCTTGCATAATAGATTATTTTTCCCCTTTACATTGTTTTTGTTCTTCATTCTCATGTACATATGATGATTAAGTGTGCATCAACATGTATAGGATAAGCAGTTTGTATACAATGCATTAAATTAGAAAGCTCGCTTTATCTCATCATCCATTTGATCGAGTTTTTCCTCAAAATGTAATTGACCTTCTGTTACGACTCAAAGATAAGGCTTCCCCTTGTTATATAAAACGTAAGAGAGTACGGGGACTACAGATTTAAGACTAAGAGACTCTTTGCAAACCATCAGAATCAACTCCTCATGTAAACATTGATTTGATGTAAAATCTATAATAGAGATTTCAGGCATACATCCCAATTATGTTCAATGACTCAATATATTCAACCAAAACTAGTTTTATTCAACTTAAAAATAATTGTCTTGAAGAACCCACAATCCAAAAGGAGTATTACCATTATACATTTATAGGGTGTTGCGTGCTCGTGCTTCCAACCCAATGGCAAAAATATTTGGAGTGTACCACATCCCAAGTGCAAGAGAATAGAAAGCTAAAAGTAAACTGAATACTAAACACCAACCTTTTACTCAGGAACAACAACTATACATAAAGCATTAATATTACTTTCCATTTAAAACTTTAACACAATCAATTTATAAGTCTTTTTCTTTATATGTCATTCAACATTTTCATCTCTATTCAATAAAAGATTTAGATTCATAGTAGGATTCACGTCATATTGTAAAAGCCAGAATGATGACATTCAACAGTTCAGCAATTTTGTTATACACCGATTTTCCAAGCTCATAGCATCTACCCCAAAGGAGAAGACACCTAATGCAGAAATTCATTCAGCGGATAATCATGATGAATCTTTTTCATGCAATAAGCCTCCATCTCCTCTGGAGCAACCTGGGAAAAGCATTAGGGTATCAAACACAGAAAATAAACTTCCCGTCCCCCAAAGCTACGGTGCATAATGGGTTTAAGAAACAAAAGCAAAATATAAACACTACCTCATCATTCCATCTAGCATTATACTTGCGTTTCCATTCATCCTTCTCCTCTCTGTTTCTTTCGTCTGCTGCCCAAACAAAATGGTAGCTCAACAAAACTAAGAAAATGAAAATCATTATTAACCACATATTTTCAGAAAGTCAAGCTCCAAATCTTGGGCAATGTCAACGAATTACATGATTCGGTTTGCTAAATGCAGATACTACTGTTCCAACAGAGGAGAAAAGGCTTGCTATAAAGAATACCTCGACAAAGAAATGAATTTTACTTTCACAACCCTTTCTACACACTCAAACGTGGAAGACCAGTGCACTATACTGGAACTTGGGGCTAGTGTACCATACGGATACTCGGCACCTCTCCATGCATGACTTTGTATGCGTCATTGCTGCATAGCCTAAGGATAAGCATAAGCCAAAAGTGGATGGAAAACAACGTCAAATAATCGCAACTAGTAGTGGTAATAAGTCAAAAAGTAAATCCTGAGAACTCAGGTTTTACAAAAAAGAATTGATAGAAGGTGCTAGTAACACTAAATACATTAAAATCATCACATATTTATTTTCATTGGACACCTAAATGAAAGTCTATGGCTACACCTATGTAAGCTTCAATTAAATCCTCGAAACCCCAACCAAAACGAAATCATCTTATATAAATTCATAATTGAATAACATATCCACAACAACAAGCCAGACCAAGCATCTTGATCAAATTGGATTTTTATCACAAAAACTAGGTATCAAAGTATCAAAGCACAAATTGGAACATTATCCCCAATACATGAGTTTTACAAACAGTAATAACCATTACATCTCATTGCAGCTAGACAAAAAAAAAACTGTATTTCGTTTTCATGCAGCAAGAAACCATTCCAAGATAACTGCAGAGACATACCAGAATAAAAGAAATTAGACAAAAAAAAAATCCACTTACTTTTGACATGCTCCCTTCCTGCACTTGTCCACTATCTCAATTACATTGCCAGTTATTATTACTTCCCCTCCTACAATCATAACCACATTTATCTCCAAAATTATAGGTAGATTGATTAAAAAAGGAAAAACTTTTATCTTTCAACCGTTCAACTATTGGTTGGTTGGTTTGGCCAGAATTGTATTAAAGTGTTACTCTGTTGTTGCTGTGATGACTGCCTACTGGAGACACTTCTATCGTATCAACATTTTGTATGATTTAAGTCTGATTTTCATTTCCTCTGACGTTTAAGACTCTAAACAAATAGGAAAAAGCCACTCAAATACACATTCACCAGCATAACAATTACGGGGTCAAAAGAGGAATAGAAAAAGAAAGGTAATAGAAAGTTGGGACGCTTACAGATTTCTCAGCTTTAAATACCATGGAGCAAAGACATACAAATTTGGTATATGAGGATTAATCCCTTCTCATTTTCTTCTACCTCAGCTGGTGAAAGCCCAGTTTTACGTGCTTTCTCCAATTCAAGCTGTTTCCAGTGGTCCTCCCTGTTAGCATATCTATTTGTCATTCCAATGCAATGTAATAACATCACAGTGAAGAACGTGAAATAGTGTTTTCCCAACCAGTCAGTTTAGGAACATCAACTTTAAAATTACTATCTACCTTACTAGATAAAATTGACACGTGTCAATACTGTCCTCAGGCCACGTCACACATTTATTAACGCCGTTTGATGAAATTGACGGAAAGGATTTATTTCCATCAAATTAACAAAAATAAGGACCCAATTGAGACGCCAAAAAATAAAGGGACCTATTTCAAATGCTGAACAAAAATAGGGACCTATTGAGACATTAAACCATTAATTAATTGACTAAGTAATTGGGAAGTAGACCTTCGACTTTTAAGTATTCCTATGGGCTTTCTTCCTGCACCTATAAATTGTACTGTCAAGACAAATTTAACTTTCAAAATATATATATATATATATATATATATATATATATATATATATATATATATATATATATATATATATATATATATATATATATATATAAAATTAAACGAAAACACTTCTTTAACAACGCCACGTGGCGATTGTCCATTTGCTGATGTTTTAAAAAATAAATTAATATGCAATTGATCAGACAAGGGTATTATGAGAAGAAAAAAATACGAAATTTCATTTCGCGCTTTCGCTTCTTCTTTCATTTGCTTTTCGCAGTTTCGCTTTCGCCTCACCTCTCGCATTCCCTCATATCTCTCATCTCTCAGTTCTCTTATCTTTCTGGTGTTCAAAGACTAACCTTCTCGCTAAACCCTAAAGACTCACCTTCTCGTTGTCTTGGACGTCCATCTTCTGCAGCATTTGTATTGTGCCTTATCGTTGTCGTGGTATTTTTTGGTAAGTAGAACTGCGTGAACCCTAATCATCTTCTCCAGCATTGACGTTTTCTTCTTTCGCGAACCCTAACCATCTTCTCGACCCTTGTTGTTTTGTTGATGTTATAACTGCAGGTCCAATGGCAACCCTCTTCTTCGTCTCTCTCCACCATTTTCACTTTGTTTGGAGCATTGCTTTCACTCTCACGGATCTTCCTCTCGATCGAAAGAAATCTTTCACTCGAGTTGGAACTTGTACATGTTTTTTATAAACAAAAATCATGATTATAAATGTTGGGTAATATGTACTGATAATATATTATATGAATAAAATTTCAATTTTGATCTAGTACCATACGTTCTCTACTAGTGTTGTTCGACATATATATTGAAACTTTTATTTGGTTATGGGTGTTTGGTACAAAAATCGATTCCGTAAGCGACCTTGATAGGCCTGAGTGTTGGTGCCTAAAAAAAAGATCCAATTCAATCGAGTGTTGGTGCCTAAAAAAAGAATCACATCACACAAGTGCTTAAAAAAAGATCAAATTTAATTACGTAAAATGTCTTTGGCTACTTATGTGCCCACAGCTGGCTCCTACAACACAAGTTTTTGTGTAAAATCAGATTTTTGTTCGTGTAATCGTTTACAGGGTTCTTGTAATCGATTACAACGGCCAAAAAGGCCTACACTTGATTACCAAGGCATAATTTGAAAGGTCTTTGAGTCTAGATTCCAACAAAATAAGAATCAACTCATTTGGAGTTCGGTGGAGAAAGTTATGAGCAAAACAACCAGCAAAGGTCAGAGTTGGCAAGAATATATAAAGTGTCGGAACAATCGGTACCGTTATAGAGTCGCGCAGCGGAATAAAATATTTGGAAAGCGTGTTACGGTCACAAATCAAGTTTTGATAATCCGTTTTAGAAAAACAATTTTCTTAGAGAAAATTTATCAAACAGTTGATATGCGTAAAATGTAAAGAGTATAGAGAGCAAGAAAATTCAACACAGAATTTTTATCCTGGTTCGATTCAAAAGAATCTACGTCCAGTTGTTAATCACTATAAAAAGTGATTAACGTTTTCACTAAAAACAGTTTCACAAATTACAATAAGAGTGAATAAAAACAAATAAAAAACCTTCCTTCGACGAACGAACCGGAAGATGACCACCTTGCCAACTCGAAGAGAACCGCTCCGACTATCGACACACGAAACGCGAGCTTCTCCTATTCACGAGACCAGGCAAAGCACTTGAACTAGCTTTTTAGAACTTTCTCAGATCACACTGTATTCTCAAAAGCTCAGAGTTATCTTCTTAGAGTTTTGGAAGAACCTTATATAGCCAACTATTCTGAATTCGCAGAGATGAATTATAACTGCCGTAGATAATCGATTATTGTTAGTGATAATCGATTATCTTGAGGAATAATCGATTATTCCAGAAACTTTGGCAGTTCTCATCAGAACCAGTGATAATCGATTATTTGGAGTAATAATCGATTATTCCAGACCAATAGGGTTTTTCAGAAAAGCTCAGGATAATCGATTATAACTTCCAATAATCGATTAAATGCGTAACAGTTCTGGAAGTACAAGTTTTTCTAAGTATTACATGGTTAAAGCCTTTCCTAATACATTTATTATCTACAAAGTGCTTTTAAAACAATTAGAACAGTCTATCTTGTTGCAGCATCATCAAAATCATTTATCTTCAAATTTACCAATGCTCCTCATTGGTAACATAAAGCGTTAACTTTAAGGAATAAATTGTACCTACTCAGATGTCCAAAAATTATAAATTAGTATTCATTGGAAAGATTTTTTAGTGTAGTTTCTAATAAAAAAATCACATGGAGGTCGGTGGGAAAAATTATCATTAAAATAGCCAACAAAGACCAAAGTTGACAGCATGTTAACTTGGTCATGACACCAACATTGGGTCTTTCCTCCACCAAAGACTGCCCAAAACCTAATTTTTAGGCTCTACTCACACTCAAACATTAAAAAGAACACTCATCCATTCAAGAAATATGAAAAAATAACGTAAATTTTTTTGGCTACTTATGTGTTCATAGCGGGCTCCTGCAGCACAAGTTTTTTTACAAAACCAGATTTTTGTTCTTGTAATCACTTACAAAGTCCTTGTAATCGATTACAATAGCCAAAAAGGCTTACACTTGATTACCAAGGCATAATTTGAAATGTCTTTGAGTCTAGATTCCAACAAAACAAGAATCAACTCATTTGGAGTTCGGTGGAGAAAGTTATGAGAAAAACAACTAGCAAAGGTCAGAGTTGGCAGGAATATATAAAGCGTTAACTTTAAGGAATAAGCTGTACCTACTCAGATGTCCAAAAATTACAAATTTGTAGTCATTGGAAAGATTTTTGAGTCTATTTTCTAATAAAAAAAGAATCACATTATTTGGAGGTTTGTGGGAAAAGTTATGATTAAAATAGTCAGCAAAAGTCAAAGTTGAGAGCATGTTAACTTGGTCATGACACCAACATTGAGTCTGTCCTCCACCAAGGAATGATAACTTTTTCCACCGACCTCCAAATAATGTGATTCTTTTTTATTAGAAACTACACTCAAAAACCTTTAAAATGATTACTAATTTGTAATTTTTGGACATATGAGTAGGTACAGTTAATTCCCTAAAGTTAAAGTTTTATATATTCTTACCACCTCTGACATTTGCTGGTTGTTTTGCTTTTAACTTTCTCCACCGAACTCCAAATGAGTTGATTCTTTTTTCATTACAAAATAAACTCAAAAATATTTCCAATGACTACTAATTTGTAATTTTCCATCTAAACTAAGAAACATGAAACAATAACTTGAAAGTAAACTCATTTAAGAAGCTTAGAAAAACGTTGTTTTTGGGAAATTAACTGCATCTAGTACAGTGGTCTAAAAATTATGGGTTGATAGTCATTTGAAAGCTCTTTGAGTCTAGATTCGAACAAAACAAGAGTCAACTCATTTGAAGTTTTGTGAAGAAAGGTATAAGCAAAACAATCAGGAAAGGTGAGAGGTGGCATGAATGTGTAAAATGTTAACTTTAAAGAATTAATTGCACCTACTCAAATCTCCAAAAATCACAAATTAGTAGTCATTAGAAAGAGTTTTGAGTCTATTTTCTAATAAAAAAAGAATCACATCATTTGGAGGTTTGTGGGAAAAGTTATGATTAAAATAATCAGCAAAGGTCAAAGTTGACAACATGTTATCTCACTCAAATTGCCTTTGGTTACTTATGTGCCCACAGTTGGCTTCTGCAGCACAAGTTTTTGTACAAAACCGGATTTTTATTTGTGTAATCGTTTATAAGGTCCTTGTAATCGATTACAAGGCACAAAATGGCCTACACTTGTTTCAGGACTTGAACCAACTTGACCTTGACACCAACATTGGGTCTTTCCTTCACCATGGACGACCTAAACCTCAGTTTTCTCCCTCTAGTCACACTTAAACGCTAAAAACAACTCTCATCCACTGAAGAATTATGAAAAAATAACGTAAAATGTCTTTGGCTACATGTGTGGCCACAACTAGCTCCTACAACACAGGTTTTTGTACAAAACCACAATTTTGTTCGTGTAATCGTTTACAGGCTCAATGTAATCGATTACAAGAGGCAAAATAGGCAACGCATGCCATAGATGCAATGAAAATTGGTGATATCATTATTCATGGATGGTAGTCAATTGCATTAGCCACTTTGTTTATTCATATTCCAAACAACAACACATTTGAAAATGACAATAACAAAGACATTAAAACTTCAATTAACATTAACAATGACCAATTGAAGTAAAGTTTCATCTTTTATTTCATTAAAAAAATCGGGTACAATAAACTTATTTGTTCATCTATGTACAATTTTGTATTCCTTTCTATAACAATTCAATACAAAAGTCACTCGTGTTTCGCTATATTTCCTATGTATGGGGTTCTAAGCGCCTTGTTCTTGTAATGCTTTCGCGATCTGACCCTCACAAACCTTTGCACACTGGATTGGTTGTAGTACATGCCTCCCGGGCTTACAAAGGTCGTGTTCATGTCGGATTCTGCACGAGGCGTACTTTGTACATTTCTCCTTTTATTCTTCTCTTTAAAGCACAAACATACTTTGTTGAAAAAGAATAACGAACGCACAACTGCATCAAAGAGACCAAAATAAGAAAAGGCCAAATCCCAAAAACGAAAACAAAACAAAAAATTAAACACAAAACGAAAACCCAATGCCAAACCCAAAACACAATGAAGAAAATGGATAAACCCATTTACCTTGCTTGAACCACCATGGTCAACGGAGAATGTCATTGTGCACAATGAGGAATATGAGACCGAACGAAATGGAGGACTAAAATGAAGAGAACGAACTTTGGGTTCGTCCCATGCAAACGAGGAGCCAAAGGAAATGAGGAGCCACGAGAGAACGATGAAGAGGAGGCAAAGTTGAAGAATGCTAAAGGTTTTGCTTAACATCGAGAAAGAGGAGAATGAGAAAATGGAAAAACAATGGTGAACCAAAACGTAGAAACATGAAATATACTTTTGGAAGCATGAAAAAGTTAACCCTCAACCCATTTCGATGTCAGATTTTTATTAAAAAAAATAATTGAAACTGATCAATCATGACACTTAACGTTGTCAAAAGTGTATTAAAAATTGATTATCAAAATATCGTAAGCCTGATATAAAATATATTTATCATGTTCAGTCTATATTTACTTAGTGAATGGTCATCCACTCGTAAATTAAAATAAAATTTAAAAAAAACAATTATATATATAAGACCTGAACTTGATGTAAATATACCATCTATGCTGATAAGGAAATTATAGTCTCATAAGTGATTAGTAGTCTCCATCAATCATGTTCTCTACAGTGCAAACATAAACTATATAAATATCTTCTTTTTTTTCGAAGTATATTCTATGAAACTTCTATGGAATATAATTTTTTTTCAAGTCAACAAAAGTTACATACAAAAGTCATATCCAAGTCTCCTCTGTTCCACTTTAATATCTTTCCATCAATTCTCCATTAGAAGATAAATAGCTTATCTTGTACATCGTACACAGAAGATGAATTTAACTTTTGCAATCCCTTTTCTTTTCTTAATTGTATAGTATGAATTTTAGGTCAAACATAAAAAAGTAGTTAATTAACCTAACATCGATTAGGTGATTTAGTCATTCTGATGAATGTCTGATTGAAAGAATAGAGTCGACCATTTAACATGATTAACCAACCTAAATATGATTAAGTAAAGATAAATCCTGAATAAATTAAATAACATTTATACTTTGTTATTAGGTTTTTAGTAAATAAAAATCTATTACAAGTAATCAAATATCTAAGTAAATTGGGTTTAATAATTACAACATTCACTATAACATATATTTAGATAAGTACTAATTTAAAGATCAAAATATTTTCTGCATACACATCTTAGAAAGTTTGAATAATTAATCATTATGAATATTTAGAGAAGTTGAAAACTGAAGTAACTTGAAAGAAAAAAAAAAGATAGTAAAAATGTGTGATTAATCTTGAAAAACATTAACCATTCCTGATCATATATATTCTCATAATTTCATGTGGAGATTTATATAGTATTCATCCCGTGTAATTTACGGAATTTTAAATATTTCATCTGTGAGGATCGATCTAAGCTCTTCTCTCACTTGTCAAACATATTTTCAGATTAATTCGACAAACAAAGATTTAAATTATATTATCATTATCCAATAGGTGTAGATGATTACTACCGTTTTAACACTATTTGTTGTTGGTTGAAAGTAGAGAAGGTATTAAGGTAACAGTAGTCACTGTGCTGAATGGTGAGAAAGCTATTAGTATAGACGGAAAGAAAGCAAGATCTCTAATGGTCCCAATCCAAAAAAAAAAAAGTCTTCCTACATACTTTCTTATTGGACTTTCTACATTAACATAACTTTTTTTCTTGTGGTTTTAGTTTATTTTAACCTTGACTCCATTACAGTTGGATTCCATGTCAAGTTAGACATATCATGTTACAATAAATATATATAGTTGATATCACTTCTCAATTAAAGTTGGCATATATATTTTAATAAAGACTCAATTTTAACAAAAGCAATGGTTTTGGAAATAAAAACCTAAAAAAACCAATATATATATATATAGATAAGTTTTGCATTCATTTTTTGACGTGGCATATTCCTTAAATTATGACCTAATCTAACATTAATTAGAAGGGATTTGAGGGGGGCTGTTCAATAATATCGAAAGGAAATGGGAAGAGTTATTTTGGAAAAATAACGATGAGCATGAGGAGTGGGAAGAAGCAAGAAGCAGCAGGTTTTTGACTGGGAAAATTTGAAGAAATTAACCAGCAAGACTTGGAAAGAGTGCGCCACAGAACACATTAATTTTTATACAAAGCAACTTTCTTTCCAGAAATCATGACTGAGTGCGCAGCCTTTTATTTCAAAGTTGAGCAGTGATGATAAAAAGGTTTAGTAGCACTATTTTTACTCTCACTAATGTTATAAAAACTTCAATGAGGTTACACTATTTGTTCAATTAATGCACAGTTACAGTTTAGGTTATGGTTTCTCTTAAATGCCCATATATATGTGGTCAAAACTTATCTTGTAGGGTTTGACCAGATAAACAATTAAGGAATAGTGTGTAGCTTTTGAAAATTAAACCGTAAAAGATAATATACTTTCACAACATTTTTTTATAATATTTTAATAGTTTATTTTGTGATTAGTCCAAAATTACTTTACAATCAATAATAATAATCATAAATATCAATATAGGTCAATCACATAATGACACGTAAATAATATTAAAATATTATCAAAATATCATTATTCCACCGTAAAAAAATGTTCTTGACTTGATTTCTTCCTTCAAATTTTCCTTCCCAGTTACTTTAAATTGCCTCAGTTGACTGAATGGGTTGCATGTTTCTTAAGTACAACATAAGGGGAGGGACCAATCTACAGTGTTACGAAGTCATTTTTAAGTCTTCTTTAAAAGTTAACATAATAATGCACCTTATCTTCTTTATACAAAAGCCTAAAAGATCGCACTGATGAAACTGGTTATAATTTTTTAATTGAACAACAGATTTTCCACACACCTGGAAAAAGCTAAATACGCCAGATGATACATTCAATGAATTGCACATATAGTTTATGGAGTGAGAACAAGTTAATTCAAATTTTTTAGTTCAAAGATCATTAGTTTTCCACTGAGAGAGTGACTATATATATTTCTTAAACAGTGAAATGAAGATAAACAATAGTAGGTGTCGCACAACTTTAAAATTAATCTACCTTCACTAGACCACTTCTTTGTAGAAAACTTAGATTGCTATAAATATTATTGACTGATAAAAAAATTTATAAATATTATTGGTCTTGGCAACTGTCAAACTAGACAATAAATAGAATTTCTTATCATAACCTTTTCAATGTAGATGAGTAGATAACTAAATCAGTCTCCCCAAATTAAATAAATAGAATCTACTTTTACAAAACTCCTCTTTGCATAGACTTGAAGATGTACATGTTGAGGTTAATTAGCACGCTAGCACTCATGAAGTGAAATATACACACTACTACTAATAATAAAAAAAAAAAAGTTAGGGAATTATGTGGTTATTATGGAGTGTGTGAATCAACTTTGGAGGTCTAAAATTTAAATATCGGATACTTAATTGTAAAAAATACTTAAAAGAATAAATGTGTCACTGATAACAGTTTTATCTAATTTGAGTAAAATTATTTTATAGTCTACAACAAAAGAAAATGAGACTGTAGAAAATCTTCGCAGAGGATGTTCCAACGAGTTTCTTAACCCATTTTAATGGTAGGCATGAAAATACAAAATTATCATTTAATTTGCAAAGTAACCATGGTTGAATACGATTAAAATCAAAGTTAAAAATAAATAGAATCGATTCTGAATTTGTTATATATATATTCTCAAAGCAACAAATTTAGAAGTCTTCTAAAGGTGTAGTTGGTCCTTACTAGAAAGAAATGACGCTTGTCCAATAAAATACGCTTAACTTGGTTGGGAAAGGTGAGAAGAGACATTTTCTATGGACCTAATCACAAACTTGAAAAAAGAGAATACAGAGACTTAGGTGGTATCACTGTTCTTCAGGAAAAGAATTTCATGGCCAACCTTTGCACAAGCATATTAAGGATTTAGTTTGAGTATTGAATTACATATATTTTAGGTAGGTGAATTGGGTTCATGGGGCGGTTATAGTTTTTCTTGGTTTTGGAGGGATACATATTTATCATATGGGTGGGACACTTAGGGACTTTTATATCTCTTTTTATAGTGTTTTCCTTTCTTTATATACTTTAATACAAACAAAATAATTTTTCTTTCTACTTCATAACATTTTTTAGGGTACCTTTCTATTAGGATCTCAAGTTTCAGATGGAATTTTAAGTAAAAATAAGTAAAGAAAAAAATATATACATATATTATTATTACAAAGCTTTCATTTAGAGATGGTATTATAATATTTTATGAGTTTATATAACTTATTGTTTTTTAATTTCCTCAATAAATATTTTAGAAAGACTATCGTTAGCGATATTACAATTGATAATTATTTTAATAATCAAGTTAAAAATAGAGGTTTCAAACAACTTTATCCTATTATGGTAGACAAGAGTAAGGATTCCCAAATTAGGAGTTTATTAAAAATGATTTTATTAAAATTCTTCCTTTCATTTGAGTGATTAGTAGATAAATATGCCAAAACAAACACACTGTAAATGTGAAAGAAACTTATAGTTTCTTAACCAAGTTTACTATGTATGTATTCATTTTTCTCTCTCTTGGAACGACCCCACAATGTCTTATATTTATATTAATCACTTAATTGACCTATAAAAAAATTATAAAAGTTAGATTAGATCTTAAGTTAATAGGTTTTCTCCTTTTCTTACACCACTGAGCATTTGACCCAAAGCTTTGTTAGTATATGTGCAATTTACTAAATTATGATCAGATTTCTTTAACACAAATTATGATCAGATTTCTTTAACACAAATTATGATATAGTTTTATACTAAAATAATATCTAATTGCATTTTGAACGTTGAAATGTTTGGTCCAAAATGTACCGCCACTATCCCATTACCACACCCACATGTCCCCATGAACAGTTACCTTGGCAACCAAAAATTTTATTTTCCGTCGTCTAATAAATCACTTGCAAGTTGCAAAAGAACCAAATTCACCATAGACTTTTCCAAATTTGATCTTTCATCTGAGTGTAAATTATTCTTTCATGCATAATCATGATACCAGAAAAGTCTTAAAATGGACAGTAAAACTCAACAAGGGGCATGGATTTTTGAATAATAACGTTTAGGACATCATTTATTGATATTACAATCAAAAAGCTCTAGCCTGATTAAACACTAATTCGTAAAATACAAAAATGTTAGAAGATTGGTGTTTTCCACTAAAAAAAGTAGAGTCAGTGTTTGACAAGTAGATTACATGTGTACATACATTACAGAACATTAGCCTTTCCCATTACTCTGGCTGGTTTCTTTGTCAATGGATGACTCCAAGATCTTGCAGCTGGCGATAATGGCGTCCCCACAGCCGAAATTATGGTACCCTTTTGTTGCAACGGTCAAATTGAAGTTACCCTTTCATTTGAAAGTATTATCCGGTAAATTTAATAATACCCTCTTCGAACGTGACATTTGAAAATTTCAGAACTCTGGCAATTCTGTGGAATCGGCAGTCCTGGTGAATATGTCATACCAGAAATCCATGCCGTCATCAAAGTTTGAATCATAAGCATGACTCTGCGGGAAAGTTTCCTCATAGTTAGTAAAAGGGTATTGAAATGGCATCTGATTTGAGATTGTCATGGATTGTGATGACATGGAGGGTGCTTCATCAATTGCAGGTTCTGACCAAAAACTCTCGTCAATCACGGGCATTGTCTCTAGAGACTCTATGTCTTCACACTTGATATTTTTGCTTTCACCAACTGTGACCGATGAAAAATCACTAGAAGTGGTGCATGCAGATGTTGAATCCATTTCTCTGAAATTAAAATTGGCAGCTTCTGATTCAGTTATGATGCTGGAATTGGAATCAGAACGTTTGATTTTTGGCTTTGTGACTCTTCTGGAATTTGAATTCAGCAACCTCTTCTTCAAATTGGTGTGCCACACATTTTTTATTTCGTTGTCAGTTCTTCCGGGCAATTTTGCTGCAATTGCCGACCACCTGAAAATAAGGATCAACACGGTTAATATTATATTCGAGAAATTATTGCACGAGATTCGCGTTCACTTTGTTTTTTCTAGTGAATCGGTAAACAACAAACATTGATGTTGTCCTAATTCTATAGTACACGGACAATGAATCTCATGCTCATATTGGTATTTACGTCTAACACATGTCATAATTGCATGTGCCATAAACTGCCACGGCAATTTGTTTCGTGCGTGGCAGATCTAATCAGAGATTCTTTCCATGGCAGCCCCACTTTTTGTTTTTTTCACTTTTGGTTTCGATGTTTAATAGACTATAGTTTTGTATTTCAATACTCTCTTTCTTTTAACATCTGGGTTTACGCAATTAATTACTTATATATAATTGCATATCTATCATAACACTCTTTCTGTGATCACTTGCACCGTCAAAGGTGGGATCGTATACCTCGATTTTCTCACACAATACTCGACTCCCCATTATGAAATAAATACTAATTAATTAACACAGCCTTTATTACATTTTAATTTTCACCCAAGTTGACAATAATTGCCTCCGGCCCCCACCACTTGATCAACCTTGTTTATCCATGGGAGAAACTTTGGAAAAACCGCACATATCATGATTTGAGCAAATTAAAAAGATCAAAATGATTGAGCAGCGTGACGTGTAAACTAGGAATTGGATGGCAGACATGTGCATGATGTTTTTGTCATGATATGCTTTTTGCTGGGAAGTTAAATTAGCATGATTAATGTCATGTATGGGTCCAAGATAGGAAATGATCAATGAATACCTGTTACCCAGCATCTCATGCAGCTTAATGATAGTTTCTTCTTCTTCAGATGTGAAATTCCCTCTCTTGATATCAGGCTTCAAATAGTTAATCCATCGCAGTCTGCAACTTTTTCCACATCTTAACAGGCCTGAGCAAAATGGTCATAGGAATTAGAAGAAAAAACTGGAAAGATATATATATATATATATTCATTCATTAAGGTTTGTAAAGCATGAAGCAGAAAGTGTTAAAAAAGTATGGTGAATAATGTTTACCTGCTTGTTTTGGGAGGGCACGCCAATTGCCATGGCCATGTTTTTGGATGTAAGAAGTGAGGATTTGATCTTCCTCGGGAGCCCAAGGACCCTTCTTCAATCCCATCTTTTCACAACAAGGAGCTCGGACCATGTTTGTGGTATTGTTTTGATGGCAATAATATAAAAGGGAAGATGAAGAAATTGATGGAGTAGTAGAGTAGTACTATAGTATGTGCTAGTCTCACTAGCAAACTAGTTCTTTTCTCTCTCCTTCAACTTCGTTTCCAAAGACTCTCGCTGGCTATTTATCCTTGGATACTCCGCACGCCATGACCAGAATGGTCCAACAATAGGAAAAACAAATTTCCATATTCAAACCATTTAGCAGTTTCCGCGAAAGAGGTTTCCTTTCTTTCTTTCTCTCTCTCTCTCTTTCTCTCACGCATACACAAAGAGAAAAGAAAAATAAATGTTACATGCATATACTAGTGAGACTTGGGAGTGGTGAAAGAGTATAACGACAAATTTCGCACACATTCATTGTCATTTGCCAACCAAATTGCATTGATTTATTTCTATATGCTAATATTGTATAGAATGCCACGTTGTTTTCTCTATCCACTAAACTATTTATTAGTTAATCACATTACATTGAAATATTCGTAACAACATGTTTTCATTTAATTTTTATTCACTTCGTAATTTTATTAATGTTTTATTTAAGGTTTAATTGCTTCCTTTGTCCCCAGTTTGGTTGAATTGTGTCAAATTCATCCTCATTTTTAAAAAAGTTTCATTTTCGTCCTCACGTGGTGTAAAAGTGTCAATTGAATCCAAACATTGAAAAAATGTGTGTCAATGTAGTCATCTCCGTTAAATACACACTAACGGTGTTAAGTGGCTGATTATTTGGCACTAGAGAATTAAAATGTGGCAAAAAGAGAGGTTTACGTGGATGCCCAATAAACGTAATCTTCCGCTTTCACTGCCACGCTTTGCCCCGTGCTGGTGTTACGGGCGTGGTACACCTTCGCGAACGCGCCGCATCCTAGGAGCCTTCCCACCTCGTATTTTTCAAACAAAACGGTGCTCTCCGCCGCCGCCTGTTCGATTTCCGGCATTAGTTTCACTAAGACTATCGTGCTCAGCACGATCTTAATTGGGGGATTGTTGTAGAGAGGTTGAAAGGGGATCTGGAAAGGGGTTTGCAGAATTTGATGAATGAAGCAGCTATTCTTGCAGCCAGGCGTGACCTCAAGGAAATCAGTAAAGATGAGATATCTGATGCACTTGAAAGGATCATAGCCGGACCTGAAAAGAAAAACGCCGTGGCTGGAAGAATCTGGAAAGGGGTTTGCACTTGAAAATTTATTTTTAGATTCCCAAATCCCCAATTCGAAACCCTAACCCCAAAAAGAACACACGAAATTATCCAAATCAGAAACCCCAATCACAAAATCGCAACTTCAAAAGCCATTCCTTCAACGCTGGAAAACGAAAGTTGGTTAGCACTATTCCATCAACGCATCGCTGCCGGTGAACCGCCAGAGGTCGTCGTTGCTGACTGGATGAGAGATTGAGAAGCAAATTATTGGTGTGGAGATGGGAAGGGGAGAAACCGCGTGAGAGATGGGGAGGGAGAGAAATGGAAGGGTTTAGATTCTGAAACGTAAAAGAAATTAAAAAAATAAATTTAATTGGGCAAGAATAGCTTTTTTGAAAACCCCTTTCCAGATTCTTGCAAAAGAAAAACGCCGTGGCTGGAAGAATCTGGAAAGGGGTTTGCACTTGAAATGAACGAGGTTTTGCTGGCACTGGCTGTTTGAGATGTTTCACGAAGAAACTGCTTTGGAACTTCGTTGGAAGATTACGTTTATTGGGCATCCACGTAAACCTTTCTTTTGCCACGTTTTAATTCTCTAGTGCCAAATAATCAGTCACTTAACACCGTTAGTGTGTATTTAACGGAGATGACTACATTGACACACATTTTTTCAATGTTTGGATTCAATTGACACTTTTACACCACGTGAGGACGAAAATGAAACTTTTTTAAAAATGAGGATGAATTTGACACAACTCAACCAAACTGGGGACAAAGGAAGCAATTAAACCTTTATTTAATTATTGGTAAAAATATATAAATTTAAGCCCAATTTCAAGCTTATTGTTATTAGGAAGTGGGTAGGAACCTTAGACAAAACTATGATAAGATTAGTTAACTGTTTGAACATATCGTATGTGTTTGAAGGCATCAATGTGTTTGTCCAAGTTATCATTATTAAAGGAGAACTGGTCACAGCATACATACATAAACATGGTGATCGATCGCCCGCTACCTATTCCATCTAAAAGAACCTTGTTCCCTTGCTTTTTTTAAACAATATAGTCATTGAAAAGTTATTCCAGATTCTCCCTAAGAACTCCTTAAAATATATTTTCAAATTCTAAATTAAATTGTTCTTTAATGTGAACTCAAAAAATATTTTTATCCCTAAAATATATTTTCAAATTCGAAATTAAATTATCAATCTGTACAGGATTTCTTTTTCTTGAAACAAGTTTATTATGAAAAAAATAATATTAAGAAAACGAAGAACATCTTGCATCTTTATATACAGGTATACAGTGGGTATGATGTGAGGTACAAAGAGCGAGTTGGAGAGACGACCTTCCTTTCACACTTAATAATATTGGATAATGGTAGAATACGTAATATATGCTTTTATTTATTTGATAATGATCATAAAAAATATATATATATTTAAAAAAATATATGAAATGAATAAAAAAAAATTATATATATATATATATATATATATATATATATATATATATATATATATTATAGTATTAATGTAGTATCCAATTTTTGTTCTAATAATTTCATTTCATGGTCAACGTTTTCATTTTTCAACAACACGTATCAAAATTATAATTAGTATCCGTTCTACCACAAATATATTTAATGTGGTATTGCATTTTTTATTTTGTTAGTTTTTATTCTTTTAAATTTTATTTGGGAGAGCTAAGTGGCAACGCTAAGAAATACATAAAAATGTGTATATTTTTTTTTTTTAAAAGTCTTACATCGACTAAAGATAAAATCAAATTATAATATATAAATGGGGTACAAATCTCACTTTACACACTGATTTTGTGGGAATGAGTTAGATTTTAAAACTGCTTTCTAATACTTTTATTTAACTAAAGAAACAACCTATTCATGGAATAATCTTTGAAAATTTATAACACGAGACAGTGTAAAATAGTTAGAAAAGATACAGGTGTGATCATAGGCTAATTTTGATAGGTATTACTCGTTGTCATTTAATTCATCACTTTTCTACTTAGATACGAGGTTATTTGTTTTTGCTGTCAGATTTTAGATACTTGTCACAAAACAAATCACTTAATAAATGAAGGTTTTGATGGTTGGAAACATTTTTTTTAAATGTTTAAAGAAACAAAGATAAAATGTATGACTTCATGAGCAATATTGACTTATAAGTCAACTTAAAAAAAAAAGGTTGTAAAAATGGATAAACGTCTTCAAGGACTTATTAGTAAAGAGAAAAAAGCATGGGAAGGATGATATAGTTAGGATAATTCGTGTTATTAGATATTTTGGTGACAAGATTTAGCTTTTCGTGATAAATATGAAAGGATTAATGCAAAAAAGAATGAAGTTTTTGTTCTCTTATTGAAATTACTTAATAGAATCCATCCTATCGCACAAAAACGCTCTGATCTCATAAAAATAATGAAATTTATTGTCATTATCTTAGTAATAAGATCTAAAATTAATTAAAAAATATGTTTTTGTAACTATTGACTGCACTTTTGATGTGAGTCATCAAGAGCAGGCGACTCTCACCTTATCTGAAATTTCCATAAAGTAAAAATAATAATAATAATAATAATAATAATAATAATAATAATAATAATAGAAGAAGAATTGTTTTTTTTTTAAAATGAATGTTTATGGCACAACACATCGGACGACTGTTTGAAAAAGAAAGTTTTGGAAACTCTTGATTTTAATATTTGCAATGTGAGAAGTTAGAATATGATTGATGGATGAAACACGAGGTGTGAATAATATAAGGTATGCAAAGTAAATTATTAGACGTAAATCGTAGAGTATTATATACGGAGTGAGTGATGGTCAAAGTCTTAATTTAGCACTGTGACGTCAAGAACCCTTATACTAAATCTAAGTCTTTTCTTTTTTAAGTTCTACAATATATTTATATTCCATTTTCTCATTTCAAAAAGCACTGGGAAAATTAACGGATCACATGAAAGATTTAATTAATTATTTATTTATTTATTAACTCTAGATCATTGCAGATGGTATGAAAATAATTATGTTTGATAAATTGATGATTTACTTCAAAATAATACGCATAAATTATTTATTTGTATTAAAATGTGGATTTTAAAAAACACATATTATTACGTACAAATAAACAAAGCTCGAGAAACAATTTTATTTATTATTGTTTGGTATGACAGTGAGTTAGAGTCCGAATAATTTATTATAGATTAAGTGTTCAATTAGTAAGTTTGGTTTGTCATAAGACAGGTCGGTAGGTCATGTATCAATCTGAAACACAAATAAGCACGATTAGACATCAAACAGACCAATTAGTTATAAGACAGGTCGGAGTTTACATCTCACAACTCGAAACACAAGTAACCAAAACTGGTTGGTCACCAAATAGGTTGGTTGAACATGTATTAGCTAAGATAGTTAATCACTAGCTCAATGACCATGACAACTAGTTCGCCTAAGCACATAGACCTGTTGGCCGTGAATTGAACTTATTAGAATTAATCGTCTTAGAGTAAATTAACCTTAAATCTTATTAACATAAAATTAAAGTATAATTACTCACGGTTGAACCGTAATTAAGTTTGTGTTAATTAAAAGTCTACCAAGAAATCTATAAATAAAGGTTTGAGGTAAGGAGATAGGTTACATGTATTTACTATTACATTAACGGCTAACTGTCAAACGTTGAGTTAATTTTAACATTTTTCAAATAATTTAAACGAACGAAAATTCACTTTTAGAATAACATTTAGATTTTAAAGAACACAACACAACAAAACTCAAACAATTGACTTAACATTTAGATTTTGAAGGACACAACACAACAAAACTCAAACAATTGACTTAGACTATACAATTTTATTTATAGAAGATATAGTGTATAATTGTCTGGTATGATTGTTAGTTAGATTGCGAATGATCTATTATAATTCAAGTGATCAATTAGTGAGTTCAGCTCGTCATAAGGCAGGTCGGTAGGTCATGTATTAGTTAGAAATACAAATAAGCACGACCAAACACCAAACAGACTAATTGATCATACACTAGCTCGTAGTCCACATCCCATAACTCGAAACACAGGTAACCAAAACTGGTCGGTCATCACATAGGTCAATTGAACATGTATTAGCTCAAATAGTTCAGTGAACAAGACAACTAGCTCGTCCAAACACCAAATAAACCAGTTGGCCATAAATTGAACTAATTAGAATGAACAACATTAGAGTAGATTAACCTTAAATCATTAAAATAAAAGTAAAGTATAATTTCTCACGATTGAATCCTAATTAAGTCTATATTATATTAAAAGTCTACTACAAAACCTATAAATAAAGGTTTGAGGTAAGAAGGTAGGTTACATATATTTATTATTACATTAACAACTAATCGTCAAACGTTGAGCTAATTTTAACATCGAAGTATCTTTTACAAATACCTTTCAAATAATTTGAACGAACAAAAAATTATTTTTAAATAATATTTAGATTTTAAACTACACAACACAACAAAACCAAAACTCAGAAAATTGACTTAAACAATACCCAAACCGAATAAGGAAGATGGTTTGAAAATAGCATACAATTTAGACACGGAGAGGAAGATGTCGAAGTTGATAACAAGTCTTAAGAGCAGAGATATGCGACCACCTTAAAAGCTTGGTTGTTCCGAATTGGATATCAAAGTCAATTATTGCGTGTGGTGATAAGTCAAAACAGGACATAGGACACAAGGGTCGTAGTGAATGGTTTATAAACCCAGGTCACGCACCTTCCCAACCACATTATTATTCGTCGAACTCTCGCATCACACATCACACGGGATATGTCTCCATGACTAAGCTCTCGTAGACCCAATTATCAAACTAAGCAACTCTATAACTTGCCAATTTTGTTCCTTTCCTAAGATTTCAATTCAACCATAGATTTTTATTCAGGAACTATATATACACACTTACTTGAACCTCTATCTCTTGCGTGGGACCTTTTTCTAACCCAATTGTGTTACATATCCTTGCGAAGCAGATTGTTGTCTTGTAAGACCACCGATCATTCTACACTTTCAATACTTTCTTTTCCACTTTCAATCAGTACAAGAATTCGGTGCTACCATGTGACTTTATCAGATCCAAGAATGATTTTGGTCATCTTTTCAATAAACTTTTTCGTAACTATGGAATAAAGTAAAATACATAAATAACTTTTTTATTTTTATTTTTAAGTGTATTTGTATACAAGTAACTTTATTATAACAGTAAGGAGGAAGTATTATATATGTTGTTCGTTGATTTCTACAAAATAAAAAGAAAAAAAAATAGTGCTAGTAATATGATGTATAAATGAGTAAAAGGAAAATTATAATAAGGAAGCTCACTGTGGCTAGATTATAATAAAGTTATACAATTATTGTATATATGAAATATAATTTGAATAAATCTAAAATAAATTATAATCCTTTATTACCTTCGTTCACTATAAAAATATTATTCGATACATATTAATTAAAAATGAAAAATATTTAATCATCTTATGTGTGGATTTAAAAATTAATATTATTTTTAAATTGAGAATTATTAGTTTTTATATTGTTATTAAGTAGGTTTCTTAACTAATTATTAAATAGTTTTTAAGAATGGAAGATTTCACGTCAATTAAAAATAAAATAAATTTACAGTATACAATGTATAAACAAGTTTGATTTTATAAGATTAAATTAAGCATTTTTTAAAACCAAAGGTACTTTGAATTTATACATTAACTTAGTTCCTAATTTGTTTGGTAGCTAATTTATTAAACTTAAATATCACTAATTAATTCAATCTGGATGAATATTTTTTTTCTTGCAATGGTTATTTACACTAAGTTTTTAGATTTAAAAGAATAAGGAAAATAAATAAATATAGACACCAATAAAATCCCCAAACTCATACAACAAGTGACAAAAAAAATAACAAAAGAAGTTCTAAAAAAATATAAATTTAATTAATGAATGTTGTTGGGATGTTTCATAGATATAACTTATCTATGTCTTGCAAAAAAACAAAAAAAAAACAACAATAAAATGATAGCCAAATTATTTATATATCTATTTTGAAAATTACATATTACATATTGTGAAATATGAAATAAAAAAAAAGTATACGTGATAATGATAAAAAAGTTGAAATTACATACTAATAAAAAAGTTGCAGACATAATTTATATAACAGGAATTGTTCATTAGATGATGTTTTGTAAAAGCAAAGTTTAATTAGAAATATTGAATGTAGCGTAAGTCATACCATGCACATACATGCATAAATAGTGAATTAAAAACTATACGTGATAATGATAACATGCATTATAAACATTCTTTAACTATTACATACATAGTCAATGCACTGATTATATATTAATTTATATTTGAAAGTTTCAACTCACCCAGTTTGATAAAATTCTTTATACCAAGTGTAAGAATAAAACGAAAAAGAAAAGAATTATATTATGTAATTCAACCCAAAAAAATTACCATATACAATATCTCCATTATATAATTTGTATCATTGCTTAAAGGTCAAGAAATAGAATACAAAAACTAATAATGAAGTGCACATATTTTGACTTGATCAGTGATGGTAAAAGAAATACAAAAATGTGGATTCAGAGCGTAGACTTGTGAACATGACATGTGAACGCAAACAATACAATCTTCGGCCTAAACAAGAATAATACTATTATAATGATTAACGGTAGACTCTGACTTTTTATTATACCTCGTGTATGGACGAAAATGTGTTCCATTTTGGCACATTCGCTATTTATTATGAGAAAAATTAGTTAAGGTTACATATATACTCATATGATATTAAGCATGTAATAACAAAATTCAAGAAAAAATATTATAACTGAATGTTCAAAGACTTATCTACATTGATGATGCATCATAAAAAAATATTACCAATAGATAAAATATGTAAACACCAAAATTTGTTACTTAAATAAAATTATTGATTATAAAAAATGTTACTAGTTGATAAATTTTACGTGAAGATTAGAAAAATTGTTGATAATTACCGGTGACAAAAAAATTAATAGTCCAAATTAGTCAATAATTACATATTGGTTAATATATGTCATTAATCATTGACAAACTTTTTTTGTTGATTAAAATCATTGGTAAATATCGTGATTTGGTCTTATTTTCCTCTTTCTCCTGTCGTCCTCATTGTCACCGCTAGGTCTTGTACTTTGGCTCATCTCCATTCTCCTTCTACTTTATTTCCTCTTCCTCATTTTTTTTCTCCTTTTTCTCATCCTTCTCCTTTGTTCTTGTCGTTACCAGTTCCGTCATCATCATCATCACCATCAGCGTTGGCATTACTGTCATCATCATAGTTGTTCTTCTTCTCTACCTATCTCCATTTAATCTATAACACACTCCTTGTTAGATTTGGTGAGAAAATTGACATCCACTTTATTGATGGATTTATTGAAAGAGTTATCGACGAATTTTAAAAAATTTAATTAATGATGAACATATCGACAAATTTAAACAAAAAAAATACTATAATTTACAAACAAATTTTATCACAACATGGTCAAAGTTGAAGCAGGAACTTTGGTGTCCATTTTACCAATAGATTTTATTGGAGAAAATCTTCATTGGTAATAAAATTTTAGATTATCGACGGATTTTACCAATAACTAGTGGTATTATGTTCATGTTTAATATGTGTGAAGAAACTAAAACAAAATAATATATATTTAAAAGAAACTTACATTACGTTTTTTATTATAATCAAAAGTAAAACATGAATGAATATTAGACTTGATTCTGATTATAATTGAAATCTATTATTTTTTTGATTAAAAATATTATTTAATTTTAAGATATTAACCAAAGCCTAATACCTATCAAATTAAACAATTTTTTTAAATCAGAAAAAATATTAAACTTCGGTTATTATTGAAACTGAAGCCTAATATCCTTAAAATCAAACAATTTTTTTGTATTAGAAATAGTTCAGACTTTAGTTACTATAAAAATCAAAGCACAATCTCTTTTCTTTATTCTATATTATTTATTTATGATTTCATGGTTATTTGGAAAATTTAAAACATAATAGAATATTTTTGTCTTAGTTTATAACTGAATTAAAAAATCATTTTTCTTTATTTCGCTTGAATATAGTTTGATTATACAACTGAAACAGAATTTCTAAAATAACCTGTAAGAAAATCCTTTCCTACACTAATGGATAGATTCATTAGGAACAAAAATATGTCAGTTATTAAAATCCTAAAACTATCAATATTAATAAATTTTATTTTATCAATTTTTTTTTGGTAAATCCTATTTTACAGCTACATATTTTTTCATCAATAAAGTTTTATTAATATAAGATTTTCTTGTAGAAATATTTTAAAAATTTTATAAAATAAAAAAAAACAATAATACAATATAAGTTAAAGTCATATAAAAAAAATTCACACCATTCCAAATATTAGAAAAAAACTATTTTTTTTCTGTATGCCCTACTTAAACTCACAGTTGATTCTTAGAATCCCTAATATCACGTTGTCCATCGATCACCGTGATGAAATCATTACCAATTCTAGTCAAACGTGTTAGACACTGACTAAACAAATATTAATAACTGTGGTTATTAAAGTGAATATTGCAATTAGAATTTTCTTTTCATCCACTTGTTGTGTAGTTGGCAATATATGAAAAGGAAGCGACTCGCACGTGAACTTAAGGTTTGAAACTTGGGAATATTACGGCTAAATTAATCTGCTCACACACCTTATTCTTTTATTCATTTCATAGTCTTCTTTGAGATTGATTTGATGTATTTATAAAATAATATGATGCATTTCTTAATTGACAATTATTAATTGCGGATTGGAAAATTTTGCTTTCGACAGAAGAGTGCGTATAATATATGGTGCTGATTGAAAGTATCTTTGAAACAGGATTGTGAATCTACGGTGGGTTGTTAATACGTTAAGCTTATGTAACAATATTATTATAAAATTTAGAATTAATCTTTATTAGTTTTATAAATATATAGATATACTCTAATTTATTTTTCAACCAAAAAATTATATTCTAAATTAAATCAATATGTTTCGGCAGGATTTAAAACTCTAATCCAAAACATTCAAAATTATCTGTTCTGATGTCCAGTTGTGCTATCTTCTCTCTTCTCCTTGTCCAAACAGTGGGAGATGGTGCAAAAGACACTCTGACGCTCAAGTCAGTGACTTTGTGTAATAATCTTGTAATTAAGATTTAGTTATCAGAGCTCTAAGTTTCAGTTCAAGTTAAGTTACATCTCTCCTTTGCCAGACAAATATTTATAAATTATAATGATCTTACCGTTAGGTCTGATTTCATTAACTCTCCGACAATTATTACTATTAATTACTTTAACGGCTCTTTTTACGGATCGGTTCATTGACCTGAAAGGTATCATCGGTGACCGACTCTTCTACACCTTTACTGTTCGGTCAGCTATGAGCTCATAGTAACATGTAGAATAATTAAATAAAAAAAGGTTAATTTAGCACACTCCATGCAAGTAATAATAGTTATAAATTACAAAAAATAATTAAACAAGGTTAGAAGCCTTCCACTAAGATACTTAATTAGGAATAATATAAAATAATTAGATAAAATAATATCAGAGACATCCTACCAAGTATATATATATATATATATATATATATATATATATATATATATATATATATATATATAATATGAAATAATTACATTATCATTCGAATCTATCGCTATTTCATATTATACCTCTCTTGGCACTCTTTTGATTTGGTATAACTTGGTTCTAACCCATCTTTGTTTTTGAACTCTTCATTACACATAGATAAGCCTTGAGAAGGATAAACCTCACCTATTACTTAGATTTATCTATTCTTCTTTTTATAAATTTTTTATATATTTTTATCTATTAAATAGTTATTTAATATTACTTTTCTTATATACTATATTAGAAATTTCAAATAATAAAATATTTAGGTTATCTAATAATAATGATAATAACATAATTAAAAAAATTGCATAGATAGAATTAAAATATTACAACTAAATACTTGTAAATTGTTATTGTTTTTACAAGATTAATACACATTGTAAAGAACTCAGAAAAACTTTTCTCTCCTAATGAGAAATCATGGAAGGATTGTTATAATATTCACTTAAAGAAATATATTGATGTCTCACTCAAGAAAGATAAAAATGTGGGTGATAATTCATGGGATCAATGGTTACATGTCAACCTAATAAGATCAAAATATTGGAGTGCTCATAACCGGCAAGATTGATGGTTAGAAGTGTATCCTTTTATAGGATATATTACATAAAACTCTTTATATTCCAAAATAATTTTTAATAGGATATATTTAATACGTTACAAGAAAACTCAAAAGAACCTTCAAAATGATATTGTCATCTTCCAATATAAAATGCTCCTTCTTAGACTGAAAGTTGGTGTGCCTGCAAAAAGAAACTTTGACGCTCAAGGTAAAAGATGTGTGTCAAATGATAATAAATATTGTAATAATAAACATGTATCTTAATTATTTTGTGAACAATGTTATTTATATTAGGCTTTTGAACTTTTTGCTTGAGTAGGTACATCAATCACATAAATAATCAGTCACATAAATAATCACCTTTGTTAACTTAATATTCAACTAATATGTTTTAACTCTTAACTTCTTTGATTACTATCAATTGTCAGTACATTATCATTATCAATGTGATGCGATGTTGTCTCAAGAGATCTAATTATACACAAAATAATTTAGAAGAATACTATACACTCAAAGTTTATGATTTTGGAAAGATGATTTCGGATATATAATTAAGATGATTTCGAGTATGTATTATAATCTTATCTAAACATAATTTTTCATATTATTAAAATAATAAAGTTTATAATAATATTTTAGCACCATTATTAAAGTTATTTCTAACTAATTGATGATAAAATAATATTATTTTAAAACGTAGTTGACTTTGTTCAAAACTTTTACTCGACCGAAAGAACTGAGGAAGTCCTATCCATGATATTTAAAAGAGTAGAAATAATTTATTTTATAAATCAGTATCATACTGGAAAAAGAATATGTTAAAGACTGAAAAAGAAAAAATGAACATGCACAGTGGAAGAGAGAAAAACATATGGGAAAATAAAATTATTAAAAAGGAATAATATTGGTATTATGTTTTGAAAAGGCTATGTAGCTAATAGCTGCATCTTGACATGACGTGCTTGGGGATAGTGCTGATTTTTTAATAGTGTCCAAAAATTCAATTTGGTTTCTTACACCTTATTCAACATCTTTATTTATGCTTACGTTGCTCGATTTGCTTTCTAAGTTTTAGACCAAAACATATTGCTGCCCAAATACATAGTTGTCACCTTACCAAATATTTCTCTAGCTCCACACTCTGATCGTGATAGCAGCCACAACTACGATAATAGCTGTAATAATACTATTTATTATTATTATTATTATTTAGAAGAAAAATAATACAGGACTTCATATAATTAGGTATTTAATATGAAAATAGTATGGTATAAATAGTTCACAAACCTTAATAAATATAACACTAAAATCACACTAAATATAACTTTTAAAAACAATTGGTAAATTAATCGATCATAATATATAACTTATGCAAATACATAAAGTAAAAAAAATGCTACCAAAGATTGAAAGTAAAAAAATTTTAAAAGATTGTGTTGAATATTTAGATATGAAATTAACATTGGGTAATCTATAATAGAGTATAAGAATATCATATTTGCTTTTAAATTTTTATTCCAATTAGTAATTCAAATTATCATGTTGGTAGCTATTAAAACATTATAGACTTTGTGTAATTACTTGAGCAAATAATAACTTTCAATCATTTTCGCTTGGCTAGCATATTTATTTATATGATTCAAGTCCTACAATAAAATAATTAAATAATAAACAATTTTAGAGAAAAAAAATCACCATAAATACTAATTTATAATTAATTTTTGAATTAAAATCTAAATTCATTTCTAACCTTAACTATCACAATTTTAACTAAAAATAATAATATCTAAATTAATCTCTAGTCATATTAAAGTATTATAAGTAGATAACAAGATAATATTGTACTCCAATAATTATAATATTAACCTTATATAATAACTATATAACATTAATCACCTTAGTTTCACATCAAATCATCTCACCTCATCCTTTTATTTAGCCTACACAAAGACAAAATGATTAACAACCATAGTAAATTTATAAAATTATTTTAAAATTAAGTAACATCCTTAGAAGTACGCTACTATTAAACAAAACTAAATCTTTTTTTAGAGAAATTCATAAAATTGGACTCTCATGTGCATATCACCACCATATTTAATGAACTATGAAACTAATATGCTAAACTCTACGTTTTCACCCAAAAATTTATCTCATGATTTAATTCATTTTAATTTAAAGGTTAACTTTATTACACAATTTAAACCTTTTTCAAATCAATTCCAAATATTATTATATACATGCTGAAATATTATTTCCTTAAACTTCTAACATACGACCATTAAATAAGGCCTCTAAATGTAGTTCAAAAAACACCTAAACAAAATTTTCGATTTCCATCCAAATAAGTATAACAGCATTAAACTACTCAAAATCCCACCATTCAACAAACTACCAAATTTTAATCAAAATCCAATTAAATAGATTGGACTTAAAATTTAAAAATATTAATTTAAATTTGAAATAAATTTATTTTAATATACTTAAAGTAATATAAATTTATATAATTATAAATTAAATTCCACAATTTTAATTTTTTGTCCACCAAGAAGGGGAAAAGAACTAAGCTTTATGATTTCGAAGAAAATAAGAACATGATAAGTTGAACAAGGAAGAAGGGGAGGAAACTCAGAGAGAAACGTATGGATGAGAATGCAGATGATAATTTTTTTATTATATTTGTTTTTCTATCCGCACCTGTTATCATTCTGAAGTCAAAGCCTTGTGCGTTTGAAATCCGTTTTAAAATGAGCCCTAAATTCCAAGATCCAACTTATATCTTACATTTAATCCTTAGAATTATTGTATTTACCCCTTCATATCTAAGATCAACCACAACCATCACACACATTATATTAATTAAGATTAAACACATAATTAAATGCACTTACTGTATGTTAGTTAATTTCACGCACTCATTTAATCACATAAAATTCTTAGTATAATAATAGTAATAATAAATAAATAAATAAAAGTATAAAGAAGACGACAATCGAGATAGTAATTATACGTAAACATCATTATAATTTTATTTGTTGTTACGGTGACTGGTTTGTTAATGGTTGTAATGAGAATGTTAATGGCCAAAGCAAGAATATATAATATATTTATCTATTTTCATCACCACCTATATCATTATACTTCATCATCATGAGCATCCTTTTTTATCATTAACCATCTATCATCTTTATTATAAGCATTATGGTAGTGGTGTCTTTTGTCGTGATACTGACATAAATACCCATCATGGGATAATTATGACAATGAACGATTATTATGATAATATTGAAAAACAGTGATATGTATACATTGATAACTATTGATATTTTCATCGAAATTACACGTTAATATTCCAATTTGATCGTTGATTATGACCTTCATGATACATTCCCCATTCCCAATTACGATTATCACTGGCACTAATTTCTCAATAGATATAGAACTAAGAATATTATTACTATACTTTTTCCTTGGCTGTTTCTTAGGGTCGGTATTGTCTGCGAAACTTACCACTACTAGGTTGGTTGAGTTTTGAGAATATTGATAATAATAAAAAAATCAATTATTATTGACCTGAAGGGTTTATGTGGGATATTCTTTTTTGGCCAATTTTAAATATGAAAAAAAAAATTGTAGTTTTTATTTGTTAGCTACTGTGGAAACTTTAATCGTGATTATGAATATAATGGTTTACTAAAGTTATGACAGGAATTAGAGTAAATGCTTTTGATTCTTGACTTTATAAAGTTGGTTCAAACTTGTGTTGCAAGGTGTGATCGAAACCGGTTCATTTAAGGAATTAGATTTATTTATAGTTTCTTCTTGAAGTTAAAAAAATTGGTCTTTTAAATATTAATTAATCCAGAAATATAAAGAAAAATGTACTTAAATCAAGAAATATTAGCAGATGAATACTAATAAAAAAAATGTACTTAGAAATATAAAGAAAAAGAATATGATAGAAAGTTTTGGAGCTAAGTATTTTTTAGTACATAAATGTAAAATTATATTTTGATTATATCCAAAACTTAAAAATTAATAAATGTAGTCATTCTCATCAAACAAAATTTATAGATAGCACAAATAGAATTATCATGTGTGTATGTAGTTATATTTATGTGTCCATATCAGCACATGAATATACATGATAGCACTTTTTATCACATCAACAAATTTCTATTTTATCACTGTTACTGCATTAATTCATTAATAAAGTTTAAAAACAAAAATGATTGAGACAAAAACAAAAATTAAATTTTGTATAAAAAAGGACTACAAATATTATACTTTTTAAAGTATGTAAAAAATAACATGTGCGTGTGTGCGTGTGTGTGTCTGTGTGTGTTTGTGTACGTGTGTGTGTGTGTGGGTGTGTGCGTGTGCATGTGCGTGTCTGTGTGTGCGTGTGCGTGTGTGTGGGTGGGTGTGGGTGTGGGTGTGTGCGCGTGTGTCTGTGTGTGTGTCTGTGCCTGTGTGTGTGTTCAAAAACTGTTTAAATGAAATTTTATGAATTATTTAATAAGATTAATTAGTGTGAAATGCATTGTTAAAGTCCTAATCAATCACAAAGAAAGATATTAGATAAAAAACACAAGACACACAATTTTATAATGATTTAATTATAACAAATCTACATCTAGTTTTTCTAGCAACCTAAGCTATAATTTTTTTTAAAGATGAGTCAAATTAGATTTTTTTTTTACCTTCTCTTGGAAATCGGTTCTATAATTGGTTTCCTTTGTCATACTAAAGTCCAAAATCAATTCCACATTCAAAAAATCTATTATATAACTACAAATCCAATATAAACCGCCTTATAATTTAAACCACCTTATTCCTTGACTATCATGGACATAAATATGTGATTTTCATTAAGGTAATTTGGTCATTCCAATATTAGCATCCTGGATCATCTCACTTTATGCAAAATTACAAAACCTATGCATATTACAAAGAAAAATATTTTCTAAAAAACTTTATTTTGACAATATTTTGACAACATACACGTGGTTTCTTATGATCGTTTCAAATATTTTTTTAAAAATAAATTCAAATGAACTGATAGAATATAATAACATATGACTGTTGTAAAAGAATTATTTATAAAAAAATTGTTAAGATATCAACTAGACTTCAAATCGAATCCATTATATATAAAGTAATCATGAATAACTAGACTTTAAATCATATCAAACAAAACAACAAAGACAAATTATAAGTAACTGGACAAATGTTGTTTGAGTAGAAAAATATCTAAGGTGAAAAAATCTCTTGTTTGCAAATTAGTGAAAATCTCACTAAAAACAAAGCCAATAAATTATAAGAAAATGGAACTAAAATGAAGAGTAAGTTCAGAAAAATAGAAAAACAAGACCAAACGTATCAATGAGAAATGAGAGAAAAAAAATTAGATAAAACCTATGCAATAGATATACACGTTAAATAATAATATATAAAAAATATTATGTAATAATTCAAACGATATATTCTATTTATAAAAATTATAATTTACAATTTAAATTATTAAATGAGTAAACATATAAGAAATATTTTAAAACACTTACCCTCATTGATTTACTAAAGATTTATAAGTTTGGTATCTATATATAAAATAGAGTTGTTTCAATTCTAGAGAAAAAAGATGTTAGAGTGAAACTTCATATTGTTAGAAACATTATATATAGTCTTATAAGGACTCTATGATCTACTGTAGTATAATATATATTATAGACAAATTATAAAGTATATATGTATACAAATTAATTTTTAAAGGGAAAGTTAGCATATTTTGTAAGTTGTAAAACAGAGTTATATTAACATTTTAATTTGTACAAATGTTGTTCAAGTAACTATTATTAAATATGTTGTTACATTTAATACTAGAGCTTTTCTTATAATAATTTGCTAATATTAAACTGTGAAAAAATCTTATATTAATATCTTAAGTTATAAAAATGTTGTTAAAGTAGCTTATTAAATATGGCTTGTTACATTTAATGCTAGAGACGTTTTTTATAACCATTTCTTAATTAATTTATAATATACTCTAAAATTCAATAACTTTTTTCAAGATAAATTTACCGTTCGATCCGGTCTATCAATGGGTCATCCGACCCTATTCGATCCGGTCTACCACGGGTTGATCAGTCAACCCAATCCAGCTCATTTATTAGCGAGCTAGAAAAATTCGAACCCGGTTCGATCCACCACGGGTTGGTAGGTAAATTGGTTGGCTCACTGACTCACTTAATTACGATTTTTTTAAATAAAAAAAATTACAAACTTTCTATAATTCAAATCTAAACAAATTTCACTTCCAACATGAGTGTTTAATTAATTTTGAAAGTAAGGAACTTAAATAATTTTTTCAAGAAAAAAAAATAAATATGTTTTTATAAAATTAAAATTAAATTTTAATAAAATAAATTAGGTAGGTGGGTTGGTAGGCTAATCTGGGACACCACGAGTTCAGCCTGCATAAGCCGAGTTTAAATGAGCCAGATTAAAATCTGACCTACATAAAAATAATACAATTTTTTCAAACCCAACCCGACTTAAACCTGTAAAAGGCCAGATTGGCCCGCGAGTTGTGACCCATTTTAACAACTATAATATTTATTGAATGTATTAAGTAATCAAATTATAACAAAAATAGTTGTGTGTGACAATTGGAAGTCTCTTTTGTAAATGTGATATATTTTCAATTATTAATTATAGACATTATATTGTTGTTACTTTTTATGTTCAATAATTTATTTAATTTAAAGTATTTACAAAAACATAAGCTTAGTTTTAGGCGACAAAGGCTTTTTTTTTTAAACTTCTTTTCTTTTATAATATAGTATAACATAAGATTTTTTTAGTTTATTAATTCAATTGAAAATTATAAAAAAACAGACTTAATTGTAATTTTGTCCCTTTTGAATTTAAATATTAACTCGAGACGATCTATCAATGTTTTTTTTATCCATATATTTTACAAAATCTATAATTTTAATTTTTAATTGTTTCCACAATTTTAGTGTCTTAGTTTTTAGTTATCTATAATTTTGAAACCTGATTTTTTTGAGCAATTTTAATCTTATAATTTTTAATTTTCCTTAAATTTGTTCAATTTTTTAAAAATACATTGAAGAACTTTAAAATTTGTTGTTATCTTTCCAATCCTTTAGAAAAAAAGAATCGGAGGATGAGGAATTCTTTTAGTTTCCATTTTTACGTGTAAGGTCCAAATAATAAGAAATTATGGATATTTAAAAAGAAAACTACGAATAATTAAAAGTTAAGGACTTAAAATTGTATAAAATAAAATCCAAAAAATAAAATTACAAATATAAAGAATAAATTTTAGTCAAGCAAAAAAAAGACGAATTTTTATGAGATCCGTTCAAGTGTACTTGCGTCGACTAGGAGAAAACAATAAACGTTTTCATTTAGTTTAGCGTGGTAGTTGAATAGAAGAAATAATTAAATAAAAAAACGCTTTAAAAGATTAAAGTAGTTACTAATTTGATAGATTAAATTGCAAATGTACAATTAAAAATATGATAGACTAATTAGTCAATAGAGTGGGTAGGTAATTTCATCACACAGGATCACCTAAATGAAAAGAGTTAGGCCAATATTTTACCAATAATAAATTAACAGCATACTAGAAAAATGTTATTTATTAAGATAAAGGATTATATTAGAATATTAGAATGATTCCAAAAATATCGTCATATTTTTTAAAGACTAATTTGCATATTTTTTATTTAAAAAGTAAAAAAAATAATTGTATTAGATTAAAGAAATAAAACTATATTTAAATCTTTATATGGCATTATTTCGTAATTCAAACTTTAGACTAAATTGCAAAAAAGAGCTTTGGAAATTGTAAACTGAAGGGGGCTTTTGCAACTTTGTAAAAGTATTTGCGTTTCTCTTTTGTGGAGGTTTTCCCTTTGCTTTGGTTTTACTTTACCTTTCTTGAGTGAAGAGAATAAATACCTTTTTTTGCGTTCGATAATTTTCTTCACTATTTTTCTCTCCTCTCCACACAATTTCTCTTACCTTTCTCTCGCTGCGCAAAACACATCTTTTATCTCACTGTACCCATGGCTTTCAGAGTAGGAGGGGGAGGGGTAAGCTCTTCCTTTCATCTTTTCGCCTCTCTCTCTCTCTCTCTATCTTTTAATTAACACTTTTACTTTCTTGTTTATTTTCCTTATTTTGCCTGTGTTGTTATCACTTGATTTGTTGAACTTTTATTTATTTTTGCGTTGTCTAGGTCCAATTTTACTGATGCTACAAATTTAATGCTACATCTTTGTTTAATCTCATGCTTTTTAGTTTGTTACACTCACTTGACATCAAATCGACATTGATCTTTATGTTGTCTTTTGGTTTGGGTCTATATTCTAGTATTTCGAAACTTCTCCTTGATGCATTTGAGTTGGGCCTGGTATGTGTTAGATTTTTAGTGCTATGTTGGGTTCGCTACGAGGATGACTCAGAAATTGAAATGAGAAGGTTTTTTATCTATCCATTGGCTTAAATTTCAATTGGTTCACTGTGATGATACATACTATCTTACCAAAGGAAGGGGTCAAGAAATCAGGCTAGATCATATGCTAACAATTGAAAGTTTATTGAATATTTTGTTCCTTTCCCATGCATGAAGTTGCTTTGAGATGCAATTAACTTTAGGGTTGCTTGCATCAGAATTTTTAATTGATTCAGGGATTGGATGCAAAATAAGTAAGTGCATTTTGTTACTTTTGAAATATTATTTAATTTTTGCACTCATACTGCATATGGATCTTGTGACTGAGCTCGAGGGAATTACATTTGTTAGGAGTATATGATTGGTTCTCCTGTTGGGTTGTTGTCCTTTTTTTCCTGACTGCTAAGATTCATTTTACTGTAAGAACATCATCATTGTCCTTATCATTATCGATTTTGGTAACATGGTTGGAACATTGAATTTGAAAGGGGCTATAATTTAGAATTAATCGATATGTTGCTTCATTGTAGGGAAATGCCTCTTCTGGAATGGGTGTTGCTGAGCATAGCGTTAACACGTTCCTGGAATTACAGAGGAAGAAAGTTCATCGCTATGTGGTTTTTAAAATTGACGAGATAAAGCAAGAGGTTGTGGTAGAGAAAACCGGAGGCCCTGCTGAGAGCTACGATGATTTCACTGCATCCTTGCCTGAAAGTGATTGCCGATATGCTGTTTATGACTTTGATTTTGTGACATCTGAGAACTGCCAGAAGAGCAAAATCTTTTTCGTGGCATGGTTAGTCTCTTGATTTCATATACTACTTTAGAAATTGCATATCATATTAACTCATTCTAATATTCCCACGTTGGTTTCTGTTTACACTGTTTCATGCATGTGGGTATAGCATTTTACTGTTGCATCTGGGTAGCTTGCCTCAAATCTTGAAATACAGATAAATACTTAAAGCCTAAGACGTCTTAGGGTATCATGGCCACTTTGCCCATCTAAAGAGGTATCTATGGGTAAAATGAAAGCAGATTATACAATTTAAATTCTCTATAGTGATGTAAGTCTCTAGTATATCTACATATGATTCCAATCGTTTACTATGATTGTATTTTTTTCCTTGATGCGCCAATGAAGTTTTATTGAAATGAGTACAAGGGTTGCGTAACCCTCTAAAAGAACCAGATCATATCAATCAAAGGCAGGTCCGAAACCAACCACATTGTCTGATACAAGTAAAAGGTTCCGTGTACCAATCAGAAAACAAAAAAGAAACCCCTTTTGTTCTTCTGGGAAATGACATTGAGCATTATGAGATCCATCAACCCCATCATCATATCCTAGGGCAAAATTTGGGAAAAAGTCTTATTGTTACAACAACCATATTAACAGCATAGTAGAAAATATGCCAAGCATACTTTCTTTCCTCCAACATATTTCCATGCCAAAGATAAGAACTTGACCACGATGAGGCATAACTACGGAAAATCCAAGCCAAGTGTAAAGTTGTTAGGTTCCTTTATTCAAGGAACCAAACAACAGCTCTATGCTCACACACACTCAGTATAAAAGAAACATGTATGTATATGTATTTCTATTTCCTCTGTAATGTGTATTTCTATTTCCTCTGTAATGTGTAGAAAAGAAAATACAAGTATCAATCTCTCTCCCAAGGAAGCCTCCCTTCCTCCTCTGGCCAAGAGGTCCAGTCTAAATCCCAAAATAATATCTGATACCCCTCTCCCCCATTCTGTTTATTATTTATACTCTCTCTCTTCTAACAAACTAAACTCCTTACGTACATCTTTAATTGTCTAACAAAAGTAAAGATCACACCGGACGAGACACGCAATACAATGATTGTCTATGACTCCCCTCCAATAATAAAAGGGTCTTCGAGTAATCATGAGCCTAACCCCGGATCATACAAAACTTAACCTTCTCTTCACTCCTTAACCTTCTCTTTATTGAGAGATGTGAGAGGAAAATGCTCCTATCTCCTATTTCCAACCCCAAAGGTGGAACACCTATGACATATTCAATTCTTCGTAACACTATACTTGGAAACATCCAGCACCCTCTCAATGTAACCAATATTCTGTTATTTTGAATGCCTATTTTCATTCTTCTTGTTATGGCCCACTCTAAACATACGAGTGGCAGAGACTGAACAAGTAGTTTGACAAGTTCTTAGATCTCAATTTTTATGCATATATGTCAAAGTCCGATATCTTATTGCATTCTCTAGTGTAGAAACTTGAAAAGGTTTCTGTATATTTCATTTTATAAAATATACCGAGCAATTTATTACGTAGCTTATAGCTGTCTCATAAGCTAGTGTATACTTTTCTTTGATTGTTTATCCTTAGATCATTACTGACTTACCTAGATCTTTTCCAATCGTAAATGTTGCTAGAAAAGTATACAAATAATATTGAGTAAGTTTGAATGACTGAACTGTTTTACCCAGACTACTTACTGGAATTACACAATTTGGAATATTTTTCTTTTCTTGAAGTCACGGGATGGATTTTAGACATTGGTAAAGCTATAAAGTTTCTCCTTGTTTGTGATATAAACTTAGTATAAACGGAAATTGTCTGGTCGTCAATTGACGCGAGAGGTTTTTTTTTATGGTTATTTTTTACTGTGGAAGAACTTGTAATCTTTTTTATTTGGGATCCACGTGATATTTGGCATGTGCTAGTCGACGAAAACTTATTATTGGGGTATATATCATCATATTTTCAAATGGAGTAGGGGGTAACCTGTAATGGAACTGTCTACATATTTTCAAGCAAAATTGAACTTTAATTAATACCTCTTTGAACTGGGGACAGAATTTATTTTTTCTCAACTGCTAGACTTATCCATTAGTAACATACTGTATGTTGCTTTGTCAGCTCTGTGACTTCTTTTTTTCGCTTAGTTGTTTTTCCCAATGTTTCCAGTAGTTAATTTATGTTCTGTCATCCTCACTAAACGAATGTGATAGTTTTTTATATCTTTAATTTTGTGTTGATAAATATTTTTAGGTGTTTCGATTATTTTATTGATTGACTATGATTGCAAGATAGACGGCCTTGAAAGAATTGTCTGGCCGGTGTCAAAGTATGACTCACAGTTTCTTTCAACTAGCTTATCTGACACTTGCAGATAAAATTTACATTCTATTTATTGCTGTTGGACTAAATCAGAGGAAGTTTCTCTCAAACATTTTGGTACATCTTTTGTTGCTTTTATTCTTCTGCTTTACGGTTTACGAAGGGATTATTTTACAGGTCTCCTTCAGTATCCCGCATTCGCTCTAAGATGCTTTATGCAACATCCAAGGACAGGTTCAGAAGGGAACTACAGGGCATCCATTACGAGATTCAGGCAACAGACCCAACAGAGATGGATCTTGAAGTCCTCAGAGAGCGTGCAAACTGAGCAGCTACGCAAGAGAGTCGTGTTTTTAGGTGACTAGTTAGGATATATGAGACCCTGCGGGACTGATGTTGACTGATACCCTTTAGTTCTACCATGTTATTTGTCTGTTTCGATATATTTTTTTCTTAAACTGCTGACTTATCATTTATCAAGTGAATAACCTGCACCTGTGAAAGCTGATTAGGGGTTCCTGCCTAAGAAACTCCACTGCAGGGGAATTTCAGCATTTCCTAATTGCCATGATGCTTCACAGGGGCAGATTAATATATTAATGGCTATTGAAAAATCAACTTATATTCTATGAATTTCTAGTGGAAGTTGGTGAATCTACTTTGTTCCTTTTTAATCCACGCAGGGGTTTAGTTTTGTTGCTTCAGTTCCAGGACTGGAACATTTGCCAATTGCTTTCTGAACTTAAGGTATGAAAACTACTCAATAAGCTTACTGATTTGATCGAGTAACAGTTTAAAATTATTGTGTATTTTCTCCGTATATTTAATTCTTAGTAAAATTGGATCTAATTCTTACCTACGACTTTTTTATTATTTGGGCATGTTTACATTTTCTAATTTGTATTAAAATTAAATTAAACAAACGACACGTTTAGTATGTCTTTTTTATAACACTCGGAATTTTTTTTCTTAAATCAATCGACCTTTAATAAAATGCATGTGGTGTCGGTTTACTTTATTAGACAAGAATCATTTCAAGAATATATACAAGTAAAAAAAATTGAATAGTCTGTCTAAAGTTTGATAAAAAATATTAAATTAATATCACATTTAAATATAATTACATATTAATTTTATGTCTAGTTTAATTTCATTCTCTCGATTCCAGATCAGAAATGTGGTGTAGGGTGGGATTGAAATGATGAATTAATTTATAGAAGGGAGCATGATGAACTGGCCAGGGCAGATTGGCAGGCAATGATATGGCTCCACACCATTATTGCTTTGGTCCTGTCACCTTTCTCTCTCTGTTTTTTTTTTTGTTATGTATGTCTTATCCAAAAAGTGATGGTATGCAGTGCTACTGTTTTCTATTTCTATTATGCAAAGTACTAAATTTTCTTTTTCTGTTAGTATTGTGTTGAATTGAAGCACGGGTCCTGTTAAGGGGACTGGTGTAATAAATACAGGAAAGGTATCTCGGTTTTCTTTTTATTTTCGTGGGCCTTCATTCTCTCTTATAAGTGTAATATCAAACGTTTCTAAACTTTTATCTTTTACGAAATTCAAATTTATTTATTTTTAAAATTTTGATATATTTTAAATTTTAAATTTTAAATTTATTTATATTTTTTTTCTAATCAAATGTATTTTTTAACTGAAATTAAAATATGAACATATTAAAGGGTATAAATTATTCAAATGTTAAGATAAAAATATGTTTGACACATAAAAAAATTTTAGTATAATTGAATTAAAAAGAATATATTTATTATTTTTAAAATTTAAAAATAAAAATGTATCAAATTTCTAAATGAAAATAAATTTTAATTTTATGTTAAAGTTTAAAAACTAAAAATATATTTAACTTATTTTTAATTTATAGTTGGTTATTGGTTTCAGGTACTTTGAGAAATTTGAAAAATATATTTACAAGAATAGAAATTATTCACTAAATAAATTTATGTTTTTATAGTAAGCAGATAAATTCACGTTTAAGTATAGCTTTTTATTAATTGGAATATATAGAGATATTTGTGTCTTATTATACATAACTCTAAATAGAAAATTAATAATAAACATATAGCTATAAAATATCAATATATTCTTGGAAATTATGTATTATCTTATATTAATAAGATAGTAAGAGCTTTTGAGATTTTTTTTTTGTGTGTGAGTTTTGTTGTGTTGTATATGTCATTTATTTATTTTTCTCTGTATAAGTCCTCAATTTCATATCATAAAGAAAATTTGTTACTTTCCTTTTTTTCTCACTAATGAATTCAATTTGAGACCTTAAAACAATTTTCATTGCTCTTACAATTTATTTTTTTGTTGGTAAGAGAGTTAGATATGGCAATATGCTCATGTAAGGTGGTTAATCCTAATCCTATTGAATGAGCACATTTTTAACTAATTCGATTTAGTTGTACTAGAAAACTTTAATTAATTTTTAAATATAACATCTTCAATTTCAGTTAAAGGTCGAATCGAACTGTCTTGTCTTGAAAGTCAATTTGAATATGTCCAGATCGAAGTTTAAGTCAAGTTGATATAAGTTAAAGGTTAATTCGAGTCAGTATAAGCCAAAGTTATAACTAAGTTGAACTGAGACAAATTCAAGATGTGTCAGCCAAATTAAAGGTTGAGACGAGATCACTACATTAAAGGTTGAGATGAGTTAGTCAAAGCTAAATGTTAAGACAAGAAGGTTTGGGTTGAAGATTGAGATAGACAAATTTGAGTCGAATATTGAGATGAGAAAACCCGACTTGGAGGTCAAAACAGAGATATACTCGAGTCAAATGTTAAGATGAGTCAGCCTAGGTTGAAGGTCAAGATAGCTTGGTTTAGGCTGAAAGTCAAGATAGGTCAATTCGAGAAGAATGTTGAGATGAGTTAGCTTGGACAAAAATTTAAGATTTGTCGCCTTGGGCCAAAGGTCAAAACCGACCAACCCGAAAGTTGGAACGAGTTAGTCTGGGATAAAAGTCAATATGGACCAACTAAAACTAAAGGTCGATTCGAGTTAGCTTGACCTATAATTAAGCCAAGTTGTCATAATTGACTCGAGTTAGCATGAAGTATAGTCAAAATGAGTGAACTCTTATTAAAGGTTGAGACAAGTCATTCAAAACTAAATATCAAAACAAATTAATTCAAAACAAAAATTGAAAAGAGTAAATTTAAACTAAAATTTATATAAAATTAAATATAATTAGTTATTAAATTAAAGATTTACACTTTTAAATACTCAAAATTGATAATTTTGACATTTTTGCATAGAAAAACAACAACCAATATAAATATAAACAAGTATAAATTATTAAATGTATATAATATAAACAATTTAATTAAAAAAATTATATTTATATAAAAAATACATATGAACATACACATTCTCGTTTTCTTGCATGATTTAAAAAGTCACTATCAACTATACCTAATTTAAAAAAAAAAATAGAAATTGCCTATATTAAAAAATGTGTCTGGTTGTTAATGCAAAAATTCTCCACTAATTAAGACGACTACATATTGTGAATTTATTTATAATGTTATATTTTATTGAATCTTACTTTTTTTTTTGTTTTATTTTAAATTATTCTGTTGATAAACTATCTATTCCATTTTACTTTATTCTATATCCAAATTTTTTTGTCAAACTTTTAAAAAAGTATGATTTTTGTTGTGAAATTCATTCTTTATCTCTTTTCATCAAATTCTAATATCTTTATCCTACAAATATTCGTATTCTTTAGTTCTGATTTTTACATGATAAATAACACTAATCAATGTATTGTGTAATTCAACAATAATATGTGCAAAGGTGGTCAAAATCATCATTAAAATTTATTATTTTAACTTTAACTTTTATTTTAGTTTGAAATACAAAATTATTTATTTGTTATTTGTTGACACATCAAACTAATTATTAAAATTGTTTTGTAACTATTCTCATTTGATATCCTTTTAAATAGATGATAAAATTAAGTAATGAGATGAAAAAAAAAACTATCATGATAAGATGCAGGGCTTATAGTTTAAGGTATCATCATCATTTAGCATATTTAAAGAAAGTAGCATGGGAATGTTAATTTATGAATGAGTTCTCACCTTTATACTTGGGAATAAAACTTTTTTTTGTAGAATTTGATTATAAAACTATCAAATTTATTGTTCATAATATATTGAAAGGGAGCCCACTATTCCCATTAAAGTTAAATAGTTAAATTATGATTAAATATTTGCACAAAACTTTTGTAGAATCTTACATTTACAAAATTAATTTTAGTTAAAGGATGAAACATTTTTTTTTTATCAAACGTCATTTGAGAAAAAAAAATTACTTTGTTACTGCTTACTGATTAATCATTATTTTTTTTAATCAAATGTTTGAAATAAATTATTACTTGTAACTGTTTGCCATGTTTGTAAAATGATTTATATTATTATAACTTATTTGTGCATTTATTTTGAGATTTTTTTGACGTAAATAACACACGGGGATTAAAAAATTATTTAAATAATATCTCATGTTAAATATTTACCCAAATAATGAGATTTTTTAAATTAGAATTCGGTTAAAAGAAAACTTTATTGTACAAAATTCCTTACCTAGTGTTCCACTCAGCAGCCAGTTAACTTATCCTTGTACCCAAGAAAAAAAAAATCTTGTTACAGTTCTAATTAACAAGGGTGTTATCATCACTGATGAAAGTAAATCATTCATGTCTTAAACAAGGAAAAAATAATTTGGGTTTCATTGCGTTGATATTGTACAGAAGTCCATGTCATGATTATCTTTTACAAATCACGACGCACAACTGTTGTTGTTACGCCCACCAGGTTTTGGATTTATTGAGGATATTTTTATGATGTTGTGGTAAAACTTTGGTCCATTTTGATGAAGTTGTGGAAGCTGCTGGTAGACTCTAGTGACATGTTCAATGTTCTTATCCTTTCGTCTCTGTTAATCATACGTGTCTGTCTCCCACTTTCATCAGTGCACAAACCTTGTGATCTTCCACACGTGATCACACTCTAATCAGATCCTCCCAACCCTCCCAACACACTTCCATGATTCAATCACTGTTGCCTCCTTTAATGGCCTATATTATTTATCTCTAGCTGTAACTTAGGCCGAATCTTTATTTGATTTGATTTAGTGCAGCTAAACTTTGATGATTCGGTTGTGAATATTAAATATCTAGCGTGTTTCATAGCCTCCTCATATAGTCCCAGTTTAAGGTGTGTTTGTGGATGAATTTGAAGAACTTTCCAGTTATTCATCTCTATATTGAAGATTATTTTCTGATATGATATTTTGAATATTCCAACTCAGTGCTTTGTGGATTTTTATGCTTTTGCAACCTTTATTATTCTTCAGTCACTTTTGTTTCTCGATCGGAAATTTTCTTCTTTTCCTTTTGTTATTTTTAACTGGTGGTGGTCTTTAAATTGGTGAGTGAGACATGTGGGGGATGGGTTCTCTGAGTAGGATTTAGGTTGGATACCTAACACAAAGCAAAGTGGCATCCAAGTTGGACATCCTGATAAGCTACTTGTTTCTTGGTCCACTTTGGCTGTGATTTTGAGGTTCTCATCTCATGCTGCTAACAGATATCTTTATGTTTTTTGCAAAAATCAAGATCCAACCTTTGTATCTGATATCTTGTCTTGTATTAAATTTTCACATATCTTCTTTTGCCAGGGATCTTGATTAGGAGAACCGTGAAGTGTTGAGGCGAACTTCGTAATTCTTTAATCGGGTACAAGTAACTTGTGGAGAAGTTACTCTGACATGGTATGAGGTTGAAAGTTTTGGCTGTGCCATGAAAAATTGGAAGTGTACAATATGGTTAGCAACAGGACTATTGTTTGGTTTAGAAGGGACCTTAGAATTGAGGACAATCCTGCATTAGCTGCTGCTGCCAGGGAGGGTTCTGTACTTCCTGTTTATATATGGTGCCCTAAAGAGGAGGGACAATTTTATCCAGGAAGAGTGTCAAGGTGGTGGCTGAAGCAATCTCTTGCTCAACTGGATCGGTCACTGAAGTCTCTTGGGACCAGGCTTGTGTTCATCAAAACCCATAGTATTGTCACAGCTCTTTTGGACTGCATAAAGGCCATTCAAGCAACAAAAGTAGTGTTTAACCATCTATATGGTGAGTGCTGCTGTCAGAATGTAGATGGTGTAGATTTAGCCTTCTATTTTGAATGCTTTAGTCAATTTTGAATGTTTTAGTCAATTTTGAATGTTTTAGTCAATTTTGAAGTGCATCCCATCGTAGCATATGTTTGGTATCATTTAATGTTTTGGATCTCCAAAACTTGAAGAAGCAAGTGAAGGCTTTTTCTATTGATAAGCTTCAGGGTTGGATACTCCTTGAAGATAGTCCTCGAAACTGAACATATCGGTATGCTCACTGAGTGACAATTACTTGAGGCGTTTTCTCACCCTTACTATTTTGGTAGTGCTTCAGTTTGATAATCTGCTACTGAAAAATGGCGCATGATTGTCAAATATGGAGAGTTTAAAAAAATATACACTGATTCTTATTTGTCATAACACATTAAAAATCATTATATAGCAGGTAACATGAAGAATTAGCCGTAAATCTGTATTTTTGTTTGTTGACTGTTGATACACAAATGTATGCACTCTATGGTTTAAGCATTCTATTTTAGCACTACTACTTTTGTTTGTCATATTACTTATTTAGTCTTTTAGATAGCAGCTTAACTAGTTGAGACATGAGAATTAACTGGTACTAACAAGATTGGTAAATAATGAACAAAATAACTTGGACATAGATTTCATATCAGTCCAGTTGTAGCTAGCTGATCCATGTTTCTTACGCTAAATGTTTTACCAGATCCAGTTTCACTTGTCCGTGACCACAACATCAAAGAAAAACTAGTGGAACAAGGCATCTCTGTGCAAAGCTACAATGGGGATCTGTTGTATGAGCCATGGGAAATATATACTGAGAGTGGACGTGCTTTCACTACCTTCGATGCTTTTTGGAAGAAATGCTTGCACAAGCAAATGGATGTTGTTTCAGTTGTTCCTCCGTGGCAATTAACTCCAGCTGAAGGTATGATTCGACTATACAAATAATTCATGTTACTTTGATTTGATCGTTTCTCGTTAGTATGATTGTTGGTATCAAGTTACTGCTAGAGGTTGAGAAATAAGAAGCAAGTCTAGTTTAAGACAATGATTATAGAAAGTAGCTGCAATCTGATAAGCTTCTGTTATCTGCATATTAACTTATCATAGATATAAAACACGTGAGAATTTGTTTCCCTCCTGTGGATTTCAGGAAAAGTTGAGTGTTGTTCAGTGGAGGAACTGGATCTTGAAAATGAATTAGAAAAGCCAAGCAATGCGTTACTGGGACGGGCATGGTCACCGGGTTGGAGAAATGCTGACAAGGCCTTAACAGAATTTGTGGAGCAGCATCTACTTCACTACTCCAAGAAAAGGCTGAAGGTTGGTGGAGACTCAACGTCACTCTTGTCCCCATATCTTCACTTTGGAGAATTGAGCGTGAGGAAAGTTTTTCAAGTGACACGTATGAAGCAAATATTATGGACAAATGAAGGCAACAGTGTTGGTGAAGAGAGTGTCAATCTTTTTCTGAGGGCCATTGGACTTAGAGAGTACTCACGTTATCTTTGTTTCAACTTTCCCTTCACTCACGAGAGAGCACTTCTGGGGCACTTAAAGTTTTTTCCTTGGGATCCTGATCCTGATAACTTTAAGACTTGGAGACAAGGGAGGACTGGTTATCCTTTGGTTGATGCAGGAATGAGAGAACTTTGGGCAACAGGATGGATACACAACAGAATAAGAGTAATAGTTTCAAGTTTTGCTGTCAAAATGTTGCTTCTACCTTGGAAATGGGGGATGAAGTATTTCTGGGACACACTTTTGGATGCAGACCTTGAAAGTGATATCTTGGGTTGGCAGTATATCTCAGGTGGCTTACCAGATGGTCATGAGCTTGAGCGCTTGGACAATCCTGAGGTATCAATCTGATGGGATATTTTACACTCCATAATCTATTTTCTATGCACTTTCAAGGTTGCTTAATTAACATAACCGACATTATCACCACCTGGAATACCATTTATACTGCACCCAAACTCTTTGGTTTCCTTACCTCATTTCTATCCTCGTGTGCCACTTTTTAATGTCTAAGGAGTTTGATTGCACCCGATAAATAGTAACACTGCACACAATTAGAAGATATTGATTTTGTGTAGTGAAGAAAAAACTGGCACAGTCTAAGTTATCCTTACTGCAATAGGAAAATTAGATACTTTCTTCATAATTTCTTCAATTCCTTTTATACCTGGTGAAATTTACCCGTTCATATTTCTTCAAGTTCTAAAAGGAAGGATGAATTTTGATCCCTATAAAAGAATTTCCTTTTAGTCATCTTAATTCTTACAGGTACCGTTTTTAGTTGCTGCTCGTACCTAATTTTAATATTTCTAGTCCCTGTAGCCAGTCCAAAAACGATTAAAAAAAGAGACAAATTTTGTATCTATAGGGACCAAATGAGTAAGTTAGTTTAAAAGGAATAAATCTTCAAAATTCACAGCTTATCTCCTTTCTATCTTCCAGGATAATTTGAAAGTTCTGGTTACTAGTACGGGGGCATTAGGACTTGTATAAGATAAAAATAGGAAGAAAAAAATTAAATTAACTTTTCCACAGTTAAACTTAAGTTATGCACAAGCTAATCGAAGCTCTCTCATATACCTTATCTAATTTTTTTATTTTTAAATTTGAATGAATTAATATTAGGTTATGGATAAGTCCGTTTAATTTTTTCTTCTTTTTTGTTTCATTGAACATTCATGGCTTTCTTGGTTCCATTTCCTATTAAATACTAAGTAGGTTAGGAATCCTAATAGTTAGAAAGTTATCTTCTGCTGAGCTGCATATTGAACTGAGTCTGTTATTGCATTTTGCCCATGAGGAAAATGAAAGAACTATTAGTCTCCCTTTTGACTTCATTTCATCTAGAAGGAGTAAATTCTACCCACTTTGAGGTTAGAAAATTATAAAAATAAAAGTGAGAAGTCTCATATCTGTAATTTTGGTGACAGATTCTAGGTGCCAAGTTTGATCCAGAAGGTGAGTATGTGAGGCAATGGCTACCTGAGTTGGCAAGAATGCCAACTGAGTGGATCCATCACCCCTGGGATGCACCACTTACTGTGCTTAGAGCATCAGGAGTTGAGTTGGGTCAAAATTACCCAAAGCCAATGATTGATGTAGATTTGGCCAGAGAAAGACTCACTGAAGCTATATTTAAGATGTGGGAATCTGAGGCAGCAGCAAAAGCTGCTGGTACTGAACCAAGGGATGAAGTTGTTGTAGACAACACTAACAGTGTTGTAAACTTGGACACTCCAAAACTTGTCTTTCTGGAAAAGGCTCCGTGTGCTACTGTTTCTGCTAATGATCAGAAGGTACCAGCACTACCGGATTCCAAGATAGACCACCGTCCTACTCGTAAGAGGCCAAATTGTATGGTAGAGGAGGGGCAGAACCAGGATAACTCTCAAAATCATAACAAAGATATTGGAATGTCAAGCATTGATCAAGACATTTGCTCCACAGCTGATTCTTCATCATGCAAGAAGCAGTGTGCCAGTACAAGCTCATATTCATTTTCAGTTCCACAACAGTGTTCCTCATCTTCAAATCTAAAGTGGCCATGGCAAGAACAGATTGACATGGAGCAGAGTTCTAGCAAAGATGGTAAGTATATTCTTACATTTCCAACGGAGAAAAGATATGAAAATACAGTCTCAAACGAGAGACATTTACAAAAATTATTTGAATAAACCGATTTACAATGATGTTATCTTTTATAACTATTATGATTATTTGAGACTCGATTCTTTGCAACTTTATTGGCTTTTTGCGGGCTACTAATAAATAAGAGTTTCAATGCAGGAGCTATGTGAAATCGATGTTGTTCTTGTTGATAAATCCAATAGCAGCTGCAGGACTCACGTAAAGAAAATGGTGGCATATTTGAGACCGGCGGTTTGTTTTGCATATGCTATCAATCAGTTGTGTAATAGGTTATGAAATCCAACAAGAAGAACACGGATTAAAACAACAGTGAACATTGTATATTATGAACTTGTGCGATGGGCTGGTCCAAAAGCATTCTGACAATCTCCTAGGTACAAGCTATATCAACAAATACTCTACACAAAACATTACTTTAATGTTATTCGTGTTACTAGAGCCTTTTGTTTTTGCGCAATTACACAATATTTTCCGAAATGTAATTAAATAATAACTGGAAAACTAGTACAACCTTTCTTAATCTTGTTAGAATTTAATTCAATCATGGGCAATTAAAAGTTTTGGTAGTTGACACACTAAGCATAGGTTTCCTTTTTTTAACGGTTCAGTGGTTTCCTTTTGGTAACACTTCAGCTTTGGCATGAATGAAGCGTGTTATAACTGGGATAGTACTCAACTTGATCCAAAAGCTAGTTCATGTTTTTTGCACGTCCAAGGTTATTAATCAACACTTTTTTTCTCTAATTCTTCCGATGTGAAATTGTTCTCACTTCAAATCACAAACCGACACCTTGTAACTTGTATCCAACAGTTAGCTATTTGGTTGAAAATCACCCATATAGCGTGTGCAAAGGAATGGATCAGCACGAGACCAACTACGATGGTTTATCTATTAACGTGCCAATGTAGATTGGTAAAAACTGTGGGTATTCGGATGAGGAAATTCCGGCATTAAAACTGAACAGCAAACAGACTATTTTTTTTTATCATTATTTTATGATCATCGGTATTTTGTTTATTAAAAAGAAGCAAAGTAATTAGCACTGTTTGTAACAGGTTAGATTTTATAACAATGGTAATGATGTGCGAACAGGTTGTTGTTTTGATTATTATGATTTATATCGAGGAAGAAAAACCAGAAAGTAATTCAAGATGTAGAGATGAATATGATGGAACAACGTGCTCTTTATTTTCAGTCTAGACATAAGGCAATTAAGTTTGGAGGCTATTAGTAAAGATAACCTCACTTATTATTCATCACCTAGTCTAAACACACATTGATCTTAACCTACTACAATACAAATTATGATTATATTATAGTAGAATAATGAAATTCTAAGTAGAAGAGGTAAAGTTAAAGTTGGCACAGTTGGTGTGTTCCAAGAAGAGCGAGCTGAAGCCCAGCCTTGAGGTTGCTAAATCAAATTGTAGGAAGTTGTTCTCCAACTGAAGTGCTCCGATGGTGATTGAAGTCATTGGGTGAGAACCACCCACCACAAATCCAACTTGGGCTGTACTTGGGCCTGATCCAGCATCCACAAAGCCCAAACAAATTACATCATCAAACCGCACCATTGAATTTGCTCCGATGATGCTCCATACCACTTTCTCATTCTGCAACACCAGATTTATGGTAGGCACAGCCGGGCCCATCGGTGTGTACCCAATGTCTTGGTTCGCAAAGCAAGTCCCAAATGGAGCCACGGGTGCAACAGTAGCGGCTCCAACTGCTTTCACAAAGGCCTCAGACACAGCTTTGTAAATTGAGGTCTCCATAACAGTGTATGGATTAACAGTGCTAATCTTAGTCCCACCAACGCCATTTCTATCTATAGACAAAAGGGTCTTGTTCAACGGGACATCTTTGTCAGAAATTCTTATAGATTTCACTCCGATGAAGTATTCAACCGACGGTTCCCCCAAGAAAGAGGCAGGAGCAGTGCTGACAGGGTTTGTAATAAGCGGGGTGAAAGTGAGAACCTTGGAGAGATCCTCGTTCAAATAACCAAAATTATAAGGGCCGTCTCCAAAAAACATAACACCATCTGTCATAGTGGAGGAACTCAAGCAAATGGCAAATTTTCTGGGGAAGCTGAAAGCTGAGGCAAATTGAGAAGGAAAGGAAACTTTAGTCCTGCCAAGACCAGCCATGCCTGTAATACCACTGGCAAGGCCTTTTTGGACAACATTTGATCCGCATATAAAGAGAAACTTGGGCACAGAAACCACCCTTACAGGATTGTTTCCATCGGTGGAATTGGTAGCAACAACATCAGCATGAATGTCACCATATGTGGAGACCCCAGTTACAGTGTTGCTAGGAGAGCGACCGCAAATTTTCTCCCCACTGCAACCGTGCGACCCGAACAGTGAGCACTGAGCAGAGCCACAGCGGACAGGTTTAGAAGTGGATGAGACATAGCCCTTTTCACAGTTCACCCAAAAGTAACCGCCACCAAGATCAACGGTTAGCTTCACCGGCACAAGTGGGGTTCTTTGTTTGATTCGGGTGACATACTGAGGAACAGAGGCAGAAACATCTTTGGTGACGGGAAGAACAAGTGCTTTTGGTCTGAAAGAGGTTCGAGCTATGGAGGACGAGATGAACAACGCAAGAAAAGACAAAAATAAGAGTTTAGCAGAGGCTGCCATCGGAACAAAGCAAGCATAAACTGTAAGGAAGTAGATGAGACGTGAAGATAGAGATAAAAAGCAAACGTTTTAATGATGTGAATAACATGGAGAGGGATTGGTACATACTTATATAGCTTCTTCATGTTTGACTTTTCTTCGCTTTTGGATGAGTTTCAGCATCAAGTTGAGCACACAGATTTATTAGTTAAATAACGCGTGTCAGTGTCAAAGGTGGCAACTGAGTTGATGCAATCGCAGACTCAAACATCTCCACCACTTCTTTCATAAGATGATATCGGCATTTGGATTGCCTCTGGTTAATAAGTTCACATCACCACACCGACATTGTTGAAAGAAATATAGGATCATTTAAATTTTAATCCATAAACACCAAATTTGATCCTTCGTTAAATGATCAAGATGCATAGATTTATATGTAAGTAAGTTTATAAAAAAAGTTATTATGCATTTAAGTTTACGTGTAACATTTTTACTTTAGTTATACATTTTAGATATAAACTACGATTGGGTGAAATTTAAATAAATACATGTTTGAATAATTTAGTTTATATCTTTGTTATTGTTTTGTGTTTTTGGAGCTTGAGTGTATGGAGTCGTCGAAGAGTAACATATTTTGGAGAACTTAGATTCTGAGTAATATTGTAAGATGGATAGTAATGATAGAGATACAAGAGTTAGACCTTGAAATTATTCCAAGTTATTTTAGTAGCTGTGGTAGAGATAAAATAAAAGGGGGTTTTGTGAGGTGTAGAGGGATGTAAGGTTTTTGTTTGGACATGGAATTATTTGTCACATGATATAAAAAGGTACGCCACTTTTTTAGCATTTTTAGTTCATTTCTTAAATTATTTGTGACTAATTTAAGTTTTTTTTGTCTACCATTAAGTTTTATTTTACTAATATAAGAGAGAGTGTAAAAAATAAAATTATAAATAACTTAATAAAAAAGTAATGAATTATTTAAAAAATTTACTTGTCTTTTAAGTTTCATTCACTTTGCCACCATACAAGAGTGATATAAGGATGAGACAGATGTCATCATGACATTTAAGTGTTTATATTTATTTATGATAAAAAAGTTGTTTAATAAAAAAAGCTTGTAGACATGGTAAATCTTAAGGAGCTAATTATAAAAAATGTATAAGTCAACATTTCAACTTCAAAGAAGAAAAGAAGGCATTCGAAAACAAAATTAATTAATGTGTGGTTTGTCCAACTTTAGGTTCCAAAATTTATGTAGACACCTTTCACAGATTACAATCTCTAGAATTTGTTCACGGAATGCAACTAAAGATTTTAATCACATTATTATTTAGATAATGATATGCTAATAGCACTCCTCAATATCTGCCACGTAACAACTTTTTTAAGGAAAAAACATCAATTTAAGAAGTCAACAAAAAGTAAAGACCTATTTATTTTAATAAAAAAACACCTTTGTAAGACATAATTACTGATAAAATGGCCTTATATCTCTAATGTTTTTGTTTAAAAAGTACAGAGCCGTGGAATGCTTCACTTTTCTTATTTGTTAACGAGATTACATAAATAATTAAGTTTCGTGATTGAAAAATGCAAATGTACGTTAACTAATTTACTTGGATTTGATAATATACACCTAATTAATTATTAAAACATATGACATATTATCTAAGTCTTTAAAATATAAAATAAAATACGAATATTATAATATTCTATTTAATAATATAAACTATTAAACAAAACATCATATATTAATGTAGAACAAATAAATAAAAAGAAACATACAAAATATTGATATAGTTATCTAGAATAATTATGTAAAAAAATAAAAAATACTATACAATATCTAGCTAAACTTAACAAATCACTCAACAATATCATTGGTTTCATCAACGACCTATTAATACCTAACTCATTATCTGCTTACACCAACAAATGATTATTACAAAAAAAAAAATATTACATATGAAAAAAAGAAGACAAGATAAGCTAGTATTAAAAAAAATCATAAATCATTTAACATATATATATATTAGTTCAACATTTTATCAATCATATAAACATTCAAGCAGTTGACTCTAGACTTAATTATTTGAATTATGTATACAGTATAAGTGTGCACTTGTAATAATATGTATAAACATATGAGTTATTACTATAATACTGACAAGATTAATCTTCACACCTAAGACTAAAAGTCTAAGATAAAGACTTCTTGTCATTCTTTCTCTTATCCCATTTATTTCTATATAACTTGAATGATTGGTAGTATATCAACATATATAATTTTAAAACACTCGCATGTCGAAACATACACTAATAACATCACCACTAATTTCTCCTTGAATTGGTTCCAACCATTATATCATATTATAAACCAATTATAGTTTTCACATTCACAATGTTATAGACATTAAACAAATTATAAGAGGTGTGTGAAAATTTAGTTAAAATTATATATTTAGTCAAAACTAAAAGTGTTTAAATAATTATTTTAATTATAAAAAATATTTCAAACATAAAACACAAAAAAAAATCCTTTATATATAAATATAAATTTATTTTGAAGAAAAATTCATAATTAAAGAAAAATTAAGTTTAACAAAAGATCAATGAAAAAGTATTAAATTTAAAAAAGTTATAACTTAATGTATAAAATTAATAAAATAATTATTTTAATTTAAAAGATAAAATTAGAAAATAGATATAAGTAATGTTTTGAAAATAATTTAAAATATATATTTTCTGGACATTAGTCTTGAAAACATAAATTTTGAAAGTTTTAAAATATAGGTTTTTAATTTATTTATTGGGTTGTTTTGTGTCTGAGATGGAATGAGCACGTGAAGCGATGGAGCGATGTCCTTTTTAACCGCCTCCTGCTCTTTGGAGGAGGTTTCTGATAACTTGTGCCAGAAATTCATTTTCTTCGGTGATTTTCCTCCATGTACTTTTTATCGTTTTAGGCTCCAATCAAATACTTTAAACGTTATGGCAAGGCAAAATATTAAAATGATGTAACTTTTTTTTTGTAAAATTTATTAAAATGGTGTAAGCTTTAAAAAATTATTAAAATAGATAAGTTACATCAATTTGATACTTTGTTGTGAAAAAGTGGTATTTTATTTTTTTTAAAATTTAATTTTAGTCGTATTAGTATTACATTATATATATTGTGATATATATTAAATTCGTGTCATTTTAATGTGATTTAATATATATTTTTTTAAAATTTTAATTAAAGTTATATAAACTCAGTGTGACTTCATATATTGTAATATAAACTGAAGTCATATAAATTTCGATACGATTTTAACATATTATATTTTAACTTTTATTTTTAATCGAAATCATATCACTTTTGCAATACTTTATTTTAGTGCATCAAAGTTGTGTCAAGATAATATGATTTCTTTATAATGTAATCATACTAAATTAGCAAGATTTGTTCTTTTTTGGTTTTAAAATTATACTATTTTGAAACAAAAATATCCCGTTTTTGTGCTTTTGTCTAAACACTTTCAAATGCATTTTAAAAGTTATGGAAAGACCAAAGCATCAACTACATTTCAATATTATTCATTTATTTTCATAATTTTTCAGAATCTATAAACTCGACCTTTTCAATATATTTATGAAAATATTTTCTGGACAGTGTTAGTATTTCTTAAAAGAAGATATTATTAAATTGTAACGAAAAGGTGGAAAGAAAAAAAGAGGTGGAAGAAGCAATTAGTTATGTTTTTGGGAGGTGGTTGTTGATAGTTAGTTGGGCCAGGAGGGCCCAATTGTAAGAGAGAGACGAGAGGGGAGTGGGAAAGAAACTTTGTCTTGTTAAAGAAAGTTGGTCTTGGTTGGTTCCATCGACGACTCATTCACCACTCACTGGTCTTCTCTTGTTCCCAATTCAAAATCTAAAACTCCGATTCCAAATTCCATCAATCTTGTGCACACCACAATGTTGCCCTCTGCGGAAATGCTCGCTAATATAAGGGAAGCAAGTCAAACCGTTATCTCCACGCGCCGCCCGTGGCGCGTATTTCTTGACCTCTTCGCCCTCACCCTCCCGTCCTCCATCTCCGAAGCCACCACGCGCCTCGCTCACAACGTCACCTACTTCCTCTTCAACTACGCCCTCATCCTCCTCCTCATCTTCCTCCTCACCCTCTTCCGCCACCCACTCCCTCTCCTCATTTTCTTCCTCCTCTCCGCCACCTGGTACTTCCTCTACTTCTCCCGCGATGACCTCCCCCTCGCAATCCTCCCACTCGCGTTTCTCACCGTTGTCGCACTCTTCGTTACCGCCGCCTGGCTCAACCTTCTTCTTGCCCTCCTAATTGAGGCCGTTGTGGTTTTCTTGCACGGCGTGCTCCGGAGTACAGAAGACCTTGTCGGGGACGATCAAGATTCCCCCTATGGCCATATGCTTGGTGACACTCCCGCCTCTGGTGCCTATGTACCTGTTTGATTTCTCTTTTTCCATTTCTCAACTCTGATGTACAATTCACTAACAATCACGCATTTATTCATGTATGCTGCATTCATTGTATCAAATTTGCCTTGTTATTGGATGAATGATCCCATGTAATTGGTGTGCTGCTGGGGATTTCTCATCGTTATGATAGGGTTTCTATACGACTTTGCCCTGTCATGTGCTAGGTTGAACTGAAAGAAAGCCCAAATAATGCATTTGAGGACAATTTAAATGTAGTTCTTGTAACTGTTTCTGATGCTAGTCTAGTTTCTCTTCTAAAACCCGCCAATTTTGATTGAAACACAGTACAACAATACCTAATTTCTGAATCTAAGTGTTGGTCATCTTCAATTCCACTTGCATCATTGTGCCTGAATGATTTTCCAGTTTTTTGGGGTGGCACCTAGGGTTTGTATATGCGTTTGCATTATAAAAGTCTCCTTAATTGTGTTAGAACTAGCTATCAACAATGTAATATCTGACGGTATTTCGCCATAATTTGTTACCTCCATGAATGTATAAATTGGAATCAAATGTCCTATAAACTGGTATTACTGTTGAGGGTGGGATATATTTCCCCAAGCTTGTGCATGCCATTTTCTGACAGCATTATGCCCTTTTTAGTGTGATAGTTTATTGCATTCTCATTGTAAACTTGACAGCATTATGCCCTTTTTAGTATGATCATGTTCTCAGAAGAGTTGTCGGGTGAATTACCTGCTTGCAAAATCAATTCTGCAAACTAGATGTATCATGCGCTAGATCTTTGGTGTAAACTTTCTGTTGTGCAGTTGCTACTTAACTATCTGTTGTGCTGCAAATTTTCTTATTCAACAGAAGTATTCCTCTGTTTTTACTTGTAATGTGACAAGTTCGACAAATTTCTACTTTTATCGGAGTCTCTCTATCATCTAGGTGGATACAAGTTCCAAAGAGAAACTCATTAGCCTATAAAGTAAATAAAAATTTCAAAGAGGATGAACATTCAAATTCTCTTTGATCAATTTTAGGTTCTGCGCTTTTTCAGGAGAGAAAAAAAATTGTATGTAGCGTCTTTCATTTTGTTTTAATCGGTAAGCTTGCAATCTAATTAATTACAATTTGTCAAGCGCTTGAATTCTCTGATTTTTCGCATGCAACATGTATCTATTTGGAATAGTAGCGGCGGTACAGACCTTGCAACAAGTCAATGAGATCATTTTTTGGGTGTGAAAATTACCCCCAAAAGTGTATTGTCGCAAACATTAGCTCTTCTTTTATATCTCCCTTTTAAGCAACAGAATAAATGCAACTATTGTTTACAATTATTATCCAAAAGTAAGAAGAAGCTAATCATTAGTCTGGTGTCAGTGTCACGTGCCTAATATTTGCTCTTCACTTGCGAGAATGAAGCATAGAAAGTTATACAATTTTGTCTCTAGAATTTTGATTCCCTTTTAAATTCTCTTCTTTCGTACTCTTAAATATTGTTGATGTTATTCCTCTTTTGGACTTGAGAAATAAGAATGAACGTGAATTTGTTTAAGAAATTTAAATGGCTATTGCTAAGAATATAATATTACAAACTAAATCGAACTTAAAATATTTATTTGATGTAGTCAGTTATTTAACATCTGCTTTTACTCGCCAACAGGCTTTAGATTAGTTGATATCTTCCGTTTGGGTTAGTTGAACTGTTGTGAGAAAGGAAGACAGAATTTTCATTTTAAACTTCCCTCTTAAATCTACACATACCTACTACAGGAGTTATTCTCTTGTGAATTCTTAACCATTGTCAATATACACTGATTTAACAGGTCGCGTCATTTCATTTTTAACGTGTTAGATTAGAATAAATAAAAACCCACCGTTAATCCATTTCATTCTTATACCAATCTCTCACGATCAAAATAATCTAATGTATCTATCTCTTTCCTTTTCTTTTTTTCCTGTCTCTCTTCCCTCTAAATGGATTTATATAATGTATCCCAAGGAGTCTGAATAAATAATTTTTTATGAAAAAAAATATATTTATTGGTTGCCAAACTAACCATATTTGTGAGTGTAATAACATAAATACAACATTTAATAATATAAATACAACTTTTGATTAACATTTATTATTTTTCCCATCATATCATTATTTATACTTGTATTTCTTTTTTTTTCTGTAACATAACTTGCGATTTATTTTATAGTTCTAACTTCTAAAAGCAAAATCATATTCGCACCATCATTGAATGCTTGCGAGATCCGCAATGCATATTTTCGAAAACTTATTATTATTAGTATTATTATTATCATCATCATCATCGTGCATTTATTCCCCTTAACTTTTCTCTTATTTTCTACTCTCTCTTTTTTTCACATTATTTATCACATGTACTCATATTTTTTTTCTTCCATTATCTTTTTTATCCACATCTCTTTACATCTATCAATACACTAAAAGAATAAGATATAATTTGAAAAGGTTCATATTTTCCTGTGCATAGCCAAAGAAGCAATAACAAAGACAAGATAAATGAAAAATAAGTGAGACATATAAAAAGGATCATAACATAAAAAGAAGATCTAATTCCAATAAACAATAAAATCTATTGTAAAATGAAGGGTATAATGTATTTACCGCAAATGGTCAATAGAAAAAGTTCGGGGCTTCTAAATAGACAGAAAAATAATAAAAACTCTCTAAAGACCAAGGAGGTAGTTTGAGGTGTTAAGCCTTTCGACCATACGAAAGAACCATGATAAAATCCTTGGCTGAACTTCCAAAAGATGTCAGAATCTCGTTCTTTGGCACAGTTTGCAACCAGATGTCTACTAAGCTGTTCAGTTGCCATGAAGATAAAACTGGCTGCCCTTGTAATGTGATCTCCACCTGAAAGTGTAAACCACAAAAACCAATTAGCTTCTGAAAAATAGATATACATCGTTTCACTAAGGAGTAAGCTTTAGCAAAAAGATAACAAATTTACCTCAGTTTCGCTAGCAAGACCAAGCTTCTTCACGAGATACTTTTTAATGTAGGAAACAGTTACACTGCCATCCCTGTAATAATTTGAAGATTTATTAGTGTAAAGTTATCAGTTATTCTACCAGTTTGTGCTTGATAAGAAAGATAAATTAGATAAATATAATTACCAAAATGTCTGACAAACCAAAGTTGACAATGTAGATGGATAAAGAATGAGAACGATATCATATGGCACATATACAGAATGAAACAATATAGACAAAGGGATGCTAGAGGAGGACAGTGAAAGTATGGTTTATAGCATATATAAGTGAATATACAGAAACAGCTCTTTACAAATGAAACAGCAGCCAGATAAACCATATTTCAAGCATGGCGTGCCATGCTCATTCAAGCACTAAAAAACTAGCCAACAAAAAGCTCAACAGAAAATAGGAATATAAAACTCACTTGACTCGTAGGTAGCACGAAGATAGTTGTGGCAATGGTGCACTTCCTTTACTGTATACGGAAATTCAAAGTTTAGACATTCACAAAAATTAATATGATTATCAATGTTAAATATGCCATCAAGCGTAATCTTACTTCTCTTCTGCAGCAACCAGGCAGAACCAGATTGGACCAAAGTCTTTGCTGCTTTCACTGTCGGAATCAGTTTCAGCTGGTGCTGGAAAATTCAAGTCCTCCGAGATTTTTGGTCTTTTTTCTCGGGTGCTAACAATAGGTTTTACCGAATCTGAGCTTGAAGGAATTGACTCGTTGTGGTTACCATTAGTTTTGTGAGTATGGTTGTCGATTTTGACCATACCAACCTGAGGGTCATCGTCATTAGAGTGCACAAGTACTGAAGTGACACCATTTTCTTGCATGGTGGAATTACTACGGGACTTGCGTTTTCTTCCAGCTCCCACCTGGCTATTTATTGGCTCAAACATGTCAGCCTTTTCATTCCTTAACTCAGTATTTGGTTTTGAAAGATTCTGCATATCACAGGAAATAGTCATGCACTAAATAAAACATAAATGTGAAGATCATTTGAACAAAAGTTAAAAGAAAAAAGGTCAAAATAACATTAGCTTCTCTTAAAAGGAGAGGCACACTGAGGATTAAGAAAGAAGAACCAGATAAAGATTAGATGATGAGAGAAAATGTATACCGGAATTCTGATTTTGAGAGTTCCGCTGGAAGTTTCAACTCGAGGCTGATCACCCTCTATCTTTTCTTGTCCCGGAGGTTGTGCAGAGCAAATGAATTTTATTCTTGCCGCAGCTTTCGCTCTTCTAGCGGATCCAATTGTAGCGCCTTCTTCCCCAAATTCAGCATCACCCTGGTTTTCATCTTCCTTATCACCTTCCACTTTATCAAGTTTGGGAGATGAAATATCTGCTTCTTCGGCAATGGCAACTTTTCTAAAACCAGCTTTGGATATTTCTCTATTGGGTTTTAATGAAGAAACTAAATTCTTCTTTATTTTGGCTAACAATTTGGCGGCAGGTTCCTCATCATTTTCATCTTGAAATGGGAAAATTTTGTCCCTCAATTCTTGCTTACGAGTATCTGACCTGTTCATCCCAAAACAATATAGTAGTCAGGCAAAATACAGGAAAACTCCAAGGACTAGGAGATAAAGAAAACAAGACTTTCAACCATAAAATAGAAATAAGAGCAGGGAAAAAGAAGAAGCAGAATTGATCACATCAATTTTCTTTCAGGGTGCATGCATTGACTCAAACAATCAGATATCTCATTCACTTTTTTTCCAGTTACAAACAACCTTACTTTTTGGTATATCCCTGTATGGTTGGTTCTACACTGAAGATCAAGTAATTTCATGGAAAAAAAATGTTTTGACAGTATAATCATTTAATGATGACTCAAACTACAATGCATGATTGAGTGATGTGAGACCAGCAACTGAAACAGAGAATATTAGAACAATCTGTCAGCACTATGGAAGGATCATGTTCGTTGTGATTACCTTAATTTGTCGAGTGGAGAACAACCCAAGTCTGTATTGCAAACCGGACAATGATTTAATTTCTCATCTATTAACTTCTTTTCTATACATTCCCTGCAAACTGTTGAAAAACTCAAGAATTAGACTTCCAACTTGCATACAGATTTGGAAACAGAAATGTATATGGAAAAGACAAAACAATGAGTGGTAGTTTTTATGATAGAAACTATAGTATAGTTTCTAGCAGACGCTTCTAAGTTTCTCAAAGAAGAACCATTTTGCAGATTAGCAGAAACAATATGAAATTACTGATTATTTAGAGACATATATTTGCTAATTTCACTGCAAAAAATTAGCATACCTAGTTCCTTTACTGTAAACTTAGAAACAGTTTAAGCCTGTAAAATTTAACTAACTAATTTTGACAAAAATATCTTGTTTTGAATCATATGCATAAGAAGAGTAAAAACATGATGAAAAAAATACAGTATGCCACTTTGCCAAAAAAAATAGAAAGACAGGACTCTATGCTTGATGTGTAAATACAAAGTGTAATTTTTTTAGCTGTATGGAAGCTAAATCAAGTCATTGTTAACAAAGAATTTCAATAAATCCACTTTATAAGTTGGCCATAAATCAGAGAGATGAAACATTAGGTCTCCCAAAACATAAAAGGGAAAAAAAAAGAAAAGAAAATTCAAAGAAAAACACCAAGAAATTAGTTCAGCAGCATAAAAAAATTAAAAATTGAAAAAGCATAAGACCAAATAGAAACAGAGAAGGTAGAAGAGAAAAGGAAAGACTTACAGCTATGACAGCATTCTGTTATTGTGGCTGCGTTTTTCAACCATTTATTGCACAAATAACATGTGACGGCTTCGGAGAGCTTCCTCAAGTTGACCTTCATGAGTTCCCTTGTCATCGCTAATGCCTTTATATCTATCTCCCTCTGAGACGGATGCACTCGTAAACAAACATACACAATAAAAAAAACACAGACACCTCCGTACTCACGTAGCCAGCATGGTGCATGTCACCGAAAAACGACAGCAAGAAATAAAAACATGCCAGTTTTACATCATTCTCAACGAGAAACCGGCTACAAAAATAAGGAAAATAGATTCCACTTCCAGAGAAAAAACAAAGGGTTTCAAGAATTGTGCATGATCCGACTAAGGCACGACTCTGTCTGAGATGATTGACATACGTCGAGGAAAACAAAAAAGTGAGATCCTTGGAGTATCGTAGGTTGTTTTGCTCGATTTGTCCAATGGCGATGGTGGTTTGGATTTATCTCTTGATGACTGAAAAATTCTAATCGGTGATATATGGTTTCATGTGTATGAGAGAGAGGGAATGCGTGTGCTTGAAAGAGAATAGAGAAATGTTAGTGTGACAGAGGGATTGTGTTATTGAAGGATCTGTTTTGAGGCACACATGACACAATATAAATAGGATCTGGGACCAATCATCTCCCTCTTACACATGCTTCTATAGGGCAACACTTATATTTTCTTTACATTCCTATCTAATCTATAACACATTTAAGATTTTTATTTTAAATAATAATTAATATAATTAACCCACTTATTTATATTAACCTAAACCCCTTTAAAACTATAATTAATCCCTATATATTAATGTTCCTCGTTAATCTTAAGTACTATTAATACATTTTAAATTTTTTTACTATTATATTATAAATATATTAAATCAACTATTTTGACTGCCTATTGGACTAACTGTTACACTAATCTTATGCATTTATTATAAAAGAGAGAGAATATGATGCACAATACATAAACAATATTGTGAAAAAAATACTAAAAAGGTAAATTTTACAATAATTGATAAAACAGAATACCATGTAAAAAAACTATTTTTTTAATGATAATATATTTTGTGTGAAAAACAAAAATAATAGGAATCTCTAATGTCTGTCATTCCCTTTCCTTCCCTAACAAAGTGTAAACACCATTTAGGAATAAAAATTAATTATACAGAGACTCTAATTTCCCCTAACCATCATCTTACAAAATAATAAGGAGAAAATGTGAGTAAAAAATTGAATTACAGAAAAATGTTTTACAAGAAGCAAAGTTCCTAAATACCTCTTTCTTTAGGTATTAAAATGGAACAGTGATATGTTTACATGACTTAAAAAATATTTATATTACAATTCAAACTAATAATATTTAATTATACATTTTTGTCAAATTATTATTTTAGTTATAATAGTGACTATGCGGCATATTACAAACTTATTATAAATTAGGCAACATGTTTGCAAATAGTCTAATTATATATTGATAATAGCCAATAATAAAAAAAAGAGAAAAATGTAATGCACATAGTAAAAAAATTCAATTAGACAAAAAAAAAAGTTCCTAAATGTATTTTTAGGCATAAAGTTAATTACAGAAGAGGAGGGACATATCACAAACCTTGTTTTCTTGAAACCAGCTCGCCTTGCAAGGTAATCAACGGATTTGAGAATGAGAGAGTGTCTAAAAGGATCAATTGGATTGAAAAAATATTTTATGAAATGAATATAAAGAAGTTTGAATGTGTAAATATTTTTTAAATAAACCACTAATCACTAAGCATATCTATTGGACTTTCATTTACTTATATAATATATATCAGTAAATATGTGTAGGATTCTCACCTATGTAAAATATATTTTAGATAGTCGAAATTTTAATATTATTTAATATTTGTTAAAATTACTTATATTTAAAGCTTTAATTTCAATTTGCAGTATTTACGGATAAAAAGATTCGGTGGTTATTTTTTGTTGTTAAAATATTTTATCTTTCATCCTATAGTTAAAGTTTACACAGTAAGAGATATTCTTCAGGTTATAAATTATGTATAAGATACGTAATAAGTATATGATTTTAGTGATAATAAAATTGGATAATATATTAAATAAAATATATGATATATGTTTATATATAAATTTTATCTCATTAATTTTAATCAAAGTTTGTGCATTAGGTGGGCATACTTAATGGAAAAAAAAATGTCAGTTTAGGAATAATAAATTTAAATTTGTTTACTTTTTAAAAAAGTGTATTTATAAAATTAATTACTATTTTAACCTACACATCACAACAAAAAATTGTATTATAGTTGTATTTCAATTTTTTTTTCAATTTACAAATTATATTTCAAATTTATAATTAACAATTTATATTATGATATAATGTTATTTTTAATCATTCATAATTTCTGTTAATAAATAATGAAATTTAATTTAAATTATTTAAGATATTAATATGGTAAAAAAATTCATAAAATTAATTTATTTGAATTAGCCATCACTAAAACATTCAATATGAATTAATAATACACATGCATGCGTTAAAGATAATTATTATTGAGTTAAATATAAACGTTATTTATTAATAATGATTTGGAATGTCACCTTCTGAGATAATGTGTTATTTGTTAGGATTTTTTTCTCTTTTTTTTTCATTCCTGGTAATCCTAACTATTTTATTATTTATTTGATCAACTTATCCCTTAGAAAATGTTCTGGTCTGTCTATATGCGAAACATATGTTCAAATTGGTGCACCAAGAAAATAATATAGCACTTTATAAAAAGGTAAATGGTTAATTTTTGAGACAACGACAAAAAAATTTTAAAATTAGAAATACCAAAAAAAAAATTTTAAAATAAAAAAAGTTAAAATATAAATTTTAGTATATAAATAAAAGTATGTAAATAGGTTACTTATATATTTTATAAAATATAAAAAAAGGACATAAAAAATGTAAGATTATAAATTCAAAGAAATGAATTATATATAAAAAACACAAAAGATAATATATTCTAAATATAAATATAAAGATAATATATTCTCTCTGTATATAATATAATATATGCAAAGAAAATATTATTACTTTTGTTTGAATATATAATATAATATATTCAAACTTTAGAAATAGTAATTTCTAATTTATGATTATTTAGGTCCAATCCCTCCAATTTCAAAGTTGATTCTTCTTTCTAAAAATAGATTGATAACTAGACAGATAGAGCAGTTTCACGTGCAAAATTCATATTATAAAACTATAAATCGCACGTGGTATTTTTGATTAAATTTTTATTTTTTAATTGAAATATTATGACAAAAACTCGTGTCTTTTTCTTCATTCATCTGTTTGTCCCAAACTCGTCTGTCACTCAAATGAATTTTATACTTCAAAAAAAGTAAATTACAACTTTAACTAATTTCCAGATATTTTTAGAGAATAAACAAGTAGCCTATTTAATAATGAGTGTTTACTAAATTAGATGATAAATTAGTTAATAAATATAAAATAATAATTATATAAATTTTATTACATAAATAAAAGTTGTATTTTTAAAATAAAAATAATTTTATATAATTATAATTTCAGATTTTTGTAATAATTAAATCTGTTAAAGTTTTTATTTATTTTTAAAAGTTGTATAATTTTTTTTATTTGGGTAATTATTTTATTTAAATAAGTTGATTTATGATTATCAACCAAATTTAGCTTTTGTGTATTTTAGAATTTTTTATTTTTAATTTAAATTATTATTATTACTTTAATTTATAATATTATTTTTATAAATTTAAATATATAAAAATTAAAAAGTAATTCAACCTATATTAAAATAGTCCCATGTTGACTTTTATGTAACATTAACATAGGTATTAATATGTAAATAAATAATAATACATAAACATATTAAAATATAAGAAAAAAATAAATTCATAAGCTAAAACCTAATCACAACTTATAATTTATAAGTTGAAATTTTCTAAAATAAATTACCTTTAAAATAATTATTAATATTTTTGTGTTAATTAAATTTATAAATTAATGAAATGAATTATTGAGTATTTTACTGGACAAATTCCATGTTTCTGATTGAAATTATGCTTAACCGAGTTTTTCACTCAAATTTAGATAATCTATAGTGTTATTTATTAATTAAATAAGTTCAATCTCGTTTTTATTTTTTTACCATAACATGCACAATGAAATAATGATAACTGTGACTAATCTTCTTCCTTTTTAATTATTTTTTTTTCAATTACATCAGATGCATGAAGCTTTAGATGTCACTAAAACCAAAACTTATTAAATTGATCATTATTAGTTTTTTTTTTATAATATCTTAACTAAAGTTTACTAACAAATGTATTATAATATTTCTAATGAGAGAAAAAAATTAATTGAACCTATAACTACATAATTTTTATATATTTTTTTAGTATTTTTATATAAAGTTAAATTTTATTATTACATTAATTAGATAGTATTTTTCTATTACTAGTACGTACTAATAATTTTATCTCTTTCAATTATTTTTTTTTTAATTTCCTAATCATGCGTTTCTTCTCTCATTATTTATCATCAACAAACAAATTAATTATATATAGGTTTAATCATAGAGTATGATTATTTTTTTCAAATTGGTTTCTTATTTATTTTTTGTCTTAATTGTAAAAATTGATACAATTAAATCTTTATTATTAAATTGGCTGAATAACGTTAAGTTTATCTTGATGTAATACCTTGACCTGGGTTATTTAAATGATCTGGCTTATTTAAATGATCTGACTTATTTAAATGATGTGGCAGAGTAAGGTTATTTTAGGTGGAAACATGATGACACGTCCATTATCTTCATCTTCTCTGTTAGAACCAAACCCACCAAACCCTAGGCAGTCACTCCATAGTGCCGTCAGCCACAACAGGCCTCCATGCACAGACCCACCTACAGTAAAACACGTCTCCATCACACTGTAAAATGTGAAGCAACCTTGCATCGTAGAAACGATCATCGCGATGCACACCTGGAACAGAACCCAAATCATATAGAGATTTGAACGACGAACCCCCTCAAGTCAGCTTTGTGCCACTAGCAGGAAACCAAACACGTAGCCACCAAAACATTTCCAATTTCATTTTAATTATGGTTCTGCTGTTTTTTTGGGTTTTGCATGTGTGAGATGCGGATGAGTCACAGAGGGTTTGAGTGGCTGCCGTGAAGGAGACGCAAGTATCTGTGGTGGTTCTGGTGGTTGGTGATTGGCAAGAAAGGTGTGACGAAGGAGGTGATGGAGATCGAATGTTGTCTCGTAGTGATGGCTGTTTTTCAATTTTAGGTTTTGCAATTGAAGTGCGAAGATGGATATGGAGGTTTCACGATTTGGCCTTCGTTGTTCTGGCTCAGGGATCGTGATTCACAGTGCTTGAGTGGCTGTTGGTGGAGAAGATGAGTTTCCTAATATGGGGCTCGAGGTTCTGTGCGTGTATGCGAGATGAAGAGAAAGATCTTACACGATTTGGTTTGGATGAGGGTTTTAGTGGTGGTTAACCGGCTACTAGCTCATTGGCTTCTGAGACGATAGAGATGAAGATGTGGCGACTTCTGATAGATTCAAATGAGTGTAATAGATCACCCCATCCTAAATTTGTCATGTCATTTAAATAACTCATGTCAATATGCTACATAAATTTAACATCATTCAACTCATTTAATAGCAGAGTTTTAATTGTATTAACTTTTCATTATTTGAAACGCAATTGATAAAAAAAAATAAGTGAGAAAATAATTTAGAAAAAATCATAAAAAATATCGTATGATTAGACCTTATATATATATATATATATATATATATATATATATATATATATATATATATATATATATATATATATATATATATATATATATATATATATATATATATATATATATATATATGAATATAAATAAATATTTTATAATGTCATAATATAATCTATTTAAAAAATTAAAGTTTAAAAATAAAGATTAAAATACTTTTTTTTGTCTCTTTGTTAAACTTATTCAATGTCTTTTATTTTATTTTCTTTTAATTAAATTTTTTTAAAATGATTCAATTAAGTTATTTTGCTTAAAATTGTATAAACAGTGTTAAGGTATGTTATATATCAGTTCGTAATATTTTTAATTTTTAATTTTTTTTAGTTTTTTGTCCACGTATAAGGTCCGTCGTGTTATGTGAAACTATTAATGTCACGTGACAATGTCACGTGTTAGTATTTAGAATTTAGAGTTTTTTTTATATTTATTTTTTTATTGAATTTAGTTCGAATATGTCATTTTTAACTTAAGAAATGTTGTTCATCTCTAAATTTGAATTAAATTTATTTATTTTAAAGGTGTTTTCTAATTTTCTATAGTGCTGTCAAAATGGGTTGTAATCCGCGAGCTAACCCGATTCACCATGGGTTTGAGCCTGGTTGGGTTTGAAGAGAATGTAATTTTTTATGGGCTTATTTAGAACCCGGTTCACCTGGGTTGAACCCGTGGTGAGCCGGGTTGACTTATCCACCCACCTAATTTAATTTAATTATTTATTATTTTGTGTTTCAATATTATTAGTTAGCATTTTTTTATTATATTATAGATGAGATAAAAAAAAGATGTTTCAAGAGAGAAAAATATTATAGATTTATCTATTCAAGACTCTAATATTGATGGACAAGTGTTTCAAAAATTATCAATATTAAAAACTTATTTGTTCGTCTTTTGTGCTTAGTTTTGGATTATGCTTGAATTGTATAATTTTTTTATTTATTTTGAATTGTCTTTGAAATTAAACATCATTTTAGAGTAAAATTTATTTAGATTTGAATTAAAAAAATTCTATATATTTTTTATTTTTTAAAAAACTTATAATTAAACGAGTCAGTGAGCCAATCCGTTTAACACACCAACCCGTTTAGTGGGTCGAGCCAGGTTCAAATTTTTTCGGTTTGCTAATAAGTGAGCCGAGTTGGATTGACTCATTAAGTGACCAACCCGTGGTGGACCGGACCGTGTCGATTCGGGTTACCCTTTTTGACAGCTCTAATTTTATAGTAGAAGTTCTTCTCATTATGTTATACTCTTCTACATTATATATATATATATATATATATATATATATATATATATATATATATTAATATTTAATAATGAAATTATTATATATTTAATAAATTTATTTTTATTTAATGTTTATTTCATAAATATATAATATTAATAAGTATAAAATATTTCTTTATTATTTGTATTGATTTTTCAAATCTTCTATTATATTAGAGTGAAAGTGTTTTATTCAAGGATTCAATATGTTTTTCGTCCCTTAACTATCACACGATTTTGGGTTTAGTCCCTACTCGAAACTTTTGATGGTTTTTAGTCCTCATAGTTTTAAAACTCTTAAACCCAAAATGTGTGGTACCTAAGGAACGAAAAACATATTTAACCCTTTATTCAATGATAGGTATAAGTGTTTGGATCAATTTTATAAATTAAATAATATTTGTAATAATAAAATAAATTTTATAATTTATTTATTTTTATTGGTAAGTAAACTGACTTCAATTATATTTTAGAGAAGGATACTATTGTTTCATTTTAAAAAAATTAGGATTGATTTTAATAAAAAATAAATATAAAAGCTACATTAAATATAAAACAATAACCATATTGACACTGTCACACGACACTATCATTATCACTTGGCACTATTTGTGTCACATGACATGACAAAAAAAAATATATTGAATAAATTTTACAAAAATTGAAATCAAAAGAGTATTTTAACCTAAAATAAGTGAAGTAGAGAGATAATAATAATTTTTTTAAAATAAAAAATTAAAAAAAATCAATTGTTATTAACAAGAGAAGATGATAAAGATAAAGAGTAGAAGATAGTTCAGACTAAAATTGAGTTTTTTTTAAATTGAACTTGAATATTTTATTATTAAAATATGAAACTTATATATAAAAAAGTCATTTTAGTTGAGAGAACTAACTTTCTAATAACCAATTATCGGAAACATTATATCTATTTTTTTTTGTTTCAAGTAGGTCCAGGTATATTATCATTTATGCTAACACCAGCAATCTGTTATGTTTATGAGATAACAGTCATTTTAAGAAAATAAATTTCATAATTATATAATCCATTATATATAAAGCTATATAAAATTATGCTACTTTGTATAATATAATCTTAATAACTACATTTGACATTATAAAAAAAAAACATGAGAATGTATTAACATTACAATTTTTTCTTTTGACCTGCTTTCTGTGTTGAACCTAGGCATTGGAATTCACAAAACATTTGATTTGATGACACATCTTGTTCACACTATAGTATTATTGAAAAGGAAGAATCAACTTTGATTCTGCAGAGTGTATTTACAGTCTATTATAACGATGACTGAATCCAGAGAACTCAGGGAATGTAGTTGATCCAAAATCCCTCAATTTTCACATCAACTTAGGGCCCAGATCCTTTAACGGGTTGTTGGTACTGAACCACAAGTTGAACTACATCTAATAAAATGTTGACAACATAATTCATTAGTCTATTATATGCGTAAGTCAAAGTTCATTCGGCACTGCTTTCCAGTCAATTATTTTCAAGATCCAATTAATCCCTTTTTGCGAGCATAAGCAGTAATCGTGACAAGCGTCAAAGCACAAAATACTCCTGCGGTAATAACTACCTGCAAGAAGAAACATTCAAATTATCAAGTCCAAAATTTTGCATATATATATATATATATATATACACACACTTTTTAAAAAGTACATATCCTATGATAAACTCCACACAAGTATTTACCAAAGTATACCTACTTGTTGTTTAAGAAAGAATGTATTAGCAAGTTACACCTTTGATTTAATCTTGATTAAAACTTGCTTCTAAAAAATAAATAGCTGCACGTTGGCATATGCCATATATATTATATACACACATTCATAAACAGTAACAATTTGCATACCCATTTGAACATGTAACCATGGTCTTCGTTCCAAGTATATGGGATATTCATGCCAAATATAGCGGTTACCAAAGCGTAGAAAGATAGACAAACAGTTCCAGAGCTAAGAAAGAGCTCTAGCTGCACAAGAATTGAAGACCAGTTAGCAAACTCATGAGAAAGAAAAAAGACATAAAATACTGATAAATGACATTCAAGGTGCAGAAATATGAATGCCACCTGAATCAGCTGATTACGATGGTTGTCAAGCTGCAAAATGGAAAAACTTAACATAAACTTCATGTCATTAAACAGATGCCATATTTTCAATAACTTGCTAGCTACTTACTTGAATATTAATATAATCTTCAGTATCATCAATGTACTCTCGCAGCTTTAAATGAAAAGAAAAAGGTAAATAATTAGGTAAAAGTATCTTGAACAGCAGATTCAGAGTTGAAGTAATCCTATACAAGCAAATAGCACAGACTTTTAAAGAAACCAAACAAAAATCAAAACAGTGAACTAGTTTTCAATCGCTTTCTAGAATAGCCTGATGTAATGGGCCAATAGTCTCTTAACACGTTCCACTACAAATAAATTTTCAGCAAACTTGACAACATAAATTAGAGATAGAATCACAGGTATAATAATATTTAATGACAGAGGCAAAAGTGGTACAGCAAAGATCCAAGTATGATCTATTTGATCCAAAAGAAAAAACAGCATAAATCACTCATTCTCGGACAAGAAGATCGAACAAATAGTATATCATCTCACAAAGCTAATGTGAAGAGTTTTAAAAAAATTGTACAAAATACTTCCGAAACAAGATTTTGAATATAAACCACGAAGTTCTACTTGAAAACAGCAGCAGATAAAAAAAAAATGCAAATCCCCTTTGTTAACCCTTAATTTCCTAAAGTGTAAGAGTATCAATTTGGTCAAACTCTAACATGATTAGTAGTCCGAACTAAAAATCTCTACCCAATGGGCCAGGCCTTGGGTTCACGGTCTAATGATTGGAATACTAAACAGATCAATGAGAAACAAACTTTTCTCTGTATTTACAAAGAAACAATCTTCCAAGATTACTTTATATCTTCTGTCATATAAAAAAAATTAAGATTCACTGCTCCCTGTTACACATGTTTACACATGCACAATCATGACACTTACCGTGGTTAATTTGTTCAAAGTGTGATCTATTTCACTAAAATAAGCCTGCAAATTGAATAAACACCATTAATAGCAATTTTTCCTCATTAACATAATGGAACTTCTTCCAACTATTTTTAAAGGAAGTAACATAACCTCTAGTAACATTTCCAGCTCTTCCACATCATTTTCATTTAAACGAACTGTTGCTAGACTTGCTCTACTGGCTCTAGATATCTTTGATCCAATGGTAGGGGAGGCAGCAAACCAATTTGCAGCACCTGATCCACTGACTGGTGATGATGAACCCCCTTTTCTTGACAGGTATAGGTCAGCCATATCATCATCATCATCCAGCAATTGTTCAAGCTCGTCTCTGACCTGTACCAAATAACAAAAACTGGGGATGGAAGAAGAAAAGGGATATGTGTTGTTTTCTACTTAAAACTGATCAAGCCAGTTTACAGTCACATTAAACTAATTATATTTAAGAAAAATACAATAATTTACTTAAAAGAATGCAAAATATCAGCAGCAATGAGGGGAAGGGGCTACGGAATATATTTTCATAAAAGAAAATAGGCATTTTTCATATGAAAACTTGGCATACCTTTTGGACTCTAGCAGTCAGCCTTGTCATTGCACTCTTCAGTTTACGAACTCTGTCCAAATTACGACTACTAATCTGCAGATTACATTAATCTAAAGTTCATTAAACCAAAAAAGTCAAGAAATAAAAGGGAGAAGGGGAACTATAGTCATCCACGCTTCAAGCCAGACAACAAAATACTTCTTTAATAATGCAGGCATAATTAGAATGAACACCTTGGAGATGATAAGTATAACAAAAGGAAATTATAATATATTGAGATGAAGAAAATAAATTTTCCTCAGCCACTTTCAAGCAGTTTCATATTTTGTTAAGCTTATTTTATACCTAAGAAAGGGTATGGGCAAAGGATCCCAGATTAAAACCATAACAGGAAGATAAACAATTCTATAATATATGTACCTTGGAGGTAAGTTCATCTAATGCAGGATAAGCAGCCATCTCCAACTCTGTTGTACGTGCAGCAAGAAAACTACAAATGGCTTCTAAAGCAACCTCCAGTGCCCGAAATTCAAAGGGTGACTCTACATTGCATAATTTAGATCACTCAGATATCGAGGACAATGGATGATGCAAATAAATAAACATATTTATAAGAATAAGAGATGCAATCATTAAGTTTATTCATTACTTATGGTTCACCATTGATATAACATACCATCTTCTTCAGCTGCTTCAGCGTCATTTTGGCCTCCAAGATACTCTTTACTATCTCCTTGCTGTTGAAGACCGGCACTTAATCGAGGCAACCGCCTCTGCAGTTCCTCGACAACCGGGATCACATTTTCATCTGTTGGATCTCTCAGCAATACCTATACAATAATTTAGATACAATTGGGAATTCAGGAAGTGGAAGCAATGTCATCTCAATTTCAAGAAACAGTTATGTATTATACAAAGGACCAAATGTTTGATACAGAAATTGATAAATATAAAATTTCCTTTACTGAGAGATATTCTTGTAGGTATATTCTTGCACAAAAGATATGTAAGGTATATTCTTGTACAAGAGGGTCAAGATCCTGTCACTAGTTAAGCAAGGCAAAAGAAGACATCTCTTCCTATTCCTACCCATTTTATTCAATGACCTTGACAACAAAAACAAAAGTTGGCCGCCAAAATTTGATCCATTCTAGATTAGTCTGGCCAGTAAATGAAAGAGTAGGATAAAATGCTCAGAGAAGCTCATCTACCATCCCCCAATCCTCATGTCTCAATTAGTTAAGGTTTTCAATTATAAGTAGCCTAAAATAAAAAGTCAAAGCTGGTTCCCTAAAAGTAATCTGCATAATGTTCTTATTTGTTCTCTAATCCAGACCCCTGAGAGATGAAAGCAGACACATGAGAATTAAAGCTGACTAACCTCTTCAGCTGTGATAATTGCTTTGATATGCTGAAAGGCAGAATCAGAAGAGAAAAAACAAAATGAAAAAACAGAAAGGAAAAGGTTAACACAAGAAACACAAACAAACAAAACCAAACATGTGGTGGACCTCCAAGTTAAGAACAATAGCCTTCTCACGACCGAGAATGGTGGAGGGATAAGAGAGCAAGGGATCAAGGATTCTGAGATCACGCGCATGAATCTGAACCCGATTCATGATTGCATATTTGTCCACGTCGAGCAATGAACCATGTCCAGAAGCATCAATCAGAATCCAACTCCTTGAAGACTGTGTCTTCTTCTTTACAACTGTCATTGCCCCTGGGTCTGCAGGGACGACACTCCCATCCCCAGCCATCCTCTTACCCTTTCCCACTCCTAATTCCAACTCACATGCTCCAATTCCAAACTCAACAAATTCAATTCAACTCCAAACTCAAACCCAATTCAATTCATCATAAAGCAAGCGAACTTCTTCAGACCCCTCTTGCACATTTCATCAACTCGCCAATTGAGTATCCGAGTTCCTTTTTCAAAATATATTTGTTTCTAATACCACTCTGAGGAATTAGATTCCCAGAAGAAACAAAGATAGATACCACAGAAAGGAACTTTTTCGTTTTTATTTTTTCCTTTTCTTCAAGAAAAAGCAAAACCGACAAACTCCAGTTGTAGCTTGATTTGTGTCTCTCTTTAATGCTGCGTGAGGTTCTTAGAGGGAGGCAAGGCTAGGCAGGGGATGCTGAGGGTGAAGAAATAACTCAAATAAACATGAAATCGAATTGAAATGCTTTAAAATATGAACTTAGTTTATATAGAGTGAGATTCAGTGCAGGATAGTTATGGTGAGGGTCCACCTAGTGGCCCAATGAGATGACTCCATTGAAATAGAACTAGGGTAATGTGAGAAATTAGATTAGGGTTAGTGTGTTCGGTGGTGCTTGGCTGACCCACCTGACACACTGTACCGCGGATCCTTATTCTGGTTTTCAGTGTGTTCTTTTTTGTTCACCAAATTGGTTTCTATTGTATTATAATTATCAACAAGAAATTAGTCAACAAATTAATTAGCAGTAACTTCACTCTCAGAATCTTTATCTTTTTTCCCGCTTTTACTGTATTAATAAACTTTGAATTATGCATACTTAATAATTTAATTAGAAACGCTCTTAAACAAGTATTATTTACTGTTTCAATTAAATGACATTTTATAAAATTATTTATAAGTATATTATTAAAGAGAATTTCTCAAGTCTAATTGAAAGATCATCTATCTAAGTTTTATCTTGTTCATTTCTGATGTGTATTTTATATTTATATAAAAAATATCTATATTGGATTAACATATAAAAAACACTTTATCATAGATATTGCACATCAAAGGTAATTAACAACAGTGATCCATCAACTCATTTTAACATCAAAATTATGGAATGATATAAACGTGGAATTTGTGAAAAAAAAATAAAACCCAATAAAAATTTAAAATTTATTAGAACCACATATAATTAAATACTACAAATATGATATATAACTTATTATTTTTTTTATTTTTCAAATATATTCAACTTGTTAATACACTTTTATTTAATAAATTGTTTTACTTTATTCATACTTCATATGTTTCATTTACCCGTCAACTTCAAAATATCCTTTAATAGTGTGTATTGCACGTTACACTAAAACATTTTTGTTACTTTTACTTTGTAATTAAATATATTTAAAAGTCAGGTTAAAATATATTAAATTTAGGTTACAATATGGGAAATATAAGTAGAAATTAAGTTGGTAAATTATTATAAGCCTTTGTTACGTTCTAGCAGTAAATTATTGTTCCAGCTGACCTCTTTTTTCTTTTGTTTAATATTCTCTTAATCCTAATAAAAAAATTAAATAACCAAACAGGCTATTTTTTTAAAATGTGAATTGAGAAAGATTTAGAGCTGAATTTAAAAAGGTAATGATAACAAAAAACAAAATATTAAAGAAAAAAAAATCATAATTAAAAGATAAAATATAATAAACAAATAAGAATAGAAAAGATTGAAAAAGGACAAAGAGATTTAAGTAAACATATGAAAATTAAGAAAACCACGAGTATACGGAGATTAAAATAGAATGTAAATGTGAATTCTTATAATAGTACAATTCGAACAAATTATAGATAGAAATAAAGTTTATTGGTTGCTCTTTGGCTAAAAGAAGATAGAATAGTTCTATGGAATACACAAAGTAGTTTAAGCAGGTTTGAAACACAAGGCTTTAAATATTTAAATTCTGCAGAAAGATTTCCTTTGCATTTAAGCAAAATAAATTGATATATAACTTAAATAAAGAATCACAGTATTTCAATAATATATTTTGAAGTGAATAAAAATTAAAGTTTATAAATTTAAGTTAAATGTTTTTTCTTCTTTTTTATTTTATTTGAAAAATTTTGGTTATCAAAAAAGTTTTTTATCTTTATTTTTTTTTTTCACAAAGTTTCTAGTAGTAGTTTCCTTGTCATACTAATGAGATGAATTCAATGAAGAATAGATCGAGTTGGACCGATTGGAATTTGATTTTGGTAAGCATAATAATACATCCTTTATAAATAGTAATTGTTTAGTCATATGGATTATATGAGTTTGATGGTATGTTAAGATGGTGAGTTGTAATATGGATTATTGTGATACTATATACATTAGTTTAATTAACGTTGAACCTGAAAAATATAAATTATCAATTATCTGACGTCATTCAAGTTGGGGCTTACAATATCAGAAAGAGAGAATCAAGATTATTATTTTTTATATAAAATTACATTATTGAAGTATGTTAGAGGCTGAAATGATATTATTTATGACTCAATGGTTAATTCTAAATGCTTCAACATAGTGTATTTACATGATCCAAGCTACTAAAGTTATCAGTCCAATACATTCGATATCGAGATACTTGGAGTATTTCTCAAAATATTTCAAGTGAAATATATGCTTAAAAATATGGTTGTTACTTAAATAACTTAAATATATAATATAAGATATAATACAATACTAAAAAAAGTTTTGACGTATGTTATTTTTAATATTTAACATTTGTCACAACAATTACCTATAATAAAAATTGATACTTTGACATCATTTTTTTAATTACATTTTAACATAATTTACATGTTATTATGTGATTGGTCCAAAATTACTCCACAATCAATAATAATAATCATAAATACTAATATGGACCAATCACAAAATGATACGAAGATAAGTGTTAAAATGTTGTCAAAAAAATGCTGTCAAAGTATCAGTGAAAGTTTATAGTGAAATATCATGCATGAAAGTGCACTTTTTTATGTCCATTAATTTCAGAAATGGTCATTTTTATCACACCTAATATAATTTGTTTATATAAAGGTAAAAATTATAGAAATACAACACACCATGACAGGAACACTCAATCCTCTTATTGACTATTATATTTCTGCATTCTACAATTCCCTTCAACTTTTATTTACTTAAGTTTTAGAAAGTCTTCAACACATGAATCTTCTTTTTATTTTTATTTTTAAATTAAAAGTTTCCACATCAAAAGGTAAGAACTCAGCTTTTTACAGATTGACTCTGAGAGCCTTATATTCTATCTCATAGACACTCTATCCAAATTCGATAAGAGCACGTAGTGTTAAGCTATGTAGCACGTAACCTAAGCACTCTCAAGTGTCAAACATCTTAAAACAGAAATAATGAAGGAACTTTTTGAATTTTGCTAAAATGTTAGTTGTAACACTTAAACAACCATATAATCACTTAAACAAGAAAAAAATTTAAAAGTTAATAATTCATTTCACTTAAATACCAAAAACATACTCAAACACAAATAATTGAGATAGCGAAAATATACAAACTCGATATTATTATATTTTTATTGATATCCATTTTATTGCATATCATACATTGATGATAAATATAAGAATGAAAGCTCTAAAAATGTTATCTTTCAAGATATAAAAAATTAAAAAAATAATATAATATTAATTAAATAACCTAATGATCTTCACACGGCTTTGTTTATTTTCTTTCAGAGGTGATCTCTATCAACAAATAATTCGTTAAAGAAGTTCACGGGGAAGACAAAGATAACAATAAACAAAAAAATATAAGACGAAAAAAATAAAGATTCAAAATATGAAGAGGATTTCTTTTTTTATGTATAAAGCAGTACGCAGACCTCGCGCCTGGGCGCCTCAAATAGGGGGTCGGGCGCCATTCTTCACGCAACTCCTGCGCAGACCTTGCGCCTGGGCGCCCCAGAGGAAGGGGGCTGAGCGCGACTTTTGCTGACTTGGAACCCTAGACGTATTTAAGGCTTCCGTGCAATTTGGGTGGTATCTTCTTGGCGGCTAAAGCTCAAAACACCGTTTTTGGACCTCTGGGAGCTGGTTTTGAGCAGTGGGAACTCTCCATTCTTCCTCCTTGGGTCTCCATCTCTTCCATTTTCTTTCATTGTAAGCTCAAACTCTCCATGACTATGGAGAGCTAAGTTCATATTGTTGGGGAATGATTTGACTATGAAACTTCCTTGTAAATGCACTTGTGTTTAATGAATATAAGCTTCTTTCATTTATTGTGAGTATTTATTTCCTTCTCTTAAAGCTTGTTGTGACTTGATCAACCATTACCTGATTCTTAGGTTTGCTTGATATTGGGAAGTATTGTGTGAACCTTGAACTGAAATAAACACCTAAAGGAAATTGTGTTTAGGGATAGAGCTTGGCCCTTTAGTTGTCTTAAACCACTATTCTTAATGCAGATGAACTTTTTAGGCTACCAAGGGATTGAAATTTAATGAGTGAGTATAGGCTCTCTCTGCTAAGGGATTGGGTTTGAGTAATGTAGTAGGTTGACATGAGCAATTAAATGAAGTAGTAGTAATGTGCATTTGCATGAGAGTGTAGTAGGTAAAAATCATTCTCCAACATCTTCATTCCATTTCGTATCATCTTTAATCAATTAATTTTCAAGTGTTTTAACTCCAAGAAGTTCAATCTATCACTTATATATGATGCTTATTTTCATTGCACTAAATTCATATTAAGTGGAAATATTCTTTAGTCTAAATTAGTTACATAATTATACTATCGTAAAGTGTCATACGAGTTTCTTGGGATACGATATCTGGTCTTAATGGTTTATTACTTAAAATGATTTGGTACGCTTGCCAAAGAGTTAACAAAACTCACCAGCTCAGAATCACAAACCGATCGGTTTAAACGGAAGCTCTTGACGCCGGGAGTGTTCCAACGATGCTTGAGAGGTGATCGAAGAAAGAAATGGTGAGGTTTTCTTAGAGAGAAGGAGGAGATTTTAGAGAGAAAGAGGAGAGAAGAGCTTCAGCAGTTTGGAGAAGAAGAAAGACATGCAGAGAAGTGGCACGTTATTTGAAATTTGGCCTTAAATACTGCCGTCACCCAAAACGAACGACCACTCTCCTATAGCCATCTGTTTTCCACTAATTGAGACACTCACTCTCCTTTTGGCACATGGATCCCACTACTTGGGGTTTTTGGGTGTGTTTTTAATGGGTTCTGACACCTACATTGATACAAACCATAAAAACAGACTGATCGGTTATACAAGAGCTGTATCAACCGAACGGTCCTAGCCTAAGGGGTTGAAGACTCCTCACTCAGCACCTGCTCCAGAGAAAGACTCTCCACACTCTGTTCACACCCACAAGGTGATCATTGCAAGGACACATACGACCGAACGAACAACATGACAAGACAGGAAAATAAGGGTAAGCTAGTGTAATTTAATTAACCATGTTAAGATATAATTCAAACAAACATATAATACAATCATACATATATAAAAATCATACAATCATGTTATAACCGACCACTTGATTCTGACTGTCCGGACTAGTATAAATATGTAGCTTAGGGTCGTCCTTGCACCTGGGTGGTGTAATAACTGGAAACCCCTAAGCTGCCACCCGAGGTTAGTCTGTCATACCTCATCCAGATCCCTTCTGGACTAGGACCTCCTGTCATTCTCACACTATGACTTACCCATCTCTACTTGAGAATTGGTAATCATTAGAATTTCAGGATGAACACCGTGAATTTCACTCTCCATATTCATACTTTACCAATTCAATAACCATACCCCGAGACATTCCTCCTTGGAATTCTCTTCCATACCATCTTGAAATATAATACCAACATACTTCTTCATCCATAATATATTTAAGTAAAATTACACCGAACAGTAAAACAATCACCACCATTGAGTACAATTGAACGAAAAAGCGTAGCATAACCTCTGAACAAGACCAAAAGGAAGACTACTTCCTATATGAGAACATGACCGAACGGTCATGTAAAGAGTAAAATCCAAGCATGAACAGAACGTCTTTGAAGCTGAACGCCAGAACAACCGAACTCTAAAGCTAAAATCGAACACTTGAATCTTAGACAGAACACTTATGATTTAGAACGAACACTATTGTCTTAGACTTATCATTGTTGACTTAGTCTGAGCAATAAAGACTTAGGCCGAACATTATTGGCTTAGGCCGAACACTAACTCTAACATAACTGCTAATATAAGACTCATCGCTAACAAGAACGAGTGCTAGTACATTACCGAGCACTACCAAGAACAAAAGCTAGTACAATACCGAGCATTACCAAGAACGAGCGCTAGTACAAGACCGAGCACTACCAAGAACGAGCGTTAGTACAAGACCGAGCACTACCAAGAACGAGCGCTAGTACAAGACCGAGCACTACCAAGAACGAGCGTTGGTACAAGACTGAGCACTACCAAGAACGAGCGCTGGTACAAGATCGAGCACTACCAAGAACGAGCGTTGGTATAAGACCAAGCACTATCAAGAACGAGCGTTAGTACATGACCGAGCACTACTAAGAACGAGCGCTAGTACAATACCGAACACTACCAAGAACGAGCGCTAGTACAAGACTGAACACTCTGAACTTATACAAAATGTATAAGTAGGATCGATCATTGGAGTTACTAAACACAAATTACAAGCTAAGTACAATTATAATACCGAGGGCTTAACTAAACCGAATACTTTTATCTAGGCTGACTTATGAGTGGAAATAGAAAACTATACTTAGACCGAGCACTATATTCAATTATACAGAATATAAGACCAATCGGTCATTAACTGAAAAACTCTATAGAAGTATAATTCAGTTACTACCGAACATACTGAAAAGACCGAACGGTCACGAATGACTCTCGGTGACATGTACTAAATCTGCAGAATATTGCAGAATTATGATTAAACATTATTCTTACCCATTCACACCATTTAACAACATCAACACATCCATATCAATATGCATAAAACTTCCACATTTCCAATACCAACCAAACATCCCAACATACCACCATTTAAAACATGCAATCATACTAACATGCAACAATCCATACATAGAAGAATCATAATTAAATCACAAGCTTCCCTTACCTCTATGACCGAACCGAGAGCTCAACAACTACAAACTCGATCACCACCAGAAATTCCTATGAACACCTACAGTTCACTGATTAGTGAGAAAAGACCACCCAATGGACCAAAATGAATTTAGAAAGGAAAAGAGAAGACTGATGAACACATGCAAACAACAAGGCTTTCTTGCATGTGTTAGAAATTCCAGAAAATCACCAGAATCTAAGGAACGAAACTTACCCACTTAAAACCCGAAATTGATCGGTGGAATAGGAAGCTCTTGATCTCAGGATCACTGTTAGGTGATTTGGGCAAGTGCACCGAATCGCTTCAAGTAATAAACCATGGTAAGACCAGGTATCGTTTTCCCAAGAGACTCGTAATACAATAGAATTGTGCGATTAACAACTCATCTAGACTCAATAGAACAACATTCATTTACAAGCATGTGAAAATAGATAAATTCACAAATATACAATGGTTGGACTTTGGTCATTAAAGGCACTTAGATATGAACAAGACTAGAAATGGTATGAAATGACATTGCTAAGGTTAGTTTTCACCTATTTCACTCTTGTGCCTACCCAACTTCATCTCCTCTCCATCAATTTACTAAAGTCAATCCACAAGAACACTCTAGCCCTAATCCCTTAGGTGGAAGAGCCTAGGTTTTCCCTATTAAACTCCAATTCCTTGGAAAATCTAACAAGCAAACCCACATTAAAGAGATAGGATCTTAAGACAACATGTGAATCATCTTTCATCCCTAGAATCAATGACCACAAGGACTCTTGTTTCAATTCAAGGTTCCATCTTACATCCCCATAATCCATGAAACCCCAAAATCAAGTCATGAACATTCCTATTACATGCAAGCTTTAAGATTGAAAACAAGAATACTAGCAATTGATAGAAAAAGGCATATATAATCAAATCAATTATCCATTACACAAGAATTCATAGGCTACAACAATCCCTAAGAAGATGAATATGGTTCTCCACTTCCATGGAGAACCCTAAAGCTTACAAAATGGAAGATGGAAGAAGGAGACCCAAATGAAGAGAAGGAGATGTTCCCACAAACTCCTCGCGCCCTTCATGAGCTCCAGTTGTAGAATTGCACCTCCAAAGAACCAAAGACCAAAAGCCCTTCGCGTTTCTGAGTTAAATAGACAAATCTGCCATGTCAGCAAAAACTGACGCTCCAGCCCCCCTGTGTGAGGGGCGCCCCAGCGCGCGACAACCATTATGCAGTGGCGCTCCAGCGCCCTTGAGCCAGGGGGTAGCTAGGTTCAGCAGCACTACTTCTTTTTCTGGTTTTTCTGCAGATTAGCTTGCTTTTGTGGCTAGTTCAGTTCTCTACATTGTTGGAGATTCTTCCAAGCATAGTTTTAGCTACAAAATAATGGGATTAGTGATGAAGTTACATCAATGTAGCCTAAAACACATTTATTTAGAAAACAACACAAAAGAAGAGGATTAAACAAGTTACAAGCTAGAAATGAGTTAATTTTACTACTAAAATGATGCTTAGATAATGGTAAGAATTAACATTATCAATCGCTTTGGGAGCTTCTGATCGCCGATCAGATGAACCACTGGTGAGAAATTTTATAGAGAAGGAGGAGAAAAGAGAAGATTAAAGTTTTGAAAAAAGATGATGTATTCAGAGAATAGAACGAACTTTGAAATTTTCATTTATATATCACTCTTAAAACCACTCGGTCCTATCCTGGTATACACTGTCTTCTCCAACTTCTTTAATTTTCTCGGCTCTTACAATATTCATACTTAACAAAAGATTCATATTCTCTTTGTGGTAATTAAAAAGTGGTTTCCTTTAAATAATATTTTTCATATTTTTTTATACTTCAAAAAAATAAAAACTTTTAATACTGCAAAACCATGTAACCAAAAATAATATTTTTCATATTTTTTTTTATACTTCATGGTTCCTTATCAAATCATGAATAGATCTAGACATAATTATTTTCTGCTCAAACTGATCTGTATTCCGTTGTTTAAAGATTAACAAATTTAAAGATGTAAGTGATTTCTTTCACAAGTAAGTTTATGCCGCAAATGTTGACTATGAATTAGCCAAAAGTCATGTAATAGTTCATTTCATTGACATTGTTTTAACAAATAATAAATGTTAAGGATACTTCTCACTAAAGGTAGGTAAATATCTCATCGTAACGGTTTTGATGTAACACCAAAATATTAAAATATACAGGTGTATTATTCATAATTGATTTCTTAATCATTCAAATAATTAACTACATATATTATAGAAATATAATTTTCTAGATTATCTTAAAATGAATTCCTTAATATGAAACTCATATATTAAGTATAACTAAAAAATTATATTATACTTGTTTTGTTCCTTTGAAAAATAATTGATATCATCACAAAAATCTCATCCTAATACCTAAATGTCTAGTCAAATAATCAAATTTGTGATTTTAATTTTGATATAACTAGTTTTAAATATGTGTATATGTACGAATTGATGTTTTTTTTATGTTAGTAATTATATAGAGATTGAAAAAAAAATATTTTTAAGTTTATAATTAAATTTTGAATAAAATCAAGGTGAAAAATTATTATAAGTTTAGAATGTTAATATATGTGTAAAAATATAAAGAGTAAATTTTATAAAAATATAAAGGATATATATAATATGTGAAAAAATATAGAGTAAACTTTCTAAAAATATAAAAAATAAATTATGAAAAATATGTTGAGTATATTTGTTATAAATACAAATCAATGTATGAATATACTGGTCTAATGTGTATTGCTAGACTTGATAATCAATGCATCGATAAATTGGTTTAATATCTAATGTTAGATTTGTGTAATCAATATCTATTGTGTATTGCTACACTAATCTACTGTGTGTTGTCTAATATGTATTGCAAGACACATTTAATTAGTGAATAAATAAAGTTATTTAGTGTATATTAATAGACTTGTGTAATATGTATATAAATAGACTCGTCTAATATATATTACTAGATTCATTTAATCAATATATGGACAAACATATCTAATGTGTGTTTCAAGACTCGTTTAATTAGTAAATTAATATACTCACCTAATGCGTATTATTAAACTCGTCTTAATGCATGGAATTACTTGTTTTATGTTTTATGTACAAAATATTTATCTAATTAGTGCATGGATAGACTCGTCTAATATGTATTGTTAAACTAATTAGTGTATGAACATATTCATCTAATATTAAAAGATTCATTTAATTAGTGAATGAACATACTCGTTTATAATGTGTATTAATAAACTCGTCTAACACACTCATAACGTTCTTAAATTAGATATGAATACCCAATTCTATGTATAAAAAACCTTTAAAATAAGTTTCAAATCATAATTTTTCTAAACCAATTATTCTAACAACTTTGGAATACCTATTTAAACTCAATTAAAAATAAAACTATCCAATTTAATTATAAACACTTTGACACTTAGAAGTCATTACCAAATTCAAAATGAATATATTAATCCAAATAAAATCTAATAAATCAAATACTTTACTTTCAATTTCACCATTCATGCCATCACGCACAAAATAATTTAAATATAATTTAAAATAATTCCTCTTACCGAATTGGCAACCCAATAATAATTATACAAGGCTCAAATAGCACCACAATCTTCTATACACTTAATCAAACATTGCCATATAAATCAAAACTTCAATCAATGAAAAAATTAGTTGAGAAAATATTTTTGTTAGCTAACAAAACAAACACAACGGTCAAACATTCATAAAATAGACTAAAAGATCACAAATTTGAGAGAGACAAAAATTACACTTACTCCAAATTGAAAAGTGTTTCAATGGAAGTATTCTAGAAATTGTGCATGGTAGGAGGTGTGGGCTTTATTCATTCGTGACCGGTCAAAAAGTTGTATGCTCTCGAGTTCATTGTAATCACTCTAGATCTATATTTCTGTGACATGAGAAGATATGGAAGAAAAGAGAAAATATAACATACAACATCATGCATATTTTTTTAATTCAAGAAAATTTATTAAGTATTTTCATTATAAAGTAACTCAAACTTGAGTTTATTTAAACAATATTTACACAATCTTGACATAGTACTATGGTCATTATTTATTATTCTCTCATTAATTAACCATATTATTATTATATACTTGAGATAAGTATTATTCTAATAAGAACATTGATCCATATTATTATTATATACCTGAGATAAGTATTATTCTAATATGAACATGGATTCACAATCCATGTTCATCTTATAAATACATATAGTATTTTTAGAAAATATTTACGATACAACTAATGCTCATTATATTCATAAATCATAAATTTTCTTAGATTAAAATCTTGTCTAAAAATTCAAACTCAAGATTCCAAAAGATCAAGAATGATAACAAAAATAACTTACTTAAATAAGTTTATTAATTAATTAAAATAAATTTTAGATAGACAAAATTGACAAATTAACTTATATATGAATCGGTTTTAATTTATATAAAAAGGTAACTTTCATTTTTATCTTATTTTAAACAAAATATGATAAAATCTATTCAAACAAATATTAAGAATATATAACATTAAAGATAATCAAAATAAAATGAAATGAAACTAGAGCATCATGAGCTCGCCAGAACACATTTTCCATCATATTTCATCTACATAGATATATAACTCCACATTATAGAAAGTATTTCATTCCACTATCCGTTTGTGGTCACAAAAATCTACGAAGAATTTTGAGAATTTTTCTTTTTAGTGGCTTCTTTATTTTTTTAATTAGAAAAATTCTTGAAAACACTTCTAACACGCATATGAAATTCAAGAAATTTTCTTTCTGATAATTACTAAATATTTTATAACAGAGTGCTTTGAAGAAAAAAAATTATTATTATTATAGAAAATAAAAATAATATCACTGTCACTCAAAGTTGACTAAATATAATTTACATCGAACTAAGTTTGAATATTAACGTCATTACAATATTTTATGATTTGACGTTTAGTTAGGAGTCACATTAAACAAGTGACAGGATAACTTTATCTAATATTAAAACTAATATTAACTACTTTAAACAATATACACTTAATTTAAGAAAACCTACCAAATCCGAACATACTTATAAATCTATGACCTTGTATAACATAACATGCTGATAAATGTAAGTACAACAACTTTTTAGTTAAAAAAAGTTTTAGAACATTTCTTTTTAACAAAATGTCCCCATCATTCAATTAGGATATTTGATAAGGTTCAAAATCAATAAACTTTTAGAATGCTATGTATGACAAGATGAGAGATTAAGAGTTTGTTTTTTTTGTAAGGATCTGTGAGAGAAGATCTGAAAGAGATGATTTGAATGGATTTGAGTGAATTTGAGGGTAATTTTTTTGTTGTTTTTTTTTAGTGGATTTGTGAGTAATTGAGAGTGGATTTAGAAGTAGTTTGTCAGAATTAGTATAGGATTTGATTGATGTGATAAATTTAAAAAATTAGTTTAATAGATAGAAATTAAATATTATCAAAATGTCCCTAGTTATTAAAGTAATATAAAATGTTATTTATTAATGTTATATTTAATTGTAGAAATGTTTATAAAGAGACAAAAATTATAAATAATTTTTAAAATTAATTTTTAAAAATTATAAAAATTATAATGTAGTAAAATGAATTTATTTTTAGATATAATATTTGTTTGTAATATAATTTACTACCAAGTAATATAAATGTATTTATTATGGAAGTGAAATTTATTAATTTTAAACAAACAAATAATTAATATTACATTACCTAAAAGAAGTGACAACATTAATAAAAATGAGATTTAAATGGTGAAAAGTTATTCTGAATATTATATACCGATTATGAAGAAATACATTTAATAATACACTGTTTAAAGACGAAAAAAACTTAAAGAAATAAAATGTGATAAAAATAAAGTTTATTTTTTTAAAATATTTTCATCTTATTTTGAAGCTTAAACTTGCAGTCACTAATAATACTTATTTTTATTTTTCTGATTTTTTAAGTAATATAGTATATTTTACTTAAACATAAAAGCAAAAAAGTCTTACAAAATTGAAAATTCTATAGTTTATGCATACAGTGTACTTTCAGCAGGAATAGTACAACAGCGCATAAGTAACATAGGAAAGGGTATAATCTATATTATCACCCACCCATACTTCACAAATTTCCGATTTCACCCTTGACCCCTTCCGATTTTACATGACAGTGCATGCATTTGGGTTCTCATCGCTGAATATTTGGGGAGGGTAGGCATGGAAATACGAAGGGTATACAAGGTGTGCAGGATATGCATACACCTCAATGCCAGAGCTTGGTGGGTTATAGAAGTATTCATTAATCTTCACCTCTGGAACAACTTTGTCTGCTTCCTCTGCCTTGGTCTCATCCTTTGCTTCTTCCTCTTTCTTTTCCTTGTTTTCTTCTCCTTCACCACTCTTCTTCTCTTTCTCAACCTCCTCCTTTTTCTCAACCTCTTCCACCTTCTCCTCTTTCTTCTCCTCTTTCTTTTCTGCCTCCAGCTTCACGATCACTGCCTGCTTTCCAGTTCTCTTGTACACGTACTCAACCAGCTTCTCTGGATCGTACACGCCCTTCACACCCACCATTGAGTTCTTCAGATCGGGATCAGCTGATTCCACTCCTGTACAATTTTAATAGTAACAACAACAAAGTTACACCAAAGCAACAAAGTTACACTCACCGTTGAGTTCTTCATATCCGGATATGCTCTGTAACCGCATGATTTCGAACCATAACTCCAAATTGTAACCGGATACGCTTCACGTGTAACCAAATACACCTCGCTTCTACAACTCTTCCAAGACATCGAACCAATTACGCTATTCTTTGTAACCGAATACACATCCCGTCTTCAACTCCCTCGTCATCGTCAACCACGTTCTTCCTCCTCCATTAACCACTGTCTTGCTTTTCATCTATATCACACACCTTCAACCTGCAACAAGCACATCAAAATCCAAAAATAAACATTACCTCTACCAAGCATCGTCTTATTAATAACGTAAGAATCGAATATGCATTTTTTATGTTAAGCATGACATAATTGTATGCTTGGAAATTTGATAATAGTAAAGGGTAAAGCAGTCTTTTCGTCCAAATCAGCTCAAATATTCTCAAATTAGCGGGATGCTGATAATGTCCAACAAATCTTCACTTTTCCCTCGTCTAAATTGTCGCAAGCGAACATCACTCCTGTGTCAAATCCGTCTTCGTTATTTCACGTAAACAGTGAAATACCTTCAAACGAACACAGAGTAAGTGATAAGTTTATAAAAGAATACGATCACAAAGGAACACATAAACAAAATATTTTTTAAAAAAGGAACAGTAATGTTTTGTTTATTTAACTGGATTTTAAAGTAATTGAGAGTGAATTTAGAAGTAAAGTTTTTGAGAATTAATATGGATTTGATTGATGTGATAAATTAAAAAAATTTACTTCTAAATCCATTCTCATTAACCTCCAAATTCACTCAAATAAACAACAAAAAGGATTTACTTTAAAATCTCCTCAATTATTTTTCCTTAAATCCATTAATAAAATCTAAGAGACGTCAATAATGTACATTAACTTAATATAATGTAGTATCAACGCTAAAATTGTAGATTAAAGTATTATAACCATACAGCAATTAGTAACATACTACTTATATAATATACTATGCGATTATCCACAACCTTCTACAATTTAGTATAAGTCAAGTGTTATAATAAATAATAACGAAATATTCAATCCAATTCAATGTACTTTTCTTTCTGTTTTTAAATGTTTCACTTTACTTTTTCTCAGAGGGAATATTAATTAAAAATAACAACATGTAAGTCACATAAAAATGTACTTATAGATATATTAAAAAGTAGAAGAGAAACAATAACATCTAAAATTATTTTATATTAAGAAAATGCTTATTCATGCACATTTTTTTATTATTGATATTTTGATTTGTGTCATGTATAAGTATTTCCCATGTGTATATGATATTTTAGAATACTTTATTAATATTTATTAATAAAGTATTTAATATATAAAACAATAGTATTTTTATGAATAATTTATAATATTTTATTATGATAATGTTTAATATATATAATTTTAATTCAAATTCATACAGTCATATATTTATAATATTTTGAATAATCTTTTATATATTTTTTACGTATATTATCTTATTATTTTTAAAATAAACTGTCATATCCGACACAAGTGTCATATTCGACACGTATCATATCTTTACTTTATAGATACACACAATAAAAGATACATATTTAAGCTATAATAATTATAATCATATGATATTTCTCATTAGTGATTGTTCAAAGTATCATTTAGTTTTATCTCGAAAGAGATGAGACTAATTTTTCTAAATATTTTTATTATGATATTATTTATTTTAAATATATATTAAAAATACTTAACTGCATTTTTGGTTTCTTAAATATTATAATTATGCGAATTTTGTTTTCTAATTAATTATATAAATTAGATGCTTCAATTATTTAAATTATGCACTTTATTCTTCTTTTAATATTTTATTATATTTGTACATATTTTATTAAGGTAACATTGGATAATAAAATGACACTTGAAGTAATAAACTCTATTAAATATTTAATAAAAGATGGATAAAAAGTCAAACATGTTAGTTACTCAAACAAAAGCCACTACTTGAAGCGACTACTTGTTCATTTGTTTCTGTTTGTTCAGTTAATAATATGTTTTTCCATATCAGTTGTATACAAACTCGTTAAGTGCATTCAATGAGAGGCGTCTGAAAGTTAAATCGGTATTCTCCATTCTCTCTGTTTACCTCTCCTCTGTCTTGAAGTTAAGAGTGTGTAAAAAACTGAAGTACTGTTACATTGGATTTCTACAAGATATCATGAGCTAGACTGATCCTTCGATCCTGTGAAGCGAATAGAGCATTCAACTGAGCCTTGGGATAGAACAATGTACGTGGCTGTCTCTTCATAGTGGTGATCGATCTTGAAAATACCAAGAAACAAGTTTAAGGTATCAAGATTCGTGGATTGGTGAAGTTTCTAGGTTTACAGATTCAAGATGGCTGGAAATGGGAGTATCAGTCAAGGTGCACTCCTTGTGTTTGATGAAAAAGGCTTCAATGATTGAAAGATAAAGATGTTGGCTATATTTGGATTTCAAGATGTAGCAGACGTGGTGATGAATGGGGTTGAAGACCCTGGAAGTAAGGCTATAGAAGAAACCAAGAAGCAATTCAAGAATCTTCAAAAACTTGATATAAAAGCCAAATTTCTCGTCTACCAGTGTGTTGGACCGAAGATCTACAACAAAATTTCCAAAGCTGCAACAACAAAGGAGTGTTGGGAGATTTTGTTGAAGACCTATGGAGACGGAGGCAAAACCAAGAAGGTCAAGTTGCAGACCTTGAGGAGGCAATTAGAATCAAGAAGGTCAAGTTGCAGACCTTGAGGAGGCAATTAGAATGTCTCACAATGGATGAGAATGAAAGCATAGCCGATTACTTTGATAAAGTGCAAGACCATGTGAACGTGATAGCATGTAGAGATACTATTACTGATCAACATGTTGATAAAATTCTACGAATTTGCCACAGAGGTTTGATCATGTTGTAGTGGCAATTGAAGAAACAAAAGATTTGGAGGAAATGGAGTTAGAAACCCTGCAACATTCTTTCGAGGCGCATGAGTACAGGATTAATGAAAGGAGGCATAATCAAGAGCAAGCCCTTCAAGCAAGAGTGGTTCAGAAGGGAAAAGGCGACACCTCAAAGGGAAAGAAACCTTTCAACAAATAAAAGAAACCAGATGAAAAATCGAGAGATACATCCAAGAATAAAAAATATTACAAGAAGTAGTAGAGTGGTTCAAATGATGAAAAAGAATGGAAGTTTGACAAGAATAAGGTGAAGTGCTACAATTGCCAGAAGTATGGGCACTTTCCACGTGAATCTTGGGATGGTGAAGGTCCAAAGAACAAGCCAAAGAACCAAGCTAATATGGCCCATGATGAAGCATCTTCAGGTTCGAATGTGGTAATGTTGATGGCAAGAACCAATGAAGCTGATTCGCAAGAAACCTCATCCTGGCATCTTGATTCAGGGTGTTCTGCGCATATGACTGGGAGGAGAGACTGGTTTATAAAACTTAAAGATGTGTCTTAAGGAAAAATCAGGTGTGCTGACAACAGAAGTCTCAATGCAGTAGGATTTGGACGTGCGGTGTTGAAGGATTATGATGGAAGGGAAATAATCATTGATGATGTTCTGTATGTTCCTGGCCTGAAGACGAATCTGACGAGTCTTGGACAGCTCATGCATAAAGGATTTGCTATGGAAATGAAGGAGAATGGATTGAGCATATTTGACAAAGATCAGAAGTTGACGATTCATGCAAATCTTTCTGAAAACAGAACCTTTCGTGTTGGCATGGTTACAAAAACACTAATGCTTTGCCACTGAAGATAATAGGAATGAGTGTGTTAGGACATGGAGAGTCTATGAGAGGAGGAAGGGGAAACAAAACACTTAACTACTTAACTGCTAATCAGTTAAGTGAGGTGGCGGGAAAAGGGCCTATATATTAGGACCCTTAGTGTTTCAGTTAGGGAGTTGAGTAGTTTGTATGTGTAGACCGGTTTTAACACCAGGTGGAGGAGGTTAAGCTCCTAAGATACAGTGTAATCTTGATTCATTGATGTGAATACCAATCATACTATTCTTTCTTTTCAAATTCTTGACTGTGGTGTTTGAGTTAGAGAGAGAGTTGGTTAGGAATTCCTTTCAGAATCCCTAACAAAGTGGTTCGACCTGCCGGATCTGTGCGGAGGAGAGAGGGTGGTATGGAGGGAAGGATGAACGTTGTTGAGGGACGATTGGAGCACATCGAAATGGCGGTGGATGGGATGAAAGCGGAATCAGCGGCGAATCGACAAGAATCTATGGCCATGCGCAAAGACATTCAAGAATTGATAAGGGTGATGGGGGTGCGCAACAAGCAAACCGAGGAAGGCTCCGATGGAAGTCAAGGGTCCGTAAACCATAATGGTGGAAACCAGCGCGTTGATCAGGGGGACAGAAATGGTGAGGGGGAGAGATCGGGGAGTTTACCCAATTGGAGACGAGGGGTGGAATTACCCATTTTCGAGGGTACCGACCCTTTGAATTGGATCAGCATGGCGGAGAAATTTTTCGAGATTCAAAAGGTAGCAGAGGAGGAGAAGGTTGAACTGGCGCACATTAGCATGGAGGGAAGTGTTATGAGAAAAGAAAGGATAGGAATTGTATTTCTTATTCCATGAGAAGAGAGTACAATTTTACATATATATATTTGTTTGAAACAATATATAAACGGAATATAAATATAAAAATAGAATATAAATATATGAAGATAAATGCACAGATATGAACGGAAAATAAATTAAATCCAATATCCCCCCTCAAGCTGCAGCATATATATCCTTAATGCTCAGCTTGGACAACAAAGATTGAAATTGTGCTGGATGCAAAGCTTTAGTATGAATGTCTGCAAGTTGTGCTGAAGTAGGAATGGACAGGAGCTTAATTACACCAGCTTGAACTTTATCTCTTATGAGATGACAATCAATTTCAATATGCTTTGTTCTTTCATGCATGGCTGGATTTTGTGCAATTTGTATAGCAGATTGATTGTCACAAAACAGAGAAACTGGTTGTGGTAGAGGTTGTTTCAAATCATGGAGTAAATACAGAAGCCATTGAATTTCACATGTTGTGGAAGCTAAAGCTCTATATTCTGCTTCGGTTGATGATCTAGATATAGTACCTTGCTTCTTGGATTTCCAGCTAATTAATGATGCACCATAGAACACATTAAAACCAGTCACAGACCTTCTAGTGTCAGGGCAAGCAGCCCAATCAGAATCACTAAAAGTCTTGAGAGCATGTTCTGTGTTGAAGGGAAAGAATAATCCTTGTCCTGGATTGTTCTTGATATATCTCAGGATTCTTATTGCTGCTGCATAGTGATCTTCCAAAGGATTGGAAATAAATTGACTGAGAGTACTAACAGCGAAACATAAATCTGGTCTTGTGTTGGTTAGATATAGTAACCTGCCAAGAAGTCGTCTATAGGCCTGCACATCTGAATAGGGTTTCCCTTCTGTCTTGGAAAATTTTGTGCCTGGCTGTATAGGAGTAGAAACAGGTTGACACCCCAACAATCCTGCATCTTCTAGTAACTCTAGAGCATACTTCCTTTGTGACAAATTAATGCCCTGTTGAGATCTTGCAATTTCTAAGCCCAGAAAATACTTGAGTTGGCCTAAGTCTTTAATCTTGAACTTTGAATTCAATAGAGCCTTCACAGTTTGGATTTCCTGGATGTCATCACCTGCCAAAACTATATCATCTACATAAACAAGTAAGATGGTAATATGAGCAGAATCACTTTTGACAAAAAGTGAATAATCTGATTTTGATTGTGTGTAGCCCAAAGAAAGTAAAGTAGTTGTCAACTTGTAATTCCATTGTCTAGAGGCTTGTTTGAGTCCATATAAAGACTTCAACAACTTGCAAACTTGTCCTAGTTTTTCAGATTTATAACCAAGAGGAAGAGACATGTATACTTCTTCATCTAGATCCCCATGTAAAAAGGCATTAGTTACATCTAGTTGATGTAAATACCAATGTTTGGAAGCTGCTAAAGCTAGAACCAATCTTACTGTTGTGAGTTTGACAACAGGTGAAAAAGTCTCAAAGTAATCTAAACCTTGTTGTTGTGTGTAGCCTTTGGCTACAAGTCTTGCCTTGTATCGTTCAATACTCCCATCAGCATGCCTCTTTATTTTGTATACCCATTTACATCCGATAGGTTGCTTTCCATTAGGTAGATCAGTCAAAACCCAAGTTTTGGTATTTTCTAAAGCTGCAATTTCTTGATCCATGGCATTTCTCCAACAATCATGTTTGATGGCTTGGTTATAGGTTTTAGGTTCACTAACTTGGGAAAGATTAAGGACATATGATTTATGAAGAGATGATAATGCATCATATGATAGATATGAAGAGATAGGATATAAGGTACCTGTGGATGACTGAGTGGCGGAAGAAGTAGATGACATGTTGCAATGATAGTCCTGCAGATAAGATGGTGTATGTTTTGGCCTAATTGATTTCCTTTGTGGAGTAGCAGTGACAGGTTCAACAGAAACAGGCTGAGAAGAGAAAATAACAGGGTCGGAAACAATAGAAGGAGGAGATGTAAGTGGTAAAGAGGGTTGATCAGTAACTTCTGAGAAAAGAGGTGATGGAGGTGAAATAATTTTGGTGACAAAATCCAAGGAATTTTGTGTATTAATAGGTGAGTGCTTGTCACTAGTAAGAAAAGGAAATATATTTTCATAAAATACTACATTCCTTGATAGAAAAATTTCCCTAGAATTGAAATCTAACAAAAGGTAGCCTTTCACTCCTGTTTTAAAACTCAGTAAAACACATTTTCTTGCACGAGGTTGAAATTTTGTTCTATGAGTTTGAAGAGTTGAACCATAGCAAAGTGAGCCAAAAACTCGTAAGTAAGTAATGTCAGGTTTAACATTGTGTAACAGCTGAGATGGAGAAAAATATGTCAAAACTTTGGAAGGTAAAATATTAATGAGTTGCACAGCATAACGAACAGCAAAAGACCAGAAAATTATGGGCAAATGGGATTGAAACATTAAAGATCTAGCAACATTGAGAATGTGTTGATGTTTTCTCTCAACGACTCCATTTTGTTGAGGTGTTTCAACACATGATAATTGATGTTGTATCCCTTTTTGTCTATAAAAATCTGTCATTGCAAACTCATTACCATTATCTGATCTAACAGCTTTTACATCAATGCCAAATTGTGTTTTTATATAAGAAACAAAGCCAATAAGTTGTGATCTTGTATCTGATTTACTTGTCATTAATTTAATCCATGTGTATCTAGACATATCATCCACTATAGTTAAGAAATATTTGAAACCATCAACAGAAGAAGTACTATAGGGCCCCCAAATATCAACATGAATTAAATCAAAAGGAGCTTTTGAAACAGTAGTACTTAATTGAAAAGGTAATTTTCTTTGCTTAGAATAATGACAAGCATCACAATGCGTGTATTTTGTATTGGGTAAAGTGGCATACATGTTGCGTAATTTGGTATAACAAGAAAAAGAAGGATGCCCTAGTCTATAGTGCCAAATATCTATAGAGTTATGTCTTATTGTAGAACAAGCAATAGAATTCTCAGAAGTAATAGCAGCTGGTGAACCAAGGGGTGTGGGTGCAGGAACTATCATGACATACAAGCCATCTCTTTCTTCAGCTTTGCCAATCATCTGCAGGGTTGACTTGTCTTGTATTTCACAGGAAAATTCAGAAATGTTAAGTTTACAAGATAGAGATTTAGTTAACTTTGTGACCGAAATAAGATTGACAGAAAAATTAGGAATAAACAAGACATTATGTAAAGTAAGGTGTGGGCTAAGTGAAACAGTGCCAGAAAAATGAGCAAATGAAGAGTTCTTGTTGGGTAGTGATACTGTAATTGGTGAGATTCTATGATAAGAAATAAAATGAGACAAAGAATTAGATATATGATCAGTAGCACCTGTGTCTAGAATCCATTTGGAATAGATATTACCTTGAGCCTGGGAAGAAGTGGAAGCATTATGAGAGCTCACTAGATTAGTAGAATGTGGGATTGTGGGATTAGATTGAGGAAGAAGTGCCAATAAACCATGAATTTGCTCTTGAGAAAGTCCCAAAATTGCGGAATGTGACTGTGCCGGAGAATTATTATAAGAAGGAACTACTGTAGAAGAATCTGTTGTAACATTGTGGACTCTTTTGGATTTGAGATCAGGTGGTAATCCATGTATTAGAAAGCAAGTATCAATGGTGTGGTTTGTCCTGCCACAGTGAGTGCATTGTCGAGGTGCACCAAACCTTCCCCCTGAGGAAGGAGCCTGAGAACCTTGATAACGAGCCTTAGAACCTTGATATGAAGATCTTCCCCGGCCATAATCATTGGCAGGAGAGGGTTTACCTCTGCCATTGAAGGTAGAAAAAGAAGGTTTAGATTGAGAAACTTGTGACGCCATGACTGGAGGTTGAGAAAGAATTCCTGATTGTAATTGTCGCTCATGTTGAATTATCATCGAAAAAATTTTGGGTAAAGAAGGCAAGGGATCCATGAGAAGGATCTGAGAGCGAACAACAGAGTAATTATCATTCAAGCCTCTAAGAAAACAAAGAACACAATCATTTTCACGATATTCCTTCATTGTCTTAGAAACAACACAACAAGAAGCAGAAGATTGGCATTCAGGAATAGGGCGAAAATTGCAAAGTTCATCCCAGAGAATCTTCATTTTAGTGTAATATGCAGTAACACTTAGATCAGACTGATGCATTGAATAAAGATCTTGATGCAATTGTGAAATTCGAACAGAATCACCTTGGGAGAAACGATCTTTGAGATCCTTCCATGCCGTAGCAGCAGAGTCAATCCAAATAATACTTGTAGCAATCTCATGAGAAACAGAATGATTGATCCAAGATAAAACTAGATTATTGCAACGCTTCCATGCTTGAACCATTGGATCTGTACCAGCTGGACAAGGAATGGAACCATCAACAAAGCCAAATTTATTCTTCATTTGTAGTGCCATAGACATCGAGCGAGCCCATCCATGATAATTGTGACCTTCAAGAATCGGGGAAACAAGCACCAATGAAGGATTCTCATTAGGATGAATGTAATAGTCATGTGTTGTATCTTGCAACGATGCGAGAGTAACAGAGGGAGTAGCCATAAAAGGAGAAGAAAAAGGCAGAAAAGCCAAGAACGAAAGGTAGAAAATGAAGATCTGGACAGGAAAAGAATTGGTTGCGGAAGAACGTGATAAAAAATTAATTTTCTTCTGATACCATGAGAAAAGAAAGGATAAGAATTGTATTTCTTATTCCATGAGAAGAGAGTACAATTTTACATATATATATTTGTTTGAAACAATATATAAACGGAATATAAATATAAAAATAGAATATAAATATATGAAGATAAATGCACAGATATTAACGGAAAATAAATTAAATCCAATAGGAAGCGCCGAATTTTGGTTCAAGTTCTGGAAGGATAAGGCGAGTAACAGAACTTGGGAGGGCCTCAAGGAGGTGATGTTAATCCGTTTTGAGAGTCGGCACCGAGGCAGAATTTTTGAAAGAATGGCGGTGATCAAACAAACGTCCAGTGTAGAGGAGTACGTGAGGGAGTTTGAAGCGTTAGCCGGACAGATGAAGGAGTTTTTCGATAAGCAGTTGCTGGGTTACTTTTTGGCGGGATTGCGCGAGGAGTTGAGGTGTCAATTGAGGCCCCATGACCCACGTGATCTGATGACGGCACTGAGAATTGCGCGCGGCGTGGAGGAGGCGCTTCGGGGATTAGGTTTGTTGGGGTGGTCTGGGGCCAAGAACCCGCCGTCATGGGGGCGATCCACCAGCGGCGGAGCAGTGGTGGCAAGAGCCGAGACGCCAAGGAGCCTGCCGGGGAGAGCCGTTACGGCAGAAAGTGTGGGGTCGGCGAGACCAAACGGAGCATCGAGGAATAAATCGGAGAGAAGGGACGGGTTCGGCGGAGGAGACAACCAGGGACGAAACTTTCGCAACCTGCCCTACCCAGAGTTTTTAAAGCGGAGAGAGGAGAGATGCTTCCGCTGTAGCGGGCCTTTCAGTCCGGGCCATCAGTGCCCGGAAAAGAGTTTGAGAGTGGTGCTGCTCGCCGAAGATGAAGAAGAAGATACGGAGGGGATCGAGGCCGAAACGGAGGGCCCATGCATGGAGCTTTCAGCGTTTTCGGCCGGAGGGCTGACGCAACCGAAGACGCTAAAACTGCAGGGCAGAGTCAAGGGAAGAAATGTCTCAGTACTGGTTGACAGCGGTGCCAGTCATAATTTCATAAGCAAGCGGTTGGTGGAAGAGCTGAAGCTTGAACAGGAGGACACCCTACCCTACCAGGTGAGCTTGGGAGACGGCCATAAGAAGGGGACCCGAGGGTGTTGTCCAAAGGTGAAAGTAGGCATGGGGGACGTTGAAATCGAAGAGAGATTTTATCTTTTCGAGTTAGGAGGGGTTGACATGATCCTAGGGGTCGAATGGCTGACCAAGCTTGGTGAAATCACACTCAACTGGCGAGACTCAACCATGGCGTTCAAGCATGTCGGAGAAAGAGTGGTCGTTAAGGGCGATCCGGCATTGGAGAGGAGGGTGGTCGAACCGGAGAAATTGTTGAAGTTGAGCGAGATAGACGCGTGGGCCTAGGTGTGGAGCGTGGAGAGTGAGCTGGGAGAGGAAGAAGAGACCACAAAAGAACAGCAGGAGGAGTTGGAGCGAATTATGGGCATTATACAGGGCTTGCCACCTAATAGAAAGGAGGAGCATTAGATCATCTTAAAAGAAGGCACAGACCCTGTAAACGTACGTCCCTATCGCTATCCACACGTCATGAAGGCAGAGATTGAGCGATAGGTGTCAGACATGCTGCATGTAGGCGTTATAAGGCCGAGCGTGAGCCCTTACTCCAGCCCGGTAATCCTCGTTAAAAAAAAAGATGGTAGCTGGCGGTTTTGTATAGATTACCGAGCGTTAAACAGGGTCACCGTCCCTAACAAGTTTCCGATCCTAGTGATTGAAGAATTGTTGGACGAGCTCCAAGGCGCAAGTTATTTCTCGAAGGTGGACCTCAAGGCCGGTTACCACCAGATTCGGATGGGCGAAGCGAACGTTCAGAAAACGGCGTTTCGAACGCACTCGGGGCACTACGAATTTTTGGTGAAGCCGTTCGGCCTCACCAATGCCCCCACCAATGCCCCCACCACTTTCCAAAACGCCATGAATGACCTATTCAGGCCATACCTCCGGAGGTTCGTGCTCGTCTTCTTTGACGACATTCTTATCTACAGCACGACGTGGGCGGTACATCTGGAACATGTGAAGCAAGTGATGGACCGACTGCAACAACAGAACTGGGTGGCCAACCGGAAGAAGAGTGAGTTTGGGAAGAGGTCAATCCGCTATCTGGGGCACGTCATCACGGAGGAAGGGGTCAAGATGGATAAGGAAAAGGTCGGGGTGGTCGTCGCATGGAGAGAACCCAAAACACTGAAGGCATTACGGGGGTTTTTGGGGTTGACAGGGTACTATCGAAGGTTCGTTCGGGACTACGGGAAAATAGCGAAACCCCTCACAGAGATGTTGAAAAAGGGAAACTTTGTGTGGACCGAGGCGGCCAGGGAAGGAATGGAGAGGCTAAAGAATGCGGTGACGACAGCGCCGGTGCTGGCATTGTCGGACTTCACGCAGCCGTTCTCGGTGGAGTGTGACGCGTCTGGCGGAGGACTTGGGGCAGTGTTGTCACAGGGGAGGAGGCCGATAGCGTATTACAGCAAAGCTTTGTCGGGTGCGAATATGGGGAAATCAATATACGAAAAAGAGCTCATGGCGGTGGCGATGGCAGTACAGCACTGGCGACCTTATTTGCTGGGGCGGAAGTTCGTGGTGTATACAGACCAGAAGAGCTTACGGTTCTTGCTGGAACAGAGGGTGACGACGCAGGCCCAACAGCACTGGATAGCCAAGTTGCTTGGCTATGACTTCGACATCGTATACCGAACGGGAGCCACGAATAAGGTAGCCGATGCGTTATCACGAAGAGAAAGGGAAGAGCTGGTGGAAGAGGGTGACCCGAAAGCAGAAAAGGGGGAGGCCGAATTAATGGGAGTAGTGCGACCATACTGGCGAGATTTCCAAGAGGTGATACGGGAGGTAGAGGAAGACGCCGAGTTGTAGAAGATCAAGGAGGACATTTCCAAGGACCCGAACATGCACCCCGCGTATACGATGGAGCATTGGCGGTTACATTACAAAGGTCGACTGGTCCTAGCAGCTAAGTCGGAGTGGATCCCAAAACTGCTCGCTGAATTTCATACTACCCCGACTAGCGGGCGTTCGGGGGTGTACCGAACGTATAGGAGGATGGCCCAATCGTTATTCTGGCTTGGGATGAAGAGGAGCGTAACGGAGTATGTGGCTAGATGCCTAGTGTGCCAGCAGCACAAGTACCTTGAAACTTCTCCCCAAGGTCTGCTGCAACCATTACCGATTCCCCAAGCAATTTGGGAAGACATCAGTATGGATTTTATTGTGAGACTACCGAAGTCCAGAGGGAATGACGCCATACTCGTGGTAGTGGACCGTTTAAGCAAATATGGTCATTTCCTTCCTCTCAAACACCTATACACTGCGCGAACCGTAGCTGAAGCATTTGTAAAGGAGGTTGTTAAGTTGCACAGGGTGCCAAAAACGATAGTAAGTGATCGCGACCCTTTATTCCTCAGCATCTTTTGGAAAGAAATGTTCAAGATGCAGGGGACCCGTTTCCAGATGAGTACCGCATACCACTCCGAGACCGATGGGCAGACCGAGGCACTTAACCGCGTACTAGAAGGGTATTTACGTTGCTTCTGTTCGGAGCAGCCAAAGAGCTGGTGTACCATCCTTCCCTGGGCCGAGTACTGGTATAACATCAGCTATCAAGGAGCGGCCAAGTGTACTTGAAGTAGTTTATGGCAGGGCACCACCAGCACTAACCAGATTCATCCCCGGGGAGACCATGGTGGAGGCAGTTGCGCAAGAGATGCAGACGAGGGATGAAGCCTTGCAGCAACTCCGTTTCCATTTGGCGAGGGCGCAAGACATGATGGTGAAGCAAGCCAATCGTAAGGAGACCAGTATCCATCAAGGTGGACGATTGGGTGCATTTAAAAATCAGGCCACAATGACAAACTTCTATGCCGGTAAGATTACACCCAAAGTTGGCAGCACGGTACTACAGACCATTTAAGGTAATTCAGAAGATAGGAGAGGTGGCATTTAAGCTACAGTTACCAGAGAATGCTAGAATACATCCCGTGTTCCACGTGTCCCAACTGAAACTAGCAATAGGAACGAAGCAAGTGGAGAAAGAATTGCCAGCTGACTTACAAGTAAATGGACCCACATGTTGGCCAAGCAGGGTGATCACTAGACGAGTTCAGCAACATGAAGGAAACCCACGCGAGCAAGTATTAATTGAGTGGCAGAATGGAGGAGTGGAGAACGCTACTTGGGAGGATCGGGTGGTGATGCAGGAGCAGTTCCCCGACTTTAACCTCGGGGACAAGGTTAATCTCCAGGGGAAGTGATGTTAGGACATGAAGACTCTATGAGAGGAGGAAGGGGAAACAAAACACTTAACTACTTAACTGCTAATCAGTTAAGTGAGGGGGCGGGAAAAGGGCCTATATATTAGGACCCTTAGTGTTTCAGTTAGGACCCTTAGTGTTTCAATTAGGGAGTTGAGTAGTTTGTATGTGTAGACCGGTTTTAACATCAGGTGGAGGTTAAGCTCCTAAGATACAGTGTAATCTTGATTCATGTGAATACCAATCATTCTTTTCCAATTCTTGATTGTGGTGTTTGAATTAGAGAGAGAGCTGGTTAGGAATTCCTTTCAGAATCCCTAACAGAGTGGTTGTGGCAGAATTGGCCATCGTCATTTTCAGCTCCTACATCAGCTAAGTCATAAGAACCTTGTTACGGGACTTCCTCAGATTGTGATTCTTGAAGAAATTTGTAGTGAGTGCATTCAATGCCAGCAAACCAGATTCAAGTTCACAAAATTTGTGGCTAGCAAAGCTACTGAAAAACTTGGTGTTGTATACTATGGCGTCTGTGGGCCAATGCAGATAGAAACCCCTGGTGGAAATAGATACATAGTTACTTTTGTTGATGATCTCACAAGGAAAATGCGGGTCTATTGAAGAGAAACAATGAGGTGCTATCAGTGCTTGATAAATTCAAAAGAATGGTTGAGAAGTAAAGTGGATTTAGACTAAAGGTGCTCAACATGTTTTGTGAGAAAGAAGGCATCATTCACGAATTTACCCCACCATACACACCTCAACACAACGATACTGTTGAACGAATGAATCGAACATTGTTGAATATGATTCGGTGTATGATGAAAGCCAAATCCTTGTCAAGCTACTTTTGGGGAGAAGCAATTATTACAGGAGCACGTGTGTTGAACAGACTGCCTACTAAGCGCTTAGAGATGAAAACACCAGAAGAAGCTTGGACAGGTGTCAAGCCCGATGTGTCACATTTCAAGATTTTTGGATCCTTATGCTATAAGCACGTACCCAAGCAGCTAAGAAGGAAGCTCAACGATAGAGGCACACCTCACATTCTGGTTGGGTATCATGTAACAGGTAGCTATAGGCTATTTGACCCCATTTCTAGAAAGGTGTCAATTGGCAAGGACGTCATTATTGATGAGGCAACCAGCTGGACATGGACAACCACAGAATAAAATTCTACTGCCTCCAAAGTGTTATTTGAAGACGGTGAACCAGTAGAACAAGACAGACTCGTTGTTGTGACACAAGAAGATAATCTAGAGTTACACAATTGCCATCTCATCTTCGGGATTATGAAGTATTTAGTGATTTCAGCTGTGTCAACAAAGGGAGATCTAGTGCACTTTGCACTAATTGCAGAGTCTGAACCACTTAATTTCGAAGATGCAGCAAAGGATGTCAATGGTGGAAGGCTATGGAGGAAGAAATTGATCGAAAGGAATCAAACCTGACAGCTCGTTGAGTTACCTCCTGACAAGAAACCTATTGCACTCAAGTGGATTTATAAGATCAAAGTAAATCCAAAAGGTGAGGTTGTGGCCAAAGGCTTCTTGCAGAAAGCCAGAATAGACTAATTTGAGGTTTATGCTCCAGTCGCCAGGATCGAACCTATTAGATTGGTGGTGGCCATTGCTACAAATGCTAACCGGTCACTATACCAGTTAGATGTTAAAGCAGCATTCTTGAATGGCCCTCTTGAAGAAGAGGTTTATGTGCAACAACCTAGGGGTTTTGAACTTGCAAATGAAGAACATAAAGTATATATGCTGAGAAAGGCCTTGTATGGGCTTAAGCAAGCACCAAGGGTATGGAACAAACGGATAGATGGTTTCCTAGAGAAAATTGGCTTCACAAAATGGTTGTCCGAGCATGGTGTTTATGTGAAAGTCTGTGATAATGGCAGCTGTGTTGAGAGAATCTTCATATGCCTATATGTTGATGATCTCCTAATTACTGGCAGCAGTGAAGAATTGGTGGCAGGCTGCAAGCATGAGTTAATAAAAGAATTTGAAATGAGTGATTTAGGAAACCTGAGTTATTTCCTAGGAATTGAGTTAAAACAAACCTCCTATAGAATGGTGATGCATCAGACAAAATACATAAGGGATATGCTGAAAAAGTTTAGTATGCAATAGAGTAATCCTAATATACCTGTTGAAGTTGGGTTGAAACTTGAAAAAAATTCTAAAGAGTAGAGTGTTGATCCGACTTAATACAGGTGCATTGCAGGAAGTCTAAGGTATCTATGCAACACTAGACTAGATTTAAGTTTTAGTGTTGGAATGGTGACATGCAAGAACCTAAGGTATCACACCTTCTTGTTGTAAAACGTATTATAAGATACTTACATGGAATCCTGCTGTCACTGAGGGAATGATGAGTTGATTGGATACTCTGATGCTGATTGGTGTGGGGATAAGAATGATCGTAAGAGCACTCCTCATTACATATTCTTTCTTGGTGAGGCACCAATTTCATGAAGTTCGACTATATGCATGCAATACAGGTGCACTGTAGCCGAGGCTGTTTATATAGTTGCTTCCAACTCAGCATGTCAAGCAATTTGGTTGAGTTCGTTGATGATTGAATGGAAAATGAAAAACGCCTGTAACTTGAAGTTGCTGATTGATAATAAATTTGCAACCAATCTTGCCAAACATCCAACATCACATGCTAGGAGCAAACATACTGAGACCAAGTTTCACTTCATCCGTGAGAACCTTTCACATGGGAAATTGGAAGTTCAGCACTGCAGATCTGAAAACCAACTTGTTGATATTCTGACAAAGCCATTGAAAGCTGCTAGATTCAAAGAACTCAGAATTGATTGTAATTTTTGATGTATCTCTTTTGGTTTGAGGAGGAGCATTAGTTCGTGAAACAAAAGAGACTACTCGTTCAGATGTTTGTGGTTTTTCGTTTATTATGTTTTTCCATATGAATTGTATAAAAACTCGTTTAGTGCATTCAATTAGAGGTGGTTGAAAGTTAAATCAATATTCTCCATTCTCTCTAATTACCTCTCCTCTGTCTTGAAGTTAAGAGTGTGTAAAACCAATGTACTGTACATTGGATTTTTACAAAACATCGTACAGTTGCGATGAAAGACATAATTTGCAATTAAAACTTAAGGAAACTTAAACTGTACAATTACAGCATACGAAAAAATAAAATTACAAATAAATCTATCATAAAATATAATTTAATCTGATTTTATTATTTTTATTTTACCATTGTATTATATTTAATATTAAAATTGACAATGGTGCAGTCTTGAAATATTAGACGTTAAACAAAATTTGATTGAGGTCATTTCTAACCTATGCTGCATTCTTTCTGTTTGTACTGTGTTAACGTTATTATTTTGCTCATGTCAGCACAAATTATTGACATATATAGTAACAAATTCCCTCTGCCCTTTTGAAAACAAAAACAAAATATACACCAGAATGGTTTTTAGCCCATCATTTTTGACAAACCTAAAAACAACCCAAACTTCTATTGGGCCTTCTGCCCTCTTTACGATCCACATCACAATAGACCATCACTTTCTCCATTTCATCATGGCTTTTGCTTCCTGCAATTTCACAAATTTTTCACACACCCCCAAATTTTAAAGTGACCATTTTCCTTGTCGTAAAATTGACTTTTGGATTATGTGTTAAGGAAAATTTTCAAAGTAATTTTTGGAATGTGATTACTGAAACATAATTTTTGAAATAAAATTTTTGGAATAAGATTTTTCAAATAGGATTTCCAGAATATATGAAATGCATTTCAGAATAAATCTTTTGAAATAAAATTTTCAGATCAAACTTTTCTGAACATATATAATTCTTTTCATAATGGATTTTTTAGAATGAACTTTAAAAAAATAATTCAAAACACATGGAATACGTCTGGAAAATACTTTAGTTTTCTTCTATTGATACGAGATGCATTTAGTAATTATGAGGTGCTGGAGGCAAAAACATTCATCATTGTTACTCACTACACTACTCCATATTTCTTCTTGTACTTCCATATTTTTTTTTTAAAATTTAAAATTGTGCTGTATTTCAAAAAAACCCTACACCTTCTCTTTTTTTCTTTAATAGATTTCGAAATTCGTTGAAGAAAAATTTTGTCAACCGATTTTGAAAATCGTTGAAAGATTTTCTAAACCTTTAGTGAATTTCGAAGTCTTTTGAAAAAAAAATTTAACAATTTTCGACATCAGTTAAAAGATTTTTCAAAAAGCTTCAACAGATTTTAAAATTCTATGAAGAAAAATATTTTTAAAATGTAGGAGTACAGGAGAAAAGTGCGGAGGTACAAGCAATAACACTCCGGAAGTTATTATGATATTCACTCACACCAGGGGAATGAGATCACAATCTGCTCACTCTAAAGAGAAATCAATAAGCATAATACTTTTATGGGTTAAATATGTTTAGTCCCTTAACTATCAAGCGATTTTGGGTTTAGTCCCTATTCGAAAGTTTTGTTCATTTTAGTCTTCTTAGTTTTGAAACTCTTATAATTAGTCCTTAAAATTGAACGACGTTAACTCTTATTTGATGTGGCAAACGGCGAGCCCACGTGTGATACCACCGTGTGCCACTTTTTTTTTTCTCTTTTACTCTTCAATGGAGCAGCGTCCACAGCCTCCGACAGCCACCACCACATCAGCCTTCGCTGTCGTTGCCTGAAGCAGCCTCCTGTTAGTAGAAGAAATTCATCCGGCCAGACAACACCATCATCACCACCGACATTGCTCTCCTCGGCCAAGAGCTTTCTGTTTTGGCCAACGTTGTTGTCTCGAAGCTTCGTGCTCTGTTTGAAGTTGGCAATGTAGGTGTTGGTCACCTGAAACTCTCCTTTCTCCTTCCCAAACACTGCTTGAGTTATTGTGATGCTGTTATGGAGGTAAAAGGAAACAAACCATTTAGATCAAACAAATAAAAGAATTATCCCACAAATATTCACATTCATAATCTTTAACCAACACACACAATTTTAATCTTAAAGATCACTACCCAAAAAATTAAGGTTTCTGATTTTGGGGGAATGTTGCTTCTGGTGGGAGAACAAGGTTTCTCCCTCTCCTTCACGGCGACTTCACTTAGTTTAGGGAGGAATTCCTGATCTGATTTTTGTTTTTGCTTCTTTGGTTTCCTTGCAGATTTGTGTTGGCTCTGTGCGTGAAGGGAAAGCTTTTGCACCGCGAATGAAATGGAGGTTGCGCAAGAAGATGGATTCGCAATTAGGGTACCTGAATTGGGATTCTTGGTTTCTCTGTTTAGGTTTTTGCGTTGAACTCGCCGCTGTTGATGGCAGCCTGAGGTTGCGTGTGAGAAACGTCGTTGTTCGCGATCTGAGTTCTTCTTCTGCAGGTTTTTGGAGGTCGAAGCTTGCTAGAGATGGTGGCTATGGCGCATTCGCGACGGCTTTGCAGCGACCATGATGGTTACGTGTGTGACGGCAGCTGGCAGTTCGTTAAGGCTTTGCGGCATTGACGGTGTGGGTGGTGGCGGCACAGTTGCGGTGCAGTGTCAGAAGCGGTGGACGCTTCTCCATTGAAGAGTAAAAGAGCAAAAAAAACGTGGCACACGGTGACATCACACGTGGGCTCGCCATTTGCCACAACAAACAAAAGTTAATGCCGTTCAATTTTAAGGACTAATTATAAGAGTTTCAAAACTAAGAGGACTAAAATGAACAAAACTTTCGAATATGGACTAAATCCAAAATCGCTTTATAGTTAAGGAACTAAAAACATATTTAACCCTACTTTTATTAATTTTACGCTATTTAAACGTATAATCTTTTTATTCGATTTAAAACACCCCATATGACTGTATATGATCTTACTGTTAAAGGATTCTTTTATTTTTGTATTAGCAAAGGATTAAAAAACTACAATACCTACTGAAAAACATGCACTAATACATTTAATTATAGATTAGCATTTGACCATTTCAATGTCATTCATCAAATAATAGTATTTTTAAGGTTTAATACCTCTTTTGGTCCCTCGAAAGGGGGCAAATGTTCAATTGGGTCCTACCTTTTTTTAGAAGTTCAATGTGGTCCCAACTTTTGTAAAAAGTGTGCAATCAAGTCCTTTTTGGAAACGGCGTTGATTTTTTAACGGAGCAGCTGACAGGGTGGACTGAAGTTAGCTACGTGGCTGTGTGAGGGTAATACGTGGTTTTCCTAATTCAAAAAATCCTAAATTTGAAAATTAGGAACCTAATTAAAATTAGAATTAAGAGGGAAAACTCCCAATCTGAAAGGATTATGAACCATAAATTGGAAATCCCAATTTCTTTCTACCCTCTTCTTCTTATGTCTTCTTCGTCACGCTCATGTGAGGGAAAGATATAGTTTTCCCTTCTCTTCTTCTCCTTCGGCGCTGCTCTGCAACCATATGGCAGCTTCCTTTCTCTCACGTTGGGACAACTCACGACAGCTTTGGGGTGGTCCGCGGCGGCGGAGCTTGTGAGCGACACAGCGGCAGAGGCGCGACCCTTGGGGTTTCGATGGTGGTTCGCGCGGTGGGTCTCGAGCGACAGGTTTGCGGAGATCAATGAAACTTCACCGAGGTTGGCCGCTGGATCTCTGGGTTTTGGTTTTTATTTTTGGTTCTGGTTTTCTGCAGGTGGAGGGCTGGCCTCGCGGTTTTATGCGGAGATCAACGAAACTTCTGATTTCTTAACCTCAGTAATATTATCACGTTTACCCTCTCACAGCCACGTATCACCCTCACACAGCCACGTATTACCCTCACACAGCCACATAGCTAACTTCAGTCCACTCTGTCAGCTGCTCCGTTAAAATATCAACGTCGTTTCCAAAAAGGACTTGATTGCACACTTTTTACAAAAGTTGGGACCACATTGAACTTCTAAAAAAAGGTAGGACCCAATTGAACATTTGCCCCCTTTCGAGGGACCAAAAGAGGTATTAAACCTATTTTTAATGGAGTTAGAGTTTTATTGCATATGTTTGAGATATAAAACTTCATTTAATTGTGATTAGTTTATATAATTTAAATTATCAATCAAGACATTCTTTTGTTAATGAGTTATAATACTCAGCAACACAAAAATATTCAAGCTAAAATACAATCTTATATCTATTATTTTTCATTCAAATCAATCACCACAGCATTCAATCCATACTCATTCATTAACACATTGTTATCACTAATAGATATATAATATATTTCCATTCATTACCATTTCAATCAAATATTTAAAATTATAAATATATATATATCACTTCAAGAATGATTGAGATTACCGACGGTCATGAGTCGTCGGTAATGTATAAAATCCGTCGGTAATTAGCATTTACCGACGGCTTACCGACGGCCAATATACCGTCGGTAAAAACGTTGTCGGTAAACTTTACCGACGGATCCTTCGTCCGTCGGTAATTACCGAAGGCTTTTGGTCGTCGGTAAAGCCTTCGGTAATTACCGACGGCCTTACCGAAGGCTTTTGACCGTCGATAATTCCGTCGGAAATTAAGATATATCGACGGATATTGATCTGTCGATAAAAATCCGTCGGAAATATTAATATTTTTTGTAGTATATATATATATATATATATATATATATATATATATATATATATATATATATATATATATATATATATATATATATATATATATATATTATAAACTCTTAAAAAATTAGGACAACGGTTGGAAGAGACATTCTTGGTTGGTTGATCTTCTTAAAGGAGAAAGAATGGAGGTTAATTGTTCTTCTTAAAGCGTTGAATGATATGATATGCACTCGAGTGTCATAATAACACTTGAATAAGGCAACTTTAGATGAAATAAAAGTGATTGAATCTCTTTATTGCTTGAACACTAAAACTCTTGAAGGAAAGATGATTAATTCCGACCAATCAAATGGAAACTTGAGCCACGATTCTCAATCTTTATGTTAAACATTACTTGTAGTTACTTGAATGATATTCTGGTTGACTTAATCAAATTAAACATAGTTAAATAATTTTTTAATTTTAAGCATTTATTCTAAAATAAAATTTAAAATATCCCCCGAATTTAATCGGAAATAAAATCAATAACATATAAGTATACAAACATACAAATCATTTATACAAAACAACTACAACATTTAAGGTTATATAAACTTCTAAAACATGTAAGGGTTATATAAACTTTTAAAACATTGATTATATAAACTTATTTTTCTCATGAGCACCAAACACATGTAATGTAAGATCCTGAAAAAAAATAATAATAATTAAGAAAATAAATAAATGAGATTAAATATATGTTTTAAGTAAAAGATAAAAGAGTTCAATAATGATTTAATTAAAAGATATTATATATTGTTAGATATTATGAGATATCTTTAAATATTGGTAGATATTAATAAGTCATGATTAATTATTTTAAAGAGATTTATTTAAAAAATTATTATAAAGATATAATTACTTATTATTATTTATTTTATTTCAAAGACTATCATAGGAGATATAATGATTTGTTAATTATTTATTTTATTTAAAAGTTTTTCTAGAAAATAAAAAATTTGGTGGTATTAGAAAGTGGATTTAAGCCTAACTCAACCCCACAAAACCGCTTGTAGGATGAGGTTTGCACCCGCTTATAAACTATGAATTGACCTTATCTCTATGTGGGACTTCCAACACAGCCCTTCACGCCGAGGTATAGACATATCGTGCATGATAGTAGAAATTAATGGGTGATCCGATAGCGGTCTGACAACGGATGAAAACATAAATGCCCACTTAGAACTCGCTAGGATAGACTCTAACCTGACTCTGAAAATGATTGATTATTTCGTTCTGATTTCAATTGTGAGAGATTTTATTATGCATTTGTGTTGATTTATAGGGTGAGTGTTGGATTAATGAAAAATGAAGATTAAATTAGAAAAGTAAAAAAATAAAAAAAGGAGAAAAAAAAAGAAAATATACTAAAGTGTGGTGTTTACCAACGAATTTGACTAATAAATATTTTCATTAGTAATTATCAACCTATAAAAAAAATTTGCGTTAAAAAGGTGATAGAAATTGAGATATCAACAAATCGTTTTCGTTGTACTTGCAAGGACGTTGTACCAGTTTTTGAAAATACAAGATTAATATTTTTACGTTAATAACTATATAATTTTAGAACAAATTCAAAATATGTGAAATCATTCGATAAAAAAAACATGAACTTTTTGTAAATCAGGTTTAAAATCTATTCATATATATATATATATATATATATATATATATATATATATATATATATATTGATTTTCCACCAGTGATTAGGACAGAGGCACAGGAATTTCTTTCTACACACGAATTATCTTTCTACATAGAGGGCGAGAGAGAAAATTGTCAAGGAGCGAAAAAGATTCACTATTAGAGTTTGAATGGAAGAGGAACATATACTAAGAAAGACAAAGAGATGATAATTATACAAAACATAGACCGAATCATTTATATACTAGGAGATCGAGAAGTACTTTAGTTTCCTAAAAATTAGAAAAAAAAAACTCAAAAAATATGAGTACTCTAACTAATTATAAACCACATAATTATTAATTGTGAACCATAAATTAACTTTTATATAATCAATTTAAAAAGTGCTGTAAATAGTTTCAAACGTTAGAAAATATGTTATAATATTATATATGATGAACTAATTTAAGCACTTTGAACAATCGACTTATGAGTTTTCTAAATAATTTTTTTTGTTAGTTCTATACTTATTACTTTATAACTGGGAAACTATTTTGTAATTGGTTTTTAGTATAATGGATTTTTTTTTTATCAATTACCAATTATAATAGCAGAATTTGTTACCACCTCACATATGTTATATAAGTTTTCCAAAAATTGCTATAAATTTTCAATGTTAATTTTTTTTGGTACTAATATAAATAAAATCTCTAAAATAATAAAATAAACATATAATTAAAATTTAAAATATAATCAAAGAGTAGGTGGATTTCCTTAGTAAACTAATAAAGATATATTTAATTTGAGATTATACAAGGAAGAAATTTGAGATGAAAGGATTCGTACAATAAAAGAAAAACAAATAAACAGTATTTCAAATTAAAATTTATTGCATAAATATTCATGTAAAAATAAAGTCTGAAAATGATTGATCATTCAGTATAAAAAAAAGAAGCATAAATAACAGTGAAATTATGCGTATAATAAAATTTCAAACTTGTAGTACAAAGGTTATATTAAAAGTAGATTCAGAAAATATAATATGTGAGATGCATGATTAAATCAATAATGTATTAAAAGATTACTCCAACCCTTCCCCTAAATTGTTGAGATCTGACTAAAATATGTTACTGATGACAGATATTTTAAAGTTCAATCACTTTTATATGCACTTTATATAGGTAACAAATCCCTTAAAATAATGGATATTTTTCTCAAAAGCAAGGACCAGAAGCTGTCACAGTGTCCGATCCAAGAATTCTTTTATACTTTGCACACAGTTATTGGGATATGTATATACCAATATCATTGACCTTAATAATAATATATATATCGTGATACTTCTATATTTATTAATTTATTTATTCATAATATATATATATATATAGAATTAATATTCCAACCACGTTCACTCACCAACCCTACATTCACCCACCTAGTTAATACGCATTTGATATTGCAAAACTAGATGACAAAGACTATGAAACTAATGGCCATCAAAGAAACTCCATCAACATGCACATGGGCTTGTTCCCTCCCTCATTTCTGAACCATATAAAAATTTAATACCTTCTTCATCCAGCTGAGACATTGATCATTTTGCAGGACACATACAACTAATTAAAACATAAATCAAACTAAATCATGTACCAACAATCTCTTCAGGGAATAAAGTATGCATTAAAATTCAAGGTATTTTAGCACACAACAATCATCACAGCATGGAAGGATCACATAATAAACAAGCCAGACTATATAGGTTAAGTTTATTGCTTCTTGTCCATTACAAATGCTCCATAGACTCCTTAAAATTAAACTTGAATCTATATACCAACAAAACAAAACAAAAAAAAAGACACAAACACGTTCAAACTAACAGCACTCCGCTCCATATAGTCTCAGCAGAAATGCTTCACATATTTCTTTTTATAGCTCCAATTTGGTACGGAATCTCACACATCATGTATTTCCCCACTTTCAGCTTCTGCTTTTGCATTTTTCCATTGCTCTTGGCGCTGAAACCACATTAAAAAAATGCCCGCCAACACATTAGAATATGCCAACTATATATATATATATATATATATATATATATATATATATATATATATATATATATATATATATATATATATATATATATATATATATATATAGTCATTAATTACTAATTATGTTTAATGATTTCCCTGAGTGATATAAAATGAGTGCAGAGAAAAAGTAGATGTAATTTATTAAGATATAATGATGCATACCAAGTCCAATTGCCTCTGATCCTTTCATTATTCGCAGACGCTTGCATGATTCAACAAACATCCTACAGAAAAATGAAACAGTCATCAAGGTTAATTTTCGACGGTCTGCAGAATCAATATGCATGACTGATTTATGCCTAGTAAAGTATAGATGTTTGTTTCTGATCAAGAGCTCCTCAAAAATCACAATTTTCCATTTGTTGGACAGCAATTAAAAAAGATTAGTGAATATATAGTTACTGGTTTTATATATCTGCATGTAAGAAATGATTGCATATAATAGCTGCCGATGTTGTTGTTGAATGAACTTACTCCCATGGGACATCACCCACGAGCATCCAGTCACCATCCTTATCTTCATAGGTTGGCACATACTCAGAGCTGTTAAGAAGATCCATCAACTTGCGCTCATTCATGAAGTCTATCATTCCTTGGGCCCCATAATTACCTTCACCAGTTCCAATATAAAAACTTAAGTAAATACCATGAAAAATATTTTTATATTTTAGCTAATTTACGATCACAGGTAACAATCTGCAATCTTATATCTGAATGTAACAATCTAAACCAACCCGTATACGCATCATTAACATGCATCAAGGATTTAAAACTTTATATTATATATAATAAAAAGTATTCCTTTTAGGTCGCTTGTTTTCTATAGGGTTACATACATATAAAATAACGAGGTTTCGACACACTTGCACAAGTGGTTGGAGAAGAAAGAAATAAATAAGAGAGAAGAGAACTCCATGTAATGAAAAAGAATGAGGAGAAAGAATTTATAGTGCAAGATAGGTGCAGAGAATAGATGGTAAAAAACTAAGCTGCGGTTGATGGTATTATGTGTGTGTCTGCATGACTCTCTTGCATATTATTAATATAAATTCCGGTCACATGGTTGTGTTAAAAGTGGTTTAAATAGAGAGGGGAAAATATGGATCACATTTAGTAGGCGTTATTGTAGTACTAACCCATGGTGAAGGAGCTGAACATTTTGGCCAAGGCATCAGATAACTCTTTGTAGCTTTTGTACATTGTGAGGTCCACCTTGCGAAGATAAGGAGCTCCGTCCATGGAAACTTTGACAAATGCCCCAGAAGCAGTGCTGCTTGTTGTCTTCTCAGCTCCATCCTCGGTGCTAACCTTCTGGCTCATCATGTTCTTTCTGTATGACCTCACTGGTGGCCAACCAACCACTTGAGCCCTGAAACATGTATATATTATTCCAAATCCCATCAATCTTACATACCTTCCTCATATCTCCCTCTTCTTTATACAACAAGTCGGAAAATTTTATACCTTATGCAAACTCTATATTCCAACATGCAATAAAGTTTAAGAAAAATATGTAATTAGCAGAAAGCACTAAGAAAGTTGGTGTGGAAACATTGTAACTATTAGTTGTTATTAGTAAAGTGAAAAATCAGGTTATATGAAACCAAGCAAGATGTATTCTTGACGCTTACGATGAAGAAAGAAAAGATTTGAGAACAGAAGCATGCAAAAAAAAAAAAAAAAAAACTTTAGAAAGCAAAGGGGGAAAATCGCTTACTTAGCCGGTTGTTTGGTAGGATCCTTAAGGAGGGTCTTCTCCTCTGAGGCATTCTTCAGATTGTCGTTGAGATCTTCCTTGGCCTGCAGATTGAGCTTCAGATCAACTGTCTCAGAGAACCCTCTCTTCCCAGTAGCCCTTGGTGTTTCCACCTCAGAGCCACCGCCACCGCCGCCGCCTCCACCGCCAGCACCAGGCAGACCGAGGCAAAGCTCAGTCTCCTTGAGGTTGAGAGCATGGTCCTTTGCCAGCATAGTTGCCATTTGAGGCTTCTCTATGAACTGACACAGCTTAGCAGCAGAGTATTTAAAAAAAAGGCAAAGAATAACTGTTGCAGTTTCACCTCTTTGAAAGTGTCTCTCCTTGTTTGTGTAGGTTCCCTCTTTCTTGTGTCCTCTTGTATTATAATGGTGCTTGGTTTGTTTGGCTATATAGATTAGAAGAGAGAGAGAGAGGGAGTGATAGCCCTCAATAATATAGGTTTGAGGAACTTGTGCTTGTGGCTGCATGCCTGTGTCATATCATGTTTGGGACGAATTGCATGGTGACACGTGGTGATGTGTGGAACGTTGATCCTTGGGAGGAAATAATAGGGTAAACTTAACCGACTCTGATCATTTTTGGTGGGAGGTAGTATTGTTGTTGTAATTTTTGATCACATGCAGAGCACTTGGTGTTGTTAGTTTTCCATCTTGTAGTGTCCTCTGGTTTGAGGACTGGTTACTTAGTTTAGTTATCTAGAATAGTGAATCGTGTATTTCTGTCTTCGCAAGAAGGCAAGCATACGTAATTTCCAAATTTCTTTAGATACCCTTCCCGGCAACCCTGCTTTCACCTGTCAAATTATTGGATCGTTTTTGTAGCTTTGTCTACATTTTTCTTATTCTTCTTAATTATTATTTCAATCAATAAATCTTATATTCCCAACACTGTTCCATTGTTTTCCAAGAAAAGTCATTTTCCTTTCACCTTATGTTTTATATTTCAATTTAAATTAATCTCACGTCATTACCAAATAACATCAATATAGATTGGGTAAAGTACTATAGTAGTACCCGCCTTTCTATATTTCTATTTTTAAAAATACCTATTTACTAGCTTATCCAAAACTGTTGCATGCACGGATGCATTTTTCTATTTTAATATACTTATATTTTTTATTTTTCTATATAAAACTTAAGGGATATTTTTTACGTACTTTTATCCTTATTTTGTGACTATATTTTTTTTTTAATTTGGAGAAAAAACAAATTTAAATTTAATTATTAAACCATTCAAGCATGATATTATAATTATATATATACCCACTTTGAAGCATTCTTAAATAAGTAAATATTTATTCTATTCATTACCAAAATTTGATAAAACTATACTTACGTACTTTGCATAAAAAAACAGCGCACATATTAGAAGTACATGTATAAATAAAAATTGCCTTGCTCTAGTTGGCCGTTGCAGTGACAGTGATGATGGGTGGCGAAAAAGGCAATAATGGTAACAGTGATGATACAATAATAATAGTAGCAAAGTAACAATGATGGCGAGTGATAGTAGCAACTGGGCACTGATGATAACTTTGACTTTGGTGGGATAAAAAAATGTTGAAAAAAATCTGGGTCATGATAGGAACTGATGGATTGACAGAAGTAATTAACAACTTATTTAGATGCTAAACAAAAGAATAAATTTTAAAAAGATAACTAAATACTAGTTAATCTCTCATGAGAAGGAGATAAGGTAATAAGCTATTTTATAATTGATCAAACATGTTAGATTACATTATATAGTCAGTGATTAATAAGTTAATTACAGCTAGCCGTATGATGTTGTTCATTTATGATGGTGTGATGAGTTACTATTGGTGAAGATGGATGGATGATCGGTTGTTATTGTCGAAGGTGGTATTTTGTTGGGATTGTGGTGGGCATGGAATTAAAAGTTAGAATAAGTTTGTAGTAAGAATTTAATTCCCTACTTCACTGAAACCACATGAAGTGAAATGAGTGGGGTATTCTCCGGCCACTGCATCACACTGTCATCGTCCCCATAAAAGTTCCTGCTTCAGGAGCTGCAAATTATGTACTTTCCTCTTCGGGTGAGAATGGATTGGCCACTGCTTTTTTAATTAGCTTTTAACAGATACATATTTTCGACCAGACCACAAAAACCATCACATGTTAAACAAATAAACTTGTTTCTTAAATATCTATGTAATATTACAAAGCTATTTCTTAAGTTTTTGCTACCTTCGGCCATGTAAGGATTACACTTTTCCTCTTGGTAATGGAATCCTCCAGTTAACAAATTTTATACAATTTTGCTTATTTCTAGTTATTCTTTTTATCAAACCTACTTGGCAGTTCCACATGTGAATTTGTAGTATAAAAGTAAATATTCAATTCAACAAGTTATATAAGATTGAGTTATAAGATTAAAACTCAATTTTTAATCTTGTGAAAAAACATGAGTTAAAGTTTTTGTTGATTTATTGTTTCACTTATATTTAATTTTATGTTCGAGATGCATATGTTTCGATGTAAGAAAGTGTACCAGAGTTGCATATTTCAACTTAACTAAAGATGATAATTTCATAATATATAAGAATGTAAAAATAATTTTAAATTCATGGTGTCATGAGTTAAAGCTTTTGATGATCTATTATTTTATCCGTTATCATACTATGTCTTAGATTTTTAATGTTATATATATATATATATTTAAGTGTGAAATTGAAAATCTCACGTAAACTAAAAATAAACAATTTCATAGCATATATGGATGTCAAATTAATTTTAAATCCACAACTCAATTCGACTACACTGTTAGAATTGGATACAATTAAAAAACTATATAATTTTTTCAAATATAGGTCAAACTAAAATTATCTTAATTAATATTGATTAACGGGTTTAATCCAAATTAAAAACGAAACTTACTATAGTAATTTTTTTTTCATAATTTTTTTATAATCACTTATGATTTATGTATCTTGACACTTTAATAAATTTTAAAAATTAGAATATTATTTAATTTATACTATTATAAAAAAAAGATTGTTTTACAGTATACTCATTTTGTTTTAAATTTTATTCTTTAAATAATAATTTTATTTAAATTAAAATATTAACTTTAAAAATTGAACTTTTTTAATTTTATTTTCTTTTAATTTAATTGTTTTTTAAACCAAAACAACTATCCATAAAAAAATTATTTAAATAATAAATAAAAAAATCTATAATAAAATTGTAAAAATTACTTATATTTTATTTTTATAATTATAGTCATTTATATTTAATAAATAATATAATAATTTTATTTTTTTTATTATCATAAAAATAGTAAATATAAATGTGCATAATACATGTGTTTTCACCCGTAGTGCTCTAATAATTTTAATACTTAAAATTATTTATTTATTTATATAAGTTAACACGTTAAATTAATTCATTTTTAATCCTAAACACGATGGGCTCTAATATGTATGAGAGGATTAACTCATTTTAGCAATCCGAATTTTATATAGATAAGATTATTTATTTAGCTAAAACTTATGAAAAATAATTAAAATTTATAGTTAGATACATCTTAAGTTTACATTCTGTAAAATACTTTAAAGATATATATTTGTAAACACAACAACAAAATCTTTAAACAATAACCAATTTTAGTGACAAAAAATTATTTAATAGATTAATTTAGATATCAATTTGTAAACTAAAAGTTATTGTTAACTAAAATAGTTTCAAAATTTTATAATTAGTCTCTAAATTGATAATTAAAATAGTTTATGTTATGAATTGGTCTTTAATTTAGTTATTAACATTAGATATCAAAATTTTAACTCTCAAAAGAAGTAGTCTCTAAATTGATTTCTAATTGAGAAACTGGTCACTAAATTAGTTTTTAACATAGTTTTAGTTACAAAAAATTATCATTATTTAAGAATTTTCTTATAGTAAAACTTTTTAATAATAAATTGTAAATTATATTTATAATTTATCACTTTTTGAATTATGTTCATAATATTTTAAAGAAATTTATTATTTTTATCATTTATAATTTAAGAGTATCTTTTTGGATACAAACTTATACTTTGTTACACCGTTGTTTTGTTTTGAAATATGAGAGTATCTGTTAAATATATATGGAATAAAATTTCATTTAAAGATGTTTTTAATAAATAAAAATCAATCCATAAATAAATTAACAATTTTTTTAAATCAGGGTATGATCCAATGCTGATGGCGATATATCCGGGCTTAATTCCGTTATATTTTGGGCCTCGGCAGATTTCAACTCTTGGGTTTTAGTCTCCCATTTTTTTTCTTACTTATGCCTCTTTAGAAACTTACATTTATGTGAACTTATTGAATACAATATTGAAAAATATTATCTATCAAATTTCTAGTAATTAAAGCCCTTTGAACAGATAATCATATAAACTCAACAAGTTAGTTTGGATTTTTAATTCAATAATTTCCCTTTAAGATTAGCTGTTCTTATTGAAGAGTCAACCAAGTTTGACATAAGCCATCTAAGTCACCATTTTCATAAATATGAAAATGTGATAAAGTCAAAATGTTAGATCCGGATGATGAGAGTGTTAGATAAAAATACCAAAAAAACATTACCTTGGAGTTGAAGGAAACTCTTACAAAAGGAACATGCATACGTATGAGTGTTTTTTTTTTTAAACTTGGACCACTCATATTCACTAATATATGGAGCATGCATGAAAGGTTGTTTCACGATGATAAACGAGCCTATAAAAGTGGGAAGAACCTTGAAGTGAGTAATAACTTAACTTAAAGTTTAATTTGTTGTAACTATGAGTTTCTAACTAATATTAATGAGAAATAAATTGTTTAATAACTTGTTTGGTCAAAGACTAACTTAGCTTAAAATAATATCGAAGCAAGTTGTTTACGATATTTCAGTAACGGATGATGATTTCCTTAAATCATCACCGACGAAATTGTTTCTTGTTAATTCATGTATGTAGTGTTTGAAAGAAAAAAAAAACTAAAAGCTTTTAGAGTACGAGGGAAAATATCACATACATGTAATACTAAAAGTAAATATAAGAGGATTGAGCCTAGTAAAAGAATTATGTCTCACATCATAGAAAATCAAATTTTATTTTTATAAGAGATGTGCTTACATTTAATGTCCTACCATTTTGCCATTAAATATTATCCTTTAACTAAAAAATATACATGTAAAAATCCCAAAACCAATATCACACACATCAAGAAATTTAGGATGTTCCACAAGGTTCGTAGACAATTTAATTATTTATAAGTTGGAAAAGTTTTTTAATATAAGATCTCGACGAGTTTTTTAACAAATTAGTTTTTACGAATAAATTAATTATATTTTTCTTAGATAGGGAAAATTCATATGAAAAATGTTTATAACATTATCTTTGTTGTGTTTTTCTTCATCTGTTAAATATAATAAATGGAGTACGATCGAAGGCATCGTCCCCCCGATCAATCTGATCCAAGTCCTTGTTTGATTTATAAAACTGGTGTAAGGCATAACAGTAGCCACACAAAATGCAATTAATTAATTAATTAATTAATCCATGTTGTTTTCAGCCTCCTTACATTCCTTTCCGTTGGGCGTTGCAAAGAGAATAATAATATAATGATGACGAGCAAAGCAGCAGGAATTAATAGCAGGAATCTTCTTATATATATTTTTATGATTTTTGAAGATCTGTAGACATTTATAGTTGATGCCGAGATTCTTGAGGGAAGCTTCCATGTAATGCATTTGAATAAAGAAGTGGGAGTAAATAATTGGTGTTGGATCTGATGAGTAATAAAAATAGAGGAAATGTATGATTTTGTGAATGATTACGCAAAGTATAAGGTTGGGTAAAGAAAGAATGGTTTCCTAATTAATGATGTTTGGAAGAGATGATTATTGGATACACCGAAGAGGAGGTTTATCCGAAGATACAATAACAATAAAACATAAGTTCAATCGTATAAGAGAAATTGATATTATTTTTTATCTAAAATTTTAAGACAATTGATTAATAAATTTTCATCTTTTATACCGTGTTTAGTTTCTGATTGTTATTTAATATAAAACTTGAACTAAAACTGGCATTGGCCAACCATGGTAGAATCCAGCATGTCACATGATTATTTGGAAAATGATAAGTAACAGTGAAGTTTTAGGGCATGGCAATGAGTTAGAGACAGGTCACGTCAGAAAGAGAAGGAAACATCTAAAACCATGGTTGTGCCCTTGCCCTGTCAACATCCCTTCTTAAGCCCATCTTTCATTGTTTCTTTCTAACCTACCTCAATCATATTCTAACCTATCCTCTTGGCCACATATTCTAAGAACTTTGCCCAGATCGACTTGTCCAAATAAAAACATACCCTTTTCATCTTTTACACTTAATGCAGTCATTATCACCAAACAAAACAACCACCCTAAATCCCATGCATATCCTTCTCTAATCCAGACGTTCACTCCTACTTTAGATAATCCCATCATCTACATAATTTTACATGCACATAACGCTTCCTTCTCACTGTGGTCCTCCATCTCTCTTTCTCCTCTTCTCGTCAACGTAATACCTGGAGAACACTGCGTCTGCCAACCCCTTTTTTACAACACCAAACGCGTCGCTTCTTCTCCAAATTCATGTCTATATGCTACACCTTTTTGCAAATACTTTTTACGACAGTTACACGATCAAAATAAAATCTGACACAAGTGTTTAAAACTATCATTATATAACTGGGGATGTAAACAATTAAAAAGATTGATTGATTTGTTTGTTTAAATTACTTTTATAGAAGATTTTGTCAACGGGGAGCTAGTCAATACTTTTTATTTTTGGTTCGTTGTTAAATGGCGTTTTATTGAGTCTAAAGGCGAGAGACTTACACGTTTTGGCATTTATAAAAAAATCATTTTAATTAGATTTATTTGTATTATTTTGTATTTAGGACTTATTTGTATTTACTTTAGCTTTTGAATGTTTTGTGGAATGTTGTGTTTCATCTTCTTAATCTCATTTAAGAGGTAATAATCATGGCGCATGATTTATATGAAAAGAATGACGTTAATATTAGATGTTCGTGTAACAAGATTCCCTCATCAATTTCTTCTTTTAACAAAATATTCTCTTATTTGTAAACAGACATGAGTTATGTTATACAAGAGTAATTTCTTTCTTAATCCTAAACAAATGTCATTTTGTGAAGTGGTAACCAATCATCGTGTATCTTGAAGTGGGTAAGTTTAGTGAAAACTAGAAAAATATATTATGTTGAGTATTTTGATGATATTGATTAAACCATCGTGTGAACTACAACATCTTTGTTAACTTTTATTTATTTTATGTAGATCAAGACAATGCTAGTGTCTTTCGTATGTAAATATATATATTATTCTTTGTTAATAAAAAAAATTATTAGACCATGAATAAAAAAATTATAAAAACCTTTTGCAATATAGTGTGTAAGCTTTTTTCCACGATGCTTTAATAAATATCTTTTAACATACTTCTATAAGCATTCTTAAGACACTTTTTAACATTCTCTTTAAAATGAAAATATATTCTTACAAACTTACAATGAATTACACCTTTAACATCAATTAAGAGGCAACTATATAAGATATAACACTATATACAAATTTAGTGTTCATTATATGTTGACATCAAAGTAATTAAAAGATCAGAAACTATTTTTTTCGTCAATTGAATTGTGCTGAGACCAACACTAAATAACAAAAGAATGTAACTTTACAGATAAATTTACGCTAAACATTTACTTACTTAATATATTAGTCTTAGTATACTAGTTTTACAATGTATTTAATACTTCCGTGGCCATAATGATGAAAAAATATAATGTTTACATAAGCTTTTGGTGATGTTATTTGTTTGTTTAAATTTTAAGTCTATTAGATTAAAAAAGTCATACATAATATTGGCGTTAAGTTGAATATTTTCTAATACGTTAACTAAAATAATTAGACTTAAACTTTATAAAAAGAAATCGTGTTTAATCTAATGTTTTTGACGAAAAAAAAAACTATCATTAAACAAAATAATTAATGACTATTAGCGATTTAAACTAATCAGAAAAACATAGTTTGCTAACACCGACCCTTCTGACATCAATGAAAATCCTTTAATCAAAATAAAAAATTTAAAATGGCTTTGACATGGTTGTTTCAAGTTTGTTCACTCTTTCACTTATCTGGACAAAATCCCAATAGTTGATTCTCCCATCAATGTGCCTACTGAGGAGACGTCATACTTAGTTATAAGCCACTAATTAGTTAATTGACGAATTATCAACTTGCGTTTTTTTTTCTTAATATAACATAAAACTCTTCTAACACAATCCCATAAAATAAAATGAAAAATATTTTTAAGAAAATGTTTCTAATACACTAAGTTAGCCTTCATTGTTACACTTAGGAAGTAATTAATTATGATTATGTACTAAGAGAGTTGTTAAATGTTGGAGCGGATTCACTTGAGAAATATATTTAAAGGAAGTTCGGCATCAATAATATTATTACTCATGTTGGTAGGTTTTGGGACAGCGGAGACTGGTAGGGCACGAGCTGACCAAATACTTTTTTATCTTAAAATGTTTAGTTTATGGTCGGAGAACGTAAAAATTTATAAATAATACCCAATTATCTACTCATTTCTATAATTAATATTACCATTTATATAACGTACGCGGCTTTTTTTGTTTAGCTATGTTTAGTACATGTTAAGATTTATTTAGTTTAAGATCAAACAAAAGGGAAGACTAAAATTTTAAAGTAAAAGTACAGACAGATGCCTCCAAACAAAGAAATCTTAGATGTTCACAGTCAAATGCTTTCAATAATTTAGATCTTATCTTGATTTACTGTATAACATCTAAATAAAATGAATTTTGGTTGCATTTTTTTGGATTTGTTAATTTTTTTTTTCTTTTACATATTTACATACCACCTTCTAAATAGCAAGTAGTTTAATCCATGATGTTTTCTTATATAATTGTTTGGCTGTAAAAAGTAAAAGTAAAACTTATCTTTATATAAAGGAAACAAGGGAGAGTGAAAATATCTAAGAGAAAGTACTTTTTATTTCAACAAACAATTGTACGGAAGAGAAATTCTTATCAAGAAATTGTACGGAAATTATTTTATAATATATATAATTATATTTTTATCATATAAATTGATTTTAATAGGTTGAGTTAAACTTAAATTTGATATTAGAATTATTTAAAATCTATTTTAATTATTTTTTTAATTTTAAGAGAAAATAATAACTTCATATATATATATATATATATATATATATATATATATATATATATATATATAATTTTGAGATTTTTTTATCAAAGCATGAAAGGTTGATTTTGTTTTTAATAAATATTTCATGTAGACATAAGTTAATTTAAATGTAAGTTAATGAAAATTTTATTTTATAAGTTAATTTTATATGATTGATTTAAGATTAAAATATTTTTTAAAATATATCGAAATCATCTAAAGTTTATTAGTAAAATTTATCAATTGTTATATTAATACATAATTCTAAGTTTAAGATGTAAATGTTTTAATATGAGAGAGATGTTGAGGATTCACAATAACTATAAATAAAATGACTATAAATAAGATAAATTTACTTTTAATTTATAGAATTAAATTAAATTTAAAGTTCATTATTTATTATTTTTAATAAGTCAAAAATATAAATTATAAATCATTAAGTTAACCTTTTTTAATGACGGAACGACTTTTTAAATGAAAAGGTTTGATTCAAATATTGTCTTTATGTATCTAACATATAAAAAATTAACTTCTTTTTCATAAGCTCTCGTTTTTTCTCTCTTCTCTCTTCTTCATCTATGTTTTATTTTTATTTATTTAATTTATTTAAATACTACTAAGTTTTTACAAATTCTATTTCTATTTAACTTTATTATAATATTTTTATTAATTTAATATTTTTTTGAAATTGGGTGTCAAAAAAGAAACATATACTTTGGTGAGATATATTTATACAACAAAATATATATATATATATATATATATATATATATATTTTATTTTTTTTTGTCCTTTTATATTATTAAAATATTTTTTTTATTTAAAGAAGAGTATATATGTAAACGTAATTATTAGATTGATAAAAAGTTGAGTGGAACATAGTGTTATCTTTTTTCTCGTGCGGTTGTTGATAGTATCTCACCACACATGGATACCACTCCATTTTTATATTAAAAGACATCAACTGCGCAATAAAAAGATAGCAAGTAACAACGTCTAGTCAAATCAAAACTAATAGGCTGTTACATTATTTTAAGGCATTAACATTTTTTAGATTATTACGAATACTATAATAGAGTTGTGGGAACGAAAAGTAAAGATATATAATAAAATAATAATAAGAGCTAAATATAGTAAGAAAATGTGTGGTTATTATTATTGAAGGGAAGGGAAGAAAGGGGTTTATATAATCTTTACTGAAATCAAAAGAGATACGAATCAAGAAATGGCTAACAAAAAATCACCAAGCTTTGGAAAAGAAGATTACACGAATCATTTTGTGGTTAATATGTCCAAAAAGAGTGATCTGGGTCTTAATATATTGGTTTTGTGGAAAGCATAAAGAAGAAAAGTTGGATCTTATGTAGTAATTAATTTAGGATATTAAAGATATTATAAATTCAAATTTTTTGGGATAGAAAAAGAAAATGTAGGAAGGGTGATTAAAAGAGATTCTGAAAGGAGATGAGTATATTTGAGAAGTAGTTTGCACATGAAGGATGAGAAATGAGGTAGTGGTTGGGTTGGGTTGGGTATGCATGTCATGGACTCCACGTACTGAAAAGTCACAGGTTGTCTTAATATTGTTGTCTCCCTTATTCATACACAGCTTTTTCCCAGCTGTTACCGCGGCTATTTAGACCCTATTTAGTATCCTTAAGTTTAGCTACTTCGTCTACTACTATCTATATATTTTGTTTTTCTAAATTTTTTATATATTTACACAAATTGAATTCAAAATTGCACGGTTACAAACGATATATGAAGCTCAAATATAAAAAAAATAATAAAAGTTTGATTGTTTAATAATCTTAATAATTGTTAATTTTTTATTCTTTTTCACTTTCTAACTACCTTGCAATTTATATAATCAATTATATACTGATAAATATGTATGTAATTTGTCTAACCAATTATATATAAATTCTTTTTATGTAACTTACTTAAAGACCATTTTACATACAAATTTTAGTTTGTATGTAATTGGTATGTAATATTACTTTACATACAAATTTTTGAGTTAATCTATATATAATTGTGACTTTTTTTTTTATGTTTCTAAGATTTAGGGGAAAGTGGGAGGGCCAAAATAATATTAGCAATCCACCACGTGTATAATTTGTTTAATGCATGACATGTCTTCTTGGGTAAAATACAGAATCAAAATTATTACAAAAAATGACATGGTCTATACAGGTTGAAAAAACCCATCTAAACTCAATTTAACTGTTTTTTCATTATACCTCTTTTATAGGTTTAATGTTTCGATAGGTCTCTTTTTTCGTCGAGAATCTCAAATAGGTCCCTTACTTATTCGGTGTCTCAATTGGGTCCTTATTTTTGAAAAATTAAAACAAATAAAGGCTTGCCGTCAAATTGAACAAACAACGTTAGACTGATGTATACGTGGCATGCTGACGATAATGTTTTGAATGATGTGGCAAGGGTTAAGTTAATCTAACATGGATATTTGTTTTTTTAAAATTAAAGAAATTGAGAGAAGTTAATTAAAATGAATTGTTTATGAAAATTAGGGATTAGAGAAATCTGAGTGCTTCCTCAAATTAGGGTTCCTTTGGAATCCTCCGCTCTAGCAATCCTCCCCATGAGTCTAGATACCTCTCTCCCCATGAGTCAATTAGTACCATCGTTGTGCCTCCGCACCAACAATCTTCCCTTCCTCCGTCGCCTACTCCCCCATCGTTCCCCTTCGACGACTGTTGAATCAGAAGCGCTAATGCCAAACTATTCAATGGTGTCAGCATTCCAAGAGTTAGCATTATTCAACCGTTCGCCCTCAGAGAAGATATCGGGGATTCGCTCGTCGGCGACAGATGAGACTGGAGCTCTTCCTCATCGTCCATATCCTTCATTTTTATTTTCGTTTCTTTAAAAGAAATTTGGGTGAAATTGGTTTGGAACCTTTTTGGAGGTTTCGTTGACGGTGACTGTCGAGATGTGCTTGAAGAAACTTTCAACAATGGCTTCTCTTATATGTTCCCTTTACTAGCCGAAGGCTCATCCAGAAACTCTGCAAATTATCCAATGCACAATTGTAAAGGAGCTTTCTATTAATGAAACCACTTTGACTCTACAAACTAAATTTTCATATTTGGGTGCTGATTCTCTTGAAACTGTGAGGCCTCAAATTCTTCCTTCCTTCCATGTTTGTGAATTTCTTCATTTACAGATTGCTCTTTCTGATTGCTCTTTCCTGTTTTTCAATTGCTCTTTTTGATTGGGTTAGGTTAGTTTGTTTATGTCTAAAGATTATCAATTGGTGCAAAAATAAGGATGATAGAAGAAGGGATGATGGTTACGATGAACGGAGCATATAAGGATGATGAGGATATGATGGAGCAAATAAGGATTCTCGGATGGAATTGGTGAAGATGATGATGCTGTAAAAAGGATCCTAATTCTTTTTTAATTTTATAATTTTAAAATAACTCAAATCCAAATCATTTAACCATGTCATTTAAAAATAAAATCCAATGTGCCACGTCAAATATTCAGTAACTATCGTTAGGTCTAATTTAACGGTAAGGGTCTAATTGATGCAATTTTCACAAAATAAGGACCCAATTGAGACGCCGAAAAAGAAGGGGATCTATTTGAAATTCTGGACAAAAATAAGGACCTACCGAGACATTAAACCTTTTATATAGTATATTGCTGATTAAGTTATTAACTTGTTTTTTCTCTCTTTTTCATTTCTTCCAAATAAGTAACATATCTCTTATTCATTGTATTTAATTGCGACTAAAGGGTGATAATGGGATAAAAAAGTTACTATCATAATTTATTAAAAGATATAAGAAAAATTATCCTTGAAACTATATTTAGATTTATGAGTATATAAAAAGTATTGACATTTATAGTATTGGGTTAGAATTCGTGGCCTAGGTTTCGGCAGAATTGAGTTTAAAAAAAATGTAATTTTTTTATATGGGTAATTTTTACTTGACTCAATCGGGTTGAACCCGTGATGAGCCAGCTTGGCTCAACAACCCATCTAATTTAATTTAATTATTTATTATTTTGTATTTAAATATTATTATTTAATATTTTTTTCTTATTGTATTGTATATGAGAATAAAGAAGATATTTCAACAGAGCAAAATATTATGGTCAAGATTCTAATTTTATAAATAGATAAGTGACAAAAAATGTATTAAAATCTTATTTGTTGGTCTTTTGTGTTTGCTTTAAATGTATCATATATAATTTTTTTATTTTGAATTGTTTTTGGAGTTTAATTACATTTTAGAGGGAAATTTATTTAGATTTGAATTAAGAAATTTATAATTTTTGTTGGATTTGAAAAAAAAAATTATAACTAAGTGAGTTAGTGAGTTAACCATTTAATTCATCAACCCGTGATGGTCGGGTTGGGTTCTAATTTTTTCGACCTGTTAATAAATGAACCGGGTTGGATTGACTCACTAAGCGACCAACTCGTGGTGGATCTAGTTCAAATTTTTTCAATCCGTTAATATGTGAGTCGGGTTGGATTGACTCACTGAGTGACCAACTCGTGGTGGGTCGAGTCGAGTCGAGTTGGGTTATCAATTTGACAACACTAGACATTTAGTGTGCATTACTAGTGTAATTTTAAAATATTAATTTTACTCTTTAAAGTAAAAAAAAACACAAAAGTATAAAACTAAATGGTTAATTATTTTTTATTTAAAAAATAATATTAATAAAAGTATTTATAATGTACTTCTATATATTTTATTTATCGTGGAAATTAAGACTATGCACTTTTTTATTTTTAAAAGATCTATATATTTTATTAATTTTTAAAATTTTAGTATCTGTTTAATATTTTAGCAGTATAGTTTAGATTTATAATTCATAAGGTAGGATATATAACTAAATATGATTTTTACATTATTTTTTATATGGATATAGATAATATTTGAATTTTAAATTAGCTATAGGTAGTATTGTTTTTTTAAATTATGTATGTGAACGGAATAAATATATGCATATTTTTTATTTATTTTAAATTACTAAAAGTATTTAATTTATTAGACAACCTAAAAAAAGTTATATTAATTTTTTTGTTGTCTTTCGTAACTTGTTTATATTATACTCATTTGATATTTTTATTTTTAATTTTGGAAATTTTTGATATTTATTTAATTATTATTTGATACTTTAATTTTATATTTATATACTTTTTTATATTTGAAATTGAAAAATAAAATTATTGTTTGACATTGAATATTTTATCTTATCAGATTTCCTTCGTTAAGACTTTAATGTTTCGTGATCATTTATTAAATTATTATTTCAAACGTTAATGTTTCGTGAACATTTATTAAATTATTATTTCAAACGGTACAAAAAAAAGTATGAATGCGGGTATGAATATTTTGATTCTTCAGTATCAACGAGATGAATATAAGAAAATGTATTGAGGGATGAGAATTAGAATAAAATAAAAATTTCATATTTATTGAATTTGAAGATAAGGATAAGTTTTGTTTTAAAGATAAAATAAATATAATTAAATTTACATATATCTCATTTAGTTATTCTTAACCAAAAGTGTAGCATTTCAATTAATAGTATATTATTAGTGAAAGAAACATCACATAATCAATATTTAAGAACATATAACTCACAAATATATAATAATATTATAGTTATTCAAAGTATAATTATAATATAAAAAATACTTGCAAAGGTTATGTACAATTAACGAAATATTATATAGATCGATAGTACAATATAGTTATTAACAAAAGAAATCTATACGTACAAGTTCACCCTAAAAATTATATTGTAGTACCACCATTATCTTATACTACATCAACCACTACATTATCATTGTTCATATTATTAAGTTGATCAAGACAAATAAGAGAACAAACAAAAATGCAACAAAAAATAAAATGGTAAGTAAATGTGAAAAAAGGAGTATTCATAAAATAGACTTAGAGTTATCATCACACACCACTCATTCAATAAAACAAACACATCATATATGAATACTCATATAAGATTCATTGATCTGGATACATGCATTGATATCAGATTATGGTGAGTGATGCACTTGTGATGGTGATAACTCGCCCACCCAAGCTACCACACACAAGGATAGTCTGTCAACCATTTGGGAAATGTAAAGCTCCTAGACTAGAACCTCGTGTACCTCTTACCAGATACCTCACCCTTCTCTACTTGGGATTTGATGGTTATTAGAGCGATAAGATAACTTCCAATATTGAATCCATATATCGATACAAACACTAAAGATATCACAACTAATCCTTATTTGATTAGTGCTGACTATTCTCATGTGAATATCATAAACCAACCATCATTTTAATATTAAAAAGCCACTCATTAAACACATCAAAAGAAAACATAAGAAAATAGAGTTAAACTCTGTTAGTCTTGCTTAGCAAGAATATCTATCCGCTTAGCGAGTAGTGCCTAAAAGCACCTCGACCATCGAGATTATTAATGGAACTCAAAGGCTTAAATTCTCCCAAAGTTGTTCAACAATACTTGTCTCACCCAACCATTGTCAAGTCAATGAACTCTTTGATTTTGGTTTTATCGAACAAGATTATTCTTGTGCAATGATCACTAAATTAGTAGCTTTCTGACTTTGACTTTGTCCAACCAATATATTCTCACCCATCGATTGTCAATTCAAAGCAGTCTGACTTTGGTTTCGTCCAGCGATATTATTCTCGCCCAACAACCACAGAGTCATTAGCTTTTTGACTTTTTGTCTAATAAGTATATTCTCACTCAACGAGTCTGCATACTTTTGCAAAACATAATTCTGCAAATTTATGTCATTCTAGTCGTACAAATTAGTACAACAATAATCATAGATGCCAAAACACACCAACTATCAAATTATACACTACTTAATGACTCAATTCATCTTAATTACAATAGCAACTAGACAACATACCCAATTTCATAATATAATTCATATAAGTCAAATTAAATCCTAACTCAACTCCACATATCATGTTTCATTAGACAACTCAATCACACAAATCAAATATCATATAAGCATACAATTATCAATTATAATGTATCTATCAGTTAATACCAGTACAATTAGCCTTCTTTACTTTAAAGTCATATCAAAATGCTCACAAGCCTTAAAAACACTTCCAAATGCACAAAAAATTATATTTGTCATATGAACAACATAAATACGATCAAATAATCTCATTAGGACCACTCATTAGTATATACTAGAAAAGAGAAAAAAAAAAGCAAACCTTACATGTGAGCAAAAAGGATGACATGTAGATGAAGAAAAAACTGACAAAAAAAGAGATAGAAAACCAATTTATTCTATAAAAAAGGTTTGATTGGATATAAGTGAAAAGTTCGCTACAAGGATCATCTTAACATTCTCTGATCTTTGAACAGATGAAAAAATATAAAGAGAAAAGGAAAAGATTTAGAATTTTTTTTAAAGAGATGGTATCATTTTATAAAAACTTATTTTAAATTTTTAACATTAAAATAATTGAGTATAATCATTCTAAACACATTATAAATTTCAAAATACAATATTCTATATTAATACTTTTCCAATCAGAAAATACATAGAGATGATATAGATAAAACAACATTATATATTATTTTGTAAATTTTATTTAAAAAGGATAAAAGTTATTATTTCAAAATTTATTTTAAAATTAAATATTAAATATAAAATAGTACAATTACGAGTTACGTGTAATCATATATACACATCTATATGATATCTGAATATAGAAATGTAGTGTAAGCTATATATTTATATAGAAAAACTAATGACAATTTTGAAAACATTAAATTTGGAAAGGTACAGCCTTCGTCCTTTTTTTCCACTCAATTCCGCAGCAATTTATAAATCTAAAAACAAATTTTTGCAGTTTCCTTTAAATTAGTTGAAAGAAGGAAATATTGTGGTATTAAAAGAAAGTAAAAATTATTGTTTTGTGGAGTTAGCCCAAGGAGAACACAACCTCCAAGACTGAAATACATGTCAATCTAAAATGGCTCTGACGAATGAGTAATGACCACGTGGTCAATAACATACGGCTGTTTAAATATATATAAATTGTTAGCAATCTTGTGAATATCCAGGAAACATCCAAATGCATTAACAACTGCATTTATGATATGTCGGTTGAGTCATACAAACCTCAATTTCAACGTGATGAGGGAGGAAGCTACGGTGGATGAAAGTGTGATCCACCGTAGGATACAGTGAAGCAAAATCTCACGGATATAGTCTATTACCTGCGTTCACCTTTTCATTTTACTATTTATTCTAACCTTTGGGAGAATATACCAAGAATGCATTTAATTGAAAATTTAAATTAAAGTAATAAAATGTATTTTTTTAAAGGAGAAATTAAGTATATTCTGTGGATGATGAATTGAAGTAGTAAAACGATGTATTGTAATTTGCAAACACGATTTGTCATGATTGATTAATTGAAAAGATTTGAAAGTAATAGTCCAACATGGGAGGACAGTTTTGATAGACATGTCTGTTTCTTTGGAAATCTCATTAAAATCTATAATATATTTATCATCTATGCCCTTTTCACCAAACCTAGTCACCCACTCCTTATTATTATTATTATTATATATATAGATAGATAGATAGAAGAGTTTCTTTTTAGAGCCCTGTGTACTAAAAAGTTAATTAGTGTTGTTAATGGTGCCTAAAATTTCATTTTTATGCGTATATATATTATACAAGCATTACTAAGTGATGTTAACTATCCAACTATTTATCATTTTGTATTATTTCATTCTCAACTATTTCAAAATTTGAATTTTCTGAGCAGTAAAGTCGATCAAACATATATTATATACATAGTTACTTGAAAATGTAAAATTGGTAAAATATAAGAAAACCCACTCTAGTTCTTTAATATTTTTAATAGGGTTTGATTTAAAATGCAGTAAGAGTAAACCAATTTTATACGAATTTTTGGAAATATTCGATGATTTTATCATGTTATACGAAAATACATTAAATCTGTGTTATATATTTATATACAAATAATTACTCTCCTGAGTCGATGATTTTATCATTTAGTCGATTAGTTGAAAGTGATAAAATTGTGTGAAAACTGGCCTAGGAGTTTGTTCGTTCAAACTCTTTGAAATCAGAATAGTGGAATTTCTTCTTTAGAGACTGTGTTGATTAAACAATTTTTCCAAATTTTAAGTACATCTCCATTGTACTTTGAACTATAATTGCTCCTAGTATACATTTTGTAGTTGACGGCTTCTGTTTTTAGATTTGGATTTATAATTAACTTACCTTTTACATTACTTTTTTTAAATAACATCATGTTATAATTACTATAAATTTTACAGCATTACAAACTTTTTAGAATTATGTTTGTTGATATTTCAAATCCAAAAATTATTTATGTTAAAAAATATAAAATAAAATAAAAAATACATGAATTTTTTAGAGACGCTACTTTATACCTTTTTTTCTTATAGAATTGTATGAACTTTTTAATTCTTAATAAATAAAAAGTTTTTAACAAATAGATACAAATAATGATTCAAGTGAATTTAGATGAGAGACAGAGACTAACATTCTTTTGCATAATTTCTAGACTCATTATATATATATATATATATATATATATATATATATATATATATATATATATATATACACACACATATATATTAATATACTTACCAATTATTGTGTGAACTTTTTAATTCATGCCCGTTGATTCGCAGCTAGCATTTCAATTAAATAAAAGTGTTATTTCATATTTAAATTATAAAAGTAAAATTATTGGACCGCTGACGATAATGTTCTTTAATTAGAAAAAATGAAAACAAAAAACTCCAATATAATGTTGTATTTACTAGGTCATTGAAGTTGTGAGCTGTTGGTACATTTTTCTTTCCTAGCAATGTTCCTCAACCAACAAACTTGAAAACCAACTCTACAATAATACAATAACGAAGATAAAGATGTTTAAATTACAATATTAAATCATTTCAAATTTTCATTTTTGAATTGAAAGCAAGATAATTAGATGTAGGTATCAGTCAATATATATTTTTATCAGATATATGAGAATATTTTGGATACTCCAAGTCTCAATATATTATACATAAAAAATTATTAAAATTAAGAATTAAGAAACAATGGAATCCTTACCAAAGTTCTCACCTTCAGAGATATTCCACCAAGGATGTTTTTCTACAAAGGAATCTCTCTTAAAAAACAACGAACTAAAAATTTCTTTTTTATCAAATTGATTTGTATAAGTGAATTAAGTTTAAAATTTATTTTATAAAGAAAAAATAAGAAAAATAAAAGAATGGGAAAGAACGCACGAATGGGATTAGATATATAGACGTGCATGGATAGAGACCAAAAAGGACAAAGAAACAGAAATAAAGTGGGTTGGGTGTTGGAATTGGGTAAGTGTGTGTCTCTTTCTGTACCTCACTTTCATTCTTTTCACTCATCGCTTTTACATTAAAACAATTACATTGCTAATAATATTTTATTTTATAGAAATCCATCAAGAACAGAAAATAAGAAACACACATGCGACTAATGTTGCACATACTCTTTCATTATGTGCATGCTATTAATTAATATTGCACGTATATATAACTTATTTATTTAAATTTCGCAAACTAGTTCAATTTTTAAAGATTGGATATGAGAAATAGACCTGCAAATTTTGATCGAGAGGAGTTGAATTATCGAAGGAGGGGGAAAGGGTTTTATGTAAAACAAAATGGTGGGATCAGTTTCTTGGAAATGTCATTAGTCATTTTGGTCGGATATCATATCATTATGAAATTATTGCTATGTCTCCAAACACTGTTAGTTTCAAACCCATTTCAATCACCTAATCCAATGCATTTCCCACTTGCATAACATTCATTGAATGCTAATTCCAAATACACCGCCTTTAAATGTACATTCTTTTATAGTAGCAAAAATTTCACATTTTCCTCCCATATATTTCCACCTTATAATTGTTTTTACTTCATTAAATTATTACTTATAATTAATAGTTTCATTAAGAAGGTCTTTTAGGAGGTTTGATTAAGTTAATCATATGATTTTGTCGTTTAATTTCACTATAATTTATAACTTTTACATTTATTATCTATAGAGTCACGTGACCGATTATCTTTTACTAATTCATGCATAATTATTAAAGTGTTATTTTTTTTATGACATATAGTTTTAAGATATGTATATATGATGCCGTTTTGTAGCATTAACTACACAAGTACTTGGATCTAATGGAGCCACGATGTCATATTGGTTATCATTAGTTTTTGTCGTGAAAGTTCTACAAATAATGTTGTTTTGCATTGAAGTTTATTACTATTAAACATCAGCTTCGTTTTAATTAGTTTTGTCTCTTGTCTCCAAAGTTATATGTGACTTATGCCGTTAAGCGACCATTATCAATTATGAACCTCCCAACATGTTTGACTTAATTCCGGGAGTTAAAGCAAGGTCCCAGATATGTTTCATGTTTATACGAGAAACAAATTCATTCATGCACGCATATTCAACAAACACACAGATAAGATAATTAATATGTACCACTTAGATAAAGAAAAATATTTACCATTAATTAACTAACAAAATATAAGAAAATAGTGGAAAGAAAATATCTTATTCAGAGATTAGTCAAACTTCTTACCAGAAATCGATCATAGATAAAATTTGGGAAGATTCCTCTATAACATTTTTTTTTGTTTATCTTGTTTTGAGAGGTTAAAGTTCAATGAACATTTTATCACACTTTATTGTCTCTCTTCTTCTTCTTGTATACCAAAATATAAACTCATCAAGGAATATTTTTCTTTTTTTTTCTTTGATCAGCAACAAACATATTATTACTGGTAGAAGGAGCGTTTACCTTAAATTACAATCTTATATTCTATCAAAATATATTTCTCAACCCTTTGCAATCTGTTTGCACATCATTATGAAGACTACGTATGTATAATTCTGTATATTGTTTTATGCATAATAGTAAATTTTTTTTTTCATTTTAACATCCTATACTCCAATATATCTTCTTATGTCTTCCATTTTTTTTTTTCATTTGGTCTTGTTTGTCACGAAGCTTCCATGTCACAATTATTTAATAGTATGTAAACACTCCATCAGACTTAAGTACCAATTTGAATGAGAAAAAAAATATATTTTAACACAATCTTTTTTATAATACTTATTTCAATTTTTTATTATTGTGCTAACGTAATCTAAAACTAATGAGAAAAAGACACATGTTTGTGTCAAAAATGTTGTCAGAATTTATGTTAATATATCACTTTTCTAGTTGGAAAAAGACATTTTAATACAGATTTTCTAACAACATTTTAATATAGTATACGATCGTTTTTTCACTGATTCAATATATATTTTATTATTATATTACGTACTCTAAACTTAATAAAAAAAAATACACGTTATTATGTGAAAAAAGTTGTAAAAAATTTTATATTAATATATCATTCTTCCTTTTAGTCGAGTCACTTCAAACATCTCCTAAACGTCTTGCTTTCCATTTTTGAAAATCACCTCATTCCTTTGACACCACACATTACAAACAATGAATGCCCACATACTGTTTTAAGCTAAGTTCCTTTTTTTCTGAAACTAGAAAAGTTATGTTGTAAAAAACGGTTTGTTATAATGTTTGGATTCACTCTCTGGTCCCCTATAAATCTATTGAAGAATTTGAAGACTCACATTTGAACAGTTTAAAAACAAATGTTCACTTGTTTCCTGTACAACCCCACACATTCCGTTGTGTCTATCTAGGCCCAATCTCCACGTGAAATGAATTGCATTTGGTATCATTCTCATCCCTTACAGGAATCATTTTTCTTTTTAAATATTATAACTCCCTTTAAATTCTCTAAATTATACATGAAGAGAAATAATGAAGTGTGCAAACATGTTTTACCTAGTTCCAACTCGATTCTTGTATACAAGATTGAACATTTTTATTTTTATTGACAATTTTTTTCTTTACTCACAAATTTTGTCAATGTATTATAAAACGACAATCATATATTAACAAACTAAATTACTTATATTGAATTAATATAAATGCAACTAATTAATATAAATCTTAATATAATATATTATCCCCGTTAATACATTATAAAATTGCTAAGTAAACTTTCAAACCTGGAAATCTCGTGTAAGGATCATATACCTCCAACATTATAAATTAAACTAATTATTTTTAAATGCCTTTTAGTAAAATTTAGGAGAATTCTTTTTTGGGCTTCTCAATATTTCGTGACCTAGATATATTTTTATTTTTCAAAATTAAAATTGACCTTTGTTTTGCACCCTTCGAAAAGTTAACCTATTCCTCCTTCTTCATTTAAAAGTATTTTTTTAAAAAAAAAATTACAAATTTGTAATGATAATTTAAATATTCTACGAAATATGTATTTGAACTATCTTTTTTCGTTAGCTATCCTTTCGCTAGATATAGTAATCTTTTACTGACTGAATGCTCTATTCAAAGCGTTTTTGCATATACACTTTTGGTGTTAAAGATAAGTAATTTATATTTTTTTTTAAATATCAGTAGACACATTTTTAAGTAGAAAAAGGTTTGTTTATCTGCAATTACAATTATTTGGTTTCTCAAATGTTGCTTTGAAACATCTAAAGAAACTCTTTCGGTGCATCGTTACTAATGATTCCAAATTGTGAGAGAACTGAACCTCCCTACAATATCCTCTTTTTATCATCTATGTCTCTACCGTGATTCACATATACAGGAGTTGTAAAGGGAATAGAGCCCAGAGAGAAGAGAAAAGTGGTAAGACTGGAGAAGAAAAAAATATGAATAAATAACAGCGGTATCAAATTATTTCTTAAAAAGGTGATGTAATATAGACTTTACATCATAAAACACTTTTACATTATTTTGAAAATTTACCAACATCAACTTTTCACTTTCAAAAACAAAGTATAATATTTTAAGAATTTTGTTTGGACACAACTTTATGATATGTATTGAGATGATAGGAATGATGAGTGACAGTGGATCATGTTTAATGTCAGTATAATTTTTTTAGTATTTAATTTAAAGTGTGACCCAGTTGATTTGCTTCACTTTTTTGGATTAAAGCAGTGGGAAGAAAACACAAGTAACCAGCCACCATGGAAAAAGCATGGCAATGAGTCACCGACTCGTGACTTTCACTTGTGACCAACAAATACAGCTTAAACATTCTGTACAGTTTCCTCGTTGTCTGGGTTCCTGGGCTTGCAATACCAGGACTTTCTTCTTTTGGTTTCATTAAACAACAACACCTACCTAAACATTTGTCATGTTTGTCCCAGACGCTAAGCTACATTCTTATTTTCTTTATTCACTGAACGATAATATACTGCTTATAAGTTCCATCCAAACTGTTTCGCTATTTTGGAATTCACTTCCAACTAAGGATAACCTAAAACAACAACAAATTTTACAATTAATAAATTATACTTCATATGTCCTGTCCTCTCTATCAAGAGGAAGAGGAAACTCACAACATACTTTTTTTACATATCCCAAATCTTTCTCTATATGCTCTATGATTGAGCTTGTTTTTGTACTGTAACGTCAAGGAAATCTTCTCTTAGTACAAAATGATGGTGCGGAGGAGGAGGTACAGAAATTAAATGAGACATATATGTTTTCCTGTAATTTGGAACATTTGAAATAAGAGAATATTTGTGTGATTTAAATTAAAGATTTTTATAGTACAAAAATCAGAATGTTTAATTTTAATGTTAGGTTTGAAACAAATTGAATCCTTCTGATTGTAGTAGTGTCCACATACCTTTTGGTTTCTTTGGTGACCAACATATCAATTATCCCTTATTTACTAGCTAGGATATAACCTCCTTCTCCTTGGTTGGATTCCTATAATTTTTTTTATGATTATGTACCCCTATATATATATATATATATATATATGTATATATATATATATATGTATATATATATATATGTATATATATATATATATGTATGTATATATATATATATATGTATATATATATGTATATATATATGTATATATATATATGTATATATATATATGTATATATATATATATATGTATATATATATATGTATATATATATATATATATATATATATATATATATATATATATATATATATATATTAATGCTTAGTATTCTATTATGCATATACATATATTATACTAACTATTTATGGTAGACATGGCATACTATTAACATAATAGTATTATATGGTTAGCAATTAAATACTTTGTATAAAATTATCAAATATCTAAGAGTTGGTAATGTGAGTTAATTTGTTTCGTTTGGACTTTTTCATATTTGAAATGCTACAAATAAATCAACCATTGACTTACAATTCTATACTTACATTTAAAATAATTGTAAGTTTAAAGACCTACAAATTGGTTTTTATTTAAAAATATAACAAAGTTCTCTATTATTTTTCTAAACCCAAATTTAAATATCTTATAAAAAAGATAATTTTATACAAATATAAACACTATAAGAAAAACTTAAAAGATAAGTTATTTACTTATAATTATTAAATACTGAATATTACTAAATACTTTTATTTATTATTTTAGAAACGTTATATATTTAAATAAGAATATAAATTTTATCATTATAAAAAATCATAACTGAAGTAGATAAATAAATTCTACATTCATACTTATAAATATATAATATTTATAGCATAAGGAATAAAAATATTTAATTATATTCAACGTTATACAACAATAAAAAGTTAAAAAGAAAAAAAAAATCAATTGTGAATACATCTCATTAACTCACATTTTGGCTAGTACAAAACCCATTCCACAGTTTCATCTGTAATCAAATTCCAAAATTTGTATAAAAAATATATTGAGAAAAATCAATTCAGATAAAATATCTTGATAGACTAATCTTTTAAGTTCCAATTCAACCATTATATCATCTTACCTAATAAAATGATATATGAGAAAATTCTTAAATATAAGGTGTATATTTGTGTACCAGACCAAATAAGTAATTAATTAGCTGCCAATAATAAGTATCTTCTGCCCTAATGATATTAAATGTTGTGAAGATTGTTTCACTTTTTTTTTTCTTTTCATTATATGTTATCATTTCTCACCTTATCTAGTACTAAAAATGAATATATAGTGTCTAAACGCGGGTAGATACATACACGTAAGTTCGAATTTAGAATTGATATTATAATCATACGGATTTAATATATAACATTTATTAACATATAGTAAATTTGATTTAATATATAACATTTATTAACATATAGTAAATTTGATTTATACGTGAATGTATCTTATGTAATTAAATTCACTTTTAAAATATTTACTGTTGTTCTCACTGAAATTCTTTGAGGAGTTCGAGGTAGAATTGTCACTGTTAAATGTTGAGTTACTGCTTTTAAGTATTTTGAACCTAGCTTAGAGTATAATAAAGAGAATATATATGTATGTATAGAAAATTTTATGTAATGAGAAATATAAATATAAGAATTGAGTCATAAAGATTTTATCCATATATTTTATAAAAATTGATATCCCATATAAGTCTCTGATCCAAAAGTTTGGGCGAATACTGTTAAAAAAATAATAAGAATATGAATATCCTAATGTTAGTATATAAGAGTTTAAAATTTGTTAATAATTTAATATTGAAGAAGGTTGACAATGATAATACATTTGATATTTATATTTTATTATATACTTTTTTTTAATAAATACAAATATATACATTTTTGTACTATTTCTCAAATATATTATAAATTGAATGTAATGTGTCTCAAATGATCGTTAATGCAAAGAAAGACAAGACTATTTCATGTGAGATAGGTGTTCCAATCCTTCATTTTCGGCAAGTTTGTAAGCTGCCAAACACAATAAATTAGAATCTTTGTTAGCCACTAGTACTGCATTGCAAGACATTACCATTAAACATATCACACAAACCAAACAATTTCAGATGAACATGATCATAGTCCTACACATAAGACTATAACATTAATTTTCCAACTACTATTATACATGACTCGATCATCTATGATACTATCTTAAATAGAGATATTTTATTATTCCAGACATTCCCTTTTCACATTCCGTGGTGGTAATGCCTTCCTCACCTCTCATAATAAATTCATAATAAATGTTTTTTCATGATCCTTTCTAACTCATACACTACAAATATGTGCAGGCGAAAGCAACATTGATTTGTGGAATCAGATCGAATCCAAACCGCAGAAAATGATGCAAGAAGCATCCTATACGAGTGATTGGAATCATTAGTTGAGCATCACTGTCTCAGTTCTGTTTTGAATTGTTTATATGCCAAGTGCCAAACACCACACGTCCTGTAGATATATTGCCAGCTTAGTACACAGTCATGTTGTTGGATTTCATGCCACAAATTCTAGCTTCATTCATTAATCAGCGACAGTGACAAAAATCCGACACACCCAGCACCGAGAGCGAAATAACTATGATAAGTATATATTATTTTCACTCCTTCACAGCAACCAATGTTACAGATTCGATATAACCGATGTATGAGTTTTTGTTCATGCAGATGATGTCACATGATATAATATGCTTAAGAAAGTGGATCTTTGTGATCATGTTATTGTAAATGAAAGATTAAGAGATGAAGGGTAATAAATTTTAGAGCAGAAGAGTGGAAAATGAAAAAAGATAATTTTGTTTTATAAATGGTGGAGGAGAGATATGGCCCCCATTGAAGGGATGAAGGAAGGATCTGATTTTCTGACACCTTTTGGTTTTGATTTTGTGAGGAAGAGTTAGTGGTCCTCTCGTTTGAACCATTGTCGAGGTGGGACTCATATCTCAAAGTCTGCATAAGCAGTAGTGGTGAAGCATGAAATGGTCCTCCACTGGAGCTGTAAAAGGGTTTCGCCCGCTTTGCCCAGACATTCCAAAAATTTCTATCAGATTCATTTCTTCTTTGTTTTTTACTTATTTTCTATTTGTTTTTAATCTTTCTCTGATTATTATTTTTCAACGCCTTTAATTTAAACCTGATTATTTAAATGCTTCATACAAGTCAAAACAGAAATAGAATTAGGTCACTTCAAAAATCCTATTATG